>NC_044039.1:213270560-213584730 GCF_901765095.1 Microcaecilia unicolor | reverse complement strand
TTTTTTTTTGTTTTTGTAAAAGTGCCCCCTAGGGTGCCCGGTTGGTGTCCTGGCATGTGAGGGGGACCAGTGCACTACGAATCCTGGCCCCTCCCACGAACAAATGCCTTGGATTTATTTGTTTTTGAGCTGGGCGCTTTCATTTTCCATTATCACTGAAAAACAAAAACGCCCAGCTCACAAATTGTCGAATAAAACATGGACGTCTATTTTTTTCGAAAATACGGTTCGGTCCGCCCCTTCACGGACCTGTTCTCGGAGATAAACGCCCATGGAGATAGACATTTTCGTTCAATTATGCCTCTATGTATCCCATTTGAGAATAATTTGAGACAATCAGTTACATGATGCTAGGGTCCACCTTGGGGGTCAGCGCTCAAGAAAAAGATCTGGGCGTCATTTTAGATAATACGCTGAAATCTTCTGCTCAGTGTGCGGCAGTGGCCAATAAAGCAAACAGGATGTTAGGAATTATTAGGAAAGGGATGGTGGATAAGACCGAAAATCCTTTAATGCCTTTGTATCACTCCATGGTGCATCCACACCTTGAGTATTGTGTTCAATTCTGGTCACCACATCTCATAAAGATATAGCAGAATTAGAAACGGTTGAAAGAAGAGTGACCAAAATGATAAAGGGGATGGATCTCCTCTCGTATGCGGAAAGGCTAAAGAGGTTAGGGCTCTTCAGCTTGGAAAAGAGATGGATGAGGGGAGATATACCACAGACATACCACAATGACTAAAACATATGAAATCCCCACATATATCTAGCAAGCATTGTTAAGAGTGCCTCATATTATATCTTTATCATATTTTCCATTACCATGCAACCCAAAATACTTCTGTAACACCAATGTCAACTCTCCTCTCATTTCCACCATCCACAATATATTGTAAGCCATATTGAGCCTGCAAAGAGGTGTGATATTGTGGGATACAAATGCAATAAATAAATAAAATAAATATGATTGAGGTCTACAAAATCCTGAGTGGTGTAGAACAAGTAGAAGTAAACCGATTTTTTACTCGTTCCAAAAATACAAAGACACTCAAGGAAGTTATACGGAATACTTTTAAAACAAATAAGAAGAAACATTTTTTCACTCAACAAACAGTTCAGCTCTGCAACTCTTTGCCAGAGGATGTGGTAACAGCGGTTAGTATATCTGGGTTTAAAAATGGTTTGGACAAGTTCCTGGAAGAAAAGTCCATGGTCTGCTATTGAGATAGACATGGGAAGCAACTGCTTGCCCTGGGATTTGTAGTATGGAATGTTGCTACTCTTTGAGATTCTGCATGGAATCTTGTCACTCTTTAGGATTCCAGAATCATGCTGTTCTTTGGGGTTCTACGTGGAATGTTCGTACTCTTTGAGATTCTGCATGGAAACTTGTCACTCTTTAGGATTCCAGAATCTTGCTATTCTTTGGGGTTGTACGTGGAATGTTGCTACTCTTTAGGATTCCAGAATCATGCTATTCTTTGGGGTTCTACGTGGAATGTTCCTACTCTTTGAGATTCTGCATGGAAACTTGTCACTCTTTAGGATTCCAGAATCTTGCTATTCTTTGGGGTTGTACGTGGAATGTTGCTACTCTTTAGGATTCCAGAATCATGCTATTCTTTGGGGTTCTACGTGGAATGTTCCTACTCTTTTTAGATTCTGCATGGAAACTTGTCACTCTTTAGGATTCCAGAATCTTGCTATTCTTTGGGGTTGTACGTGGAATGTTGCTACTCTTTAGGATTCCAGAATCATGCTATTCTTTGGGGTTCTACGTGGAATGTTCCTACTCTTTGAGATTCTGCATGGAAACTTGTCACTCTTTAGGATTCCAGAATCTTGCTATTCTTTGGGGTTCTACGTGGAATGTTGCTACTCTTTAGGATTCCAGGATTATGCTGTTCTTTTGGGTTCTACGTGGAATGTTCCTACTCTTTGAGATTCTGCATGGAAACTTGTCACTCTTTAGGATTCCAGAATCTTGCTATTCTTTGGGGTTCTACGTGGAATGTTGCTACTCTTTAGGATTCCAGGATCATGCTATTCTTTGGGGTTTTACGTGGAATGTTCCTACTCTTTGAGATTCTGCATGGAATCTTGTCACTCTTTAGGATTCCAGAATCTTGCTATTCTTTGGGGTTCTACGTGGAATGTTGCTACTCTTTAGGATTCCAGAATCATGCTGTTCTTTGGGGTTCTACGTGGAATGTTCCTACTCTTTGAGATTCTGCATGGAATCTTGTCACTCTTTAGGATTCCAGAATCTTGCTATTCTTTGGGGTTCTACGTGGAATGTTGCTACTCTTTAGGATTCCAGAATCATGCTGTTCTTTGGGGTTTTACATGGAATATTGCCACGATTTAGGTTTCTGCCAGGTACTTGTGACCTGGCTTGGTCACTGTTTGGAAAACAGGATACTGGGCTAGATGAACCATTGGTCTGACCCAGTATGGCTACTCTCATATGAGAGATATTTAAAAAAAAAGGCTGTCAAATTTGAATAATTCTTCAAGTATAGCAGTTTATCCTTTGGATGCCAGAATATTTTACCCCATTGTTTCTTATTAAAAATGATCTATTCATGTTCAACAGTTAATTGACATCTTAAGATACTTAACATACAGCATATAATTGGATCACGGGAAGGAAAAATCTTTCTGCAAGGTAGAAACAAAGAGAACTGTATCAAGTGCTGCTGTATTTAAATACTGCACTGTGTCTTACTGAATTTGATTATAGTTTTTCTCTTCCCCAGGTTGTGAGTTAAGAAAAAAGCAAAAGAAATGAATCACTAGACGTAGAAAATACTATGAAAGGGAACGCATCTCTGATGAATAACCACCCACCTACGGTCCTTTCAACATTACACAGCTTTAGGAGGCTTCTTTAGCTCTCTCCTACAAGTGAGATTTCATTATATATTTTGCATAAACATGCTAAAAAAACAATAAAAATTAAAACAAAAAGGTTTATGGTCCAATTACATTTCAACATAAAAGGTAAGTACTTTTGCTGATGTTTGGCAGTAATGGGGAACTGTAAAACTCATTACCCTGCCTTCTTACGCTGGCTAATTTGGTAGCTACTGCTTTTGAGACAGCCTTTAATTCCTAATACTGTATTTGTCTTACAAATGCCTTCTTCCTAAGGAAGAAGTTATAAAAAATAATGACACTGCTTGGCGTTGAAGAAATATTGTCCTTCCAGCTTATTTCCTCTTCCTCCCCACTTCCGAACAATTTACTCTGGTATAAAAGCTATAACATCACAGATTAATATCTGAATTTTGCATTTAAGGTAACAATAAGTCCTAATAAATAAAAAATAAATAAACACCACAGATGAAGTGCCCTGTTTACTAAGCCATGTTATAGGTACGTTAGTGTCTTTAATGCGCGTTAACCATGTACCGAGATGCCCCGTCATACATGCTTGACCTCGTGGACCTCCCACCCAGAAATGCCAAAAGATCTGCCCATACCTATCTTAATCTACACTTCCCCAGCTGCAAAGGATTAAAATACAAGCTAACACATGCGTCCAGCTTCGCCTACATGAGCACGCAGTTGTGGAATGCACTACCAAATCACTTGAAAACAATCAACAAAATAACTAACTTTCGCAAATCGTTGAAAACCTCTCTCTTCACCAAAGCCTACCACGAGAACCCACAACAAACTACAACACATCACCACATCTCCCTTATTACAACCATCTTCTCTCTATAACTGCTTGATTAGATCGACTTGTTATTCTTGTTATCCTTAATATCTCTGTAACACCAATTGTATTTTTTGTACCCTGAAATGGTGATGCCATAACAGGTCTTTGTTAGCCACATTGTGCCTGGAAATAAATAAAAATAAATAAATAAACTGTGTATGTGCCTACAGTTTCCCTATAAGTGCTAATTGTAGGCGCATTAGGAATGCTAATGCACCTTAGTAAACAGGGCCATATGCAAGAATTCAGTCTAGGCAGGTTGCCTTTCTTAACCTTACCAGAAACAACAAACAAATCAGATTCATTCTTGGCAGGGCTGCCGAGAGGGTGGGGAGAGCAGGGGGGACAAAATTCCCCAGGCCCGGGACTCCAAGGAGGGCCCTGCGCTGGGGTCTCTCACCCTCTCCTGCTCCCAGGCCACCGGCGCCGCAGTCCCCAGTCTCCACCTACCTTCCCTTTGTGATTTAAATTGGCACTCTTCTGTGTCCGTTCGACGGGGGCCGCCGTTTCACCTAGAAAACTGGCTTCATCAGGAACGGAGTGCTCACAATGATATTAAGTTGAGAACCTAAAAATAGAAAAAAGCACATTAAATATCTTTCAAAGTGCGCAAAATCTTTGATAAGCAAAACTTACGGAAGTCGCCCCATGGACAAACATACTCGAGCTGGAGGCAATGATTTAAAAATGGCGCCTCAGCGTTCACGTATAAACAGCTGTTAGATATACTAACGTAAGAGTGACGTGTTAAGCATTAGTAAAAGTTAAACCAATCAATGGAGCTGTTCAAGCCCATTGGGTACTAAAGTGTCCAATTGGAAGATCCACCTTGCCTCCCTCCTAGCTAATTTGAGCTTTCGGTCGCCGCCTCTATTGGACGGTGCTATCCAATCAATGACAGAGCACTGTAAATCTTCGAATTTGTGCTTTTGAATGACACAATGTTCCACAATGGGTTCTTTTAATGCAGACCTCCGAATGTTAGATCTGTGCTCTAAGATCCTAACCTTCAGGGGTCGCGTTGTCATACCGATGTATCTTTTGTTGCAAGGGCAACATAAGGAATAAACCACATGGTCAGTGGAACAATTTGAAAAATGTACTAACTTGTGTACTGTGTTGGTGTGTGGATTGACAAACTGTTTGATTTGTTTAGTGATGCTGCAAATTTGACAATGGCCACATTTGAAATGTCCTGTTGTTTTAGGTCTATTGACTTGAAGTGAGATGTCAGCGGGGCTGATCGTTTCTTTAATGTTGTTAGTCCTGGCAAACGCTATACGGAGATCGGTGTTTTCAAATGTGTGTGTGGATCTCATGATGTCCCATCTGTTTTTAATCATTTTAGCGAGGAAAGGGCTATGTTCGTTGTATTGCATAACCATCGTCAACATGTCATCTTCAACTTTATGTTTCATAGGCTTAGACAGCAAAAGCTGCCTGTCATTGTATTTAGCTCTCCGATATGCGCGCTTTAAAACGGACTTTGAATAGCCTCTGTCCATGAGGTTCTTTATTTCATGTGCAGTTGAAAGACACATTAGAGCACAAAATCGCGACTATTAAAAACATCGCTTAAACATTGTTTATACTGTGTGCAGATTAAGACTCAAATAATAGTCAGGGAGTGGAGTTTTTTGCCCTATGATAGAATCACTGCGTGAGTTACTTCACAAAATTGTGTATAACCTCGCATCAAACCACCAGAATCTCACTGGAGGTTTCTGAGGGCTTTTTCTCCACTATACCCATTGAATAACGCGACCCATATACAACATTGGCTGAAGTTGCTTTTTTTGGTATTAGGTTACAATTTTACCTCAGCCACACTGCATTTGTCTTATTTAGTTTCCACCTACCTTCCCTCAGCTCCCTTCTGTCTGCCATTCGACCCCCTTCATTTAAACAAAAAAAATCTCGAAATCGGCAGCGCAGCACCTTCTGTGTGAAAGTGGCAGATCGCCTCGGGCGGGCCTTCTCTCACTGTGTTCCGCCCTCCTCTGATGTAACTTCCTATTTCCGTGAGGGCAACATCTACACTTGTTGCTAGTCAGTTTAGCATGGTATACCCAGTTATTGAGAACTATAAGCATATTTAAAAAATTTATAGTAAGTTTTTTTGTAGTTTTTGGATTGTATTATTAATTAATGTAAGAGAAACTGAACGACTATACATACCCCAGAGGATATTATTAGTTAGTAACTAAGGGGAGACATGACCACTGGGTGGGACAGCAAACTGGGACTTCCAGGAGAACGAGTTCAGGAACTGATGACGGGGGTAGACGTTTTACAGTGGAGATGGACAACATGGGTGTGGAATGGGAAGACATTGTAAGACAACACAAACTAGTTATACGAACTAAGTTTCATATGAAAACGCTAGTTGGGTACTGCCACAAGCAATGGATACCTAGAGGCCTGAGATGGAATAAAGAACCCAGGTTTCTAGATGATAAAGAATTTGTCACCAGATGGAATGAAGCGATTTCGCGCTGCTCCCTCGACCTCATGCTGCTAACTGTGGACAAATTGCAGAAGCAACTTAACCAACGAAGACTGGATTTGAACCAACTACGTGACCGTCTGAAGTCCGTTATGGAGGCTTTTGCATTTGATGCTCAATACCAGCTACATTTAAAAGCTATTGATAAATATACACAAGAAATCAGGGCATAGAAAGTAGCAAAATTTAAGAGGGATGAGAGGGATTACACCCGTGGATTTGTATATCCTTGGATGGATTCCAACAGGCGCTCAAAACGATATAAATGTATGAAAAGGGTGGGCTTTATCAACACTTCTAGTGAATCCTCAGGTATTGACATATCACAGCCACGTTCCACTAAGATTGTATCAGCCGTTCAACCATGCAGTGAAGATCCCACTTTGGTTCCCCCGTCATTGGCACCATCTTTTTTATCAACGGAAGACACTCCACTGCTGGGGGAACTGTCTCAACCTCACACCAGATCAGACAGGGGACGCCGGAAACAGCGTGCCTAATTCACAAAGCGGATAAGGGTGGCGGTACGGTGATTCAGGACCTGACTAAATATAGGGAAGAAGCATTCCGACAATTGGGAGACTGTAATTTCTACAGTGTTCTGGACCAGGACCCTACGACACAATACCAAAGGGACATTAAACATATTTTACAATCAGCGAATACAATGGGGGTTATTTATACTAGGGAAATTCAATATCTGTATATGGCACACCCCCAAATACCCCAAATCCGTTTTGTTCCTAAGATTCATAAAACATTGCTTACCCCCTCTGGGAAGGCCGATAGTGGCCAGTAATGGAGCTCTAAATGGAGGAGTGGCCTAGTGGTTAGGGTGGTGGACTTTGGTCCTGAGGAACTGAGTTCGATTCCTGGCACAGGCAGCTCCTTGTGACTCTGGGCAAGTCACTTAACCCTCCATTGCCTGCCACATTGAGTCTGCCATGAGTGGGAAAGCGCAGGGTACAAATGTAACAAAAATAAAATAAAAATAACCATTATCTCAGTACCTGGATTTCCATTTACAACCATCGGTACTTGCTATTCCCTCATACATTAGGGATTTGACACACTTAATCACAGTTTTACAAGATTTACCAACGCTTGAGGGTTCTATCATTCTGGCCACTATGGATGTGTGCTCCCTGTATACCACGATACCCCAAACAGGAAGCGCTACAACTGATTGGCATGCACCCTCTTAAAGAAATACTGTCCAGATGTCAAGACACATCTCTTTTTACAGCACAGTAATAAATTGCTGTACCTTTAAAAATGATGCTGGGTTGTGGGGCATTTTTGAAAGCCTGGCCCTGAAATAATTTCCCACTTATGACAACCTCTTTCCTTGCAAGTTGCCTTCTATTGTCCTTGCCCTGGGAAGATTGCAGTAAAAACCCTTCTCAGACAGCAGCTTATAAGAATCGCTCAGGCAATACGATTGCCAACAGCACCAGCATCCTGTTTCGATCGAAGGAACCATATAAATTCAGATTATAGATGCTCAATATTATCATTAATGAACCTCCAGCCCTGGAAATTCTTTTATTTACTTCACATTTTTTGACACCCGAGAACAATATATTGCTGGATCCAGTCGTGACTCACTTAATACTCCATAGGCAGGAGCATCGGCAACATTTTCTCCCTCTACAAAGCGTGTAAGTACTAAAACCTCTTAATTAACCTGCAGAGCAGCAAGTATCCCTGTATATAGATTGCCCAAGTCTTTTCTTTTTCTCCATCAGTATATTTCATGTTTAGTAATACACTCAGCCCTGCTGCATATATATCCTGAATCACAAACAAAGTAGGTTCTATGGGGGATTTCTCTTCTCCAGCAAGGACCGTGCATTGAGCCAAAGAAATGTATAGGTTTTTGTGCGGTGATGGCATGGACTGTTGGCAGTGGGCTTCACTTTCTTCGTCTCCGTCTTCTTGTGCTACATTCCTTTAGGTCAGTATTTCCCAAGTCTGGGACTGGAGTACCCCTTACCAGTCAGGTTTTCAGGATACCCACAATGAATATGCATGAAAGAGATTTGCATATAATGGATACGGTGTGGCATTGAATTTACGAGTTCAACGCTGGCATCGGGCTTTAACCACTCTACCTGCCGCTGGGTAACTATCAGCCCTGTAGTGCCCACTCATATTAGCTCTAGGCCCACCCAAAATGTCAGGTCTGGCTACGCCACTTAAGTCAAAAAGTTGAAGCCAAATCTAAGACCCTCTTCCTGTAGCATCATGCATTGAGACCTCAGGGCTCTGACATCTCTGGGGTCTTGTGTGTAGAATGGGAAACATTTCTAAGAATGTTATACTAGTACTACTACTACTTAACATTTCTAGAGCGCTACTAGGGTTACGCAGCGCTGTAGAAGTTAATTGCTTAAAGACACTAACCTCCCTATGAACAAACTAACAGAGTATCCATAGTGCATGGAGAATGTTTTTGGTTTATTTTCAGGTCATTTTTCAGTTTGCGTTATAACACTACAGTGCTACTTAGGGTGACATCTCTGTAGGACAGCGTTTTGCCAAACTGGAGCACTTTATGGTGAGAATACCAAAGGGAAATTTCAAAACCACCCAAAAATGTAAAACCTTTGAAGTTAAAATGATGAAATATTTTGACACCCACCAGACAGGACTTAAGAACTAAGGTCCTCTCAAGGACTATCATTAACCACATGCTCTCCAAAAGACATTACACGATGTGATACTCGCAAGCGAGCCTTCTCCGGAGTAGCCCCCACACTCTGGAATTCACTGCCTGAAAGGCTCCGCTTAACACAAGACTATCTCTACTTCAGGAAGCAGGTGAAAGCTTCGCTCTTCAACCAGGCCTTTAATGGAAAAAGAACTAAGTTGTTAGTCTCACTCACACACATAAGGAGTGACTTGGGCTGCACATACTCAGCAGGACATGTTTATCCACTCCTACCCTAGCTGAGATAACATTTAACCATCTCTCTCTGACCTCATGTGCAACTTTCTTTAAATCATTCACCTTACTTTCTAAATCTTCCTACTTTCTTACCCATCCATATGATATATCTTTGCTTTACCCTTCACTATCAATTAAAATGTTCTATTATGTATTCAAACGTGTGTGGGATAAACATAAAGGAATCCTGTTCAGAAGGAATGGATCCTAAGGAGCTTAGCCGAGATTGGGTGGCAGAGCCGGTGGCGGGAGGCGGGGATGGTGCTGGGCAGACTTATACGGTCTGTGCCAGAGCCAGTGGTGAGAGGCGGGACTGGTGGTTGGGAGGCGGGGATGGTACTGGGCAGACTTATACGGTCTGTGCCAGAACCGGTGGTGGGAGGCGGGGCTGGTGGTTGGGAGGCGGGGATAGTGCTGGGCAGACTTATATGGTCTGTGCCCTGAAAAGGACAGGTACAAATCAAGGTAAGGTATACACAAAAAGTAGCACATATGAGTTTATCTTGTTGGGCAGACTGGATGGACCGTGCAGGTCTTTTTCTGCCGTCATCTACTATGTGTGACATTGTAAATAGTATACCATGCCATACTTTTGTAATGTTATTTGAATATTTTTACTTCTGTAATTGCCTATTGCTCATGTTTGATCTATTCTTACTGTACACCGCCTTGAGTGAATTCCTTCAAAAGGTGGTAAATAAATCCTAATAAATAAATAAGAAAGATCTGGGTTTCCTATCACATTTCTAAACCATAACATTATACTGCTTTATCACCCTCTTATCACCCATCCATATCTCCCTGTTTTTCTCCCTCCCCACCCCCACTCACTCTTACCTTTCCCCATGAGGTCATCATTGCAATGATTACATGTTTTACATATGTAACCCAGGTCTTACTCCTTACTAGATCAGGTCCGCAAGAACCCAGACCAAGGTCACTCAGCTCACCATTAATTAAAGAAGGGACAAAGTGTGGGACTGAATTAATGGTGAGCTCAGTCACAGGTTCCACCATTGAAGCTTGAGAGTGGGTCAATATTCCGGAATAGAGATCCAGGACTCTGGGAGTACCCAAGAGACGTTTGGGGTACTGCTTCTCTCAGTCCGGGAGCACCCGCTCTCCTCTCTTTCCAAGTAAGCACGCTGTACTCTGATAGTTTTATCAAAACCAACACCAACTTTACTGAAACTTCTGCAATCAGCAAAGTTTTATTTAAGACCTGTTGCGGCAATTTTGACCTCTCTTCCTCCCTCTCAAGGTAATTCACAGCTGCACATATTAACATCCCTCCTGTCCTCTACCCATCCTTTCATGACAGGAATAAATCCAAGGCTGTTTCCAATACTCTTGATTTCCATTCCAAATCCTTGCAAGAACAGACCCTTTAGGCTGTCCTTCTTTGAGCAGGTGCATCTCTCAGGGCTCAACTGTAGCCTTAAACAGGCTCCCCCTGTCCTGATCCCGCTTCGAGGCTGGACTCCTCTTGTCCACCTGCAGTTGACGTTCCTTCTCCGTTGCCACTTATGGGGAAGCAATGTCTCTTATATCCAGTCTGTATTTATTTATTGCACTCCAGGATCCCTCAATACTCCCAAAGGGTCCTGGCGGGGGTATAGGCAACCGAAGACCTCATGTACCTCCTTACAACTCCTTTTATTCAACCCAAACTCCACCCCTGCTGTCACTCTTCACAGGAGCACACTTTCTCTCTGGAACTCCCTTTGACTGGGCTTCCTCCCACCCAGGGACATCCCAATTCTTGAGCGTACTAGAAGGGACCTCCCTCCTCCCAGGGTCTGTAAAAACTCTAACACTCAGTAATACCCACACCATGGGGTACTACACATATACAGTGGTGTACCAAGTGGGGCGGTCTGCCCTGGGTGCACGCCGCTGGGGGGTGCCATGTGCCGGTCAGCATTGTTGATTTCCATGCTCCCTCTGCCCCGGACGCTGACCGGCGCGCGGCACCCCCCAGCGGCGTGCACCCAGGGGGGGTTCTTTCGCCAGGGTGGTGGGTGTCCCTTCGCCGGGGGGGGGGAGTCACGCTGCACAGAGGGTGGGCGCTGCACTCGGGGGGGGGGCAGGGCGCATCGGCGATCCGCCCCGGCTGTCAGCGCCCCTCGGAACGCCACTGCACATATATATTCTAACATGTCATCATTTGCTCATTTCTGATCTGAAGAACAAGGAGCCACCTTCAAAAGCTAATGAAAAAATGTATTGTTAGTCCAATGAAAATGTTTCATCTTCTTTTCTTTGTTTTAATTCTATTTATTACCAATAAAAAATAAACAGACTCTATATAGCGTGATTTAGGTTGCACGCACAAATCCAGGCATATTCTGGATTTGCACACACAACCTAATTAGTTGACATGCTAATCGGAGCCGATAATTGCCACTTAATAAGCAACAATTGATACTAATTGGCACTAATTAGAATTTACACGCAGAACTGTCTAAGCTTATTCTATAATGTGATGCATGTAAATTCTAAGTCGCCTAGTTGAAAAGGGAGCGTGGCTATGGATGTGGAATGGGCGGGTCGTGGGTGTTTTTAGAATCTGTGCGCGTGGTTATAGAATACACCCAAGCCGCGTCTAATTTAGGCGTCGGCATTTACAACAAGTTTTACTTAGCGTAACCTACCTTGACTAAATTTAGTCGTGCGGATGGGCGCTCGGCACATTCTATAAACCGCACAGAAATGTAGGCGTACTTTATAGAATACGCCTAGGCGTATTTCAACTTTTTTTTAGGTGTGATGTATAGAAACAGTCCTTTGGGATTAATATATCATTTTATCTTTGTCACTTCTTTAATCACTAAAGAGTAACATTCACTTTGCTCTAAAAGGTGGGATTTCCAAACTGGAAAATTGTTCAGCAGCTCAGCTTGAATCAATTTTCTTTCACATGCATAGCCATCTGGACTGCGGGTTCATTCTGATGCTCAATGGCACTTTAAGTCCAATGCGAATTCGTAGTTTTCATTTAAAGAATTAATGCTTTACCCATGGACCAGCCTCTCTGGTAGTTTATTTTTACATTTAACATGAATACTGAAGCAATTATTTGACTAGCTTGGTGCTATCGATTGCTCTTCAGATGTCCTGTTTGAGTAATTAGAACAGGCTTACAATCAGCAGGATTCAAGACCTGCCTTTCCTCCTGTTTCACTTCTTTCATCCCCAGCAGTAATCCGTCACCTTCCATTCCATTGTCTGTCACTGGTTTGTGTCTCGGCAAATCCTGTATTATAGATCTGTGATGTATCTTTTTTGGGTTCTGTTTTCTGCTCTTGTTTCAGAGGCACTTGATCTGAAAACAGAGACATTTGCTGATGTACTTAAATATTTTGTAGCTAAGATGGTCTTGTGTTGCCTGAAGTAAAACTGCTGAGCAGTTTTAGGGATGTTGAGCAGAGATGGTTTTATATCATCCAAGAACGTCTACTTGGTAACATTAATATAAATCACATTGCAGACAAAAGCATAATTATGTTGATCACGGTGAAAATCAGATTCCATGAGGCTAGAATAATTCTCTATGGTCCTCCCCCCCCCCCCCCCCCTTTTTTTGATGCAGTATTTCTTCCTTTGTACTTCCATGGCTGGGATCTACCACCATAACAGATATGATTACGTTAATTCTTTCTTCCTTCACTTGCACTGATTAATAAAGTACTCCTGTTGTCCTAGTTCTGAAGGCCCAGTGTTGCTTTTTTCTTTGGATCCATTTCTTCCTTTAAAATATTTTGTCTAGCACATAAGCAGTGGTGTACCTAGCCTGGTTGCTACCTAGGGCAAAGCACCCTCCCCCCTCCTCCAAGCAGTGAGGGGAACTGCATTGAGCAGTTGCGACTCACATGGCTGTTGACTCTGCTGGTCCCCTGCCCCGGTACAGGAAGTTTACATCAGAGGGGGCAGGGGACTGGCAGAGCTGACAGCCGTGTGCATGTAGACCACTGCTCCGTAACTGCTCAATGCGCCCCCTTACTGCCTCTCCAGGGTGAGCCATACCCACTGCCCCAGCCTTGGTATACCATTGCACGGAAGGCTTACTGTGTGGAACTGTCTTTGTTTCCAGCTTCTTTGATTGTTCTTTATACTCCTTTCTGTCCATTGAGATCTCTTAGCTTCTTTCACTTGGTTCTTCCTGAGTCCCAGACTTGTTCACTATGAGTCTACGAGACATTCACCTTTCAATTTCTAACCTCCAACTCTGGAATGACCATCCATAGTGAACAATCATTTTTCCAAATGTATGGCTTTACTCAAAACATATTTTTTTCTCTCAGGAGTTTGGCAATCAGGAAAAGGGTTGATTTCTATGGTCAGATGCTGGAATTGCGGATTACTTCTGTGTGTCTGTTACTACATCCTCCGACAAAGAGTTCCAGAGCTTAACTATTTGTTGTAAAAGCATTTCCATGTAACTTCACTGAGTGTTCTCTAGTCTTTCTACTCTTTGAAAGAGTAAAAAAATTAATTCACTTCTACTCATTCTGCATCTTTCAGGATTTTGTAGACCTCTATTATATCCTCTCGTCAGCCTTCTCTTTCCAAGTTGAAGAGCCCTAACCCTGACATTTTTCCTGTTCAAAAATGTCTGTGAGATAGATGTTGTGAGCAGGTCATCCTAATTCTGACCTGGACATTCTTTCGAAAATGCCTCTCCTTATGTCTTTATAAAATTCCACCTAGGTAGATTCTCTCTTAAACTAAAAAAATTATCCTCTAAGTCCTGAAAGAGGGATAAGGAGTGAAGTTAAGGAGTTGAGAGAGGCTGTGCCAGTCAATCAGAAAGATAACAGGGACCAAGAATTGGTCTATTTGAACCAAGGTCTAGAGAAGGACTATGGTGAAGGATCATATTGTAGAAAGAAATGGAAACAGATGTTACAGGCAGACATCTTGAAAGAAGACAACATGACAGACAGGATGAGCACAGAAACCTTTCCAGAATTATCGTTTGGTGAATGTTTGTTTGTAAGTTCAAGCAAACCCCTTGGATAAGCAGCGCCTGATCTTCTGGCAATGGCACACATAGAGATCAGTATGTAGCAGAACAGCAAAGATGACCCAAAAGTAAATACGATGCTGCAGATGGTTTAACAGTTATTTGTAGGAGAAACTAGACTTAACACAGAGGGTCATGGGATAGGAGGAAATGTCCTATTGTGGATTAAAAACTGGTTGAAGGATAGGAAACAGAGAGTGGGGTTAAATGGGCAGTATTCACAATGGAGAAGGGTAGTTAGTGGGGTTCCTCAGGGGTCTGTGCTAGGACCGCTGCTTTTTAATATATTTATAAATGATTTAGAGAAGGGAGTAACTAGCGAGGTAATTAAATTTGCTGATGACACAAAGTTATTCAAAGTCGTTAACTCGCGACAGGATTGTGAAAAATTACAAGAGGACCTTACGAGACTGGGAGACTGGGCGGCTAAATGGCAGATGATGTTTAATGTGAGCAAGTGCAAGGTGATGCATGTGGGAAAAAAGAACCCGAATTATAGTTACGTCATGCAAGGTTCCACGTTAGGAGTTACGGACCAAGAAAGGGATCTGGGTGTCGTCGTCGATAACACACTGAAACCTTCTGCTCAGTGTGCTGCTGCGGCTAAGAAAGCGAATAGAATGTTGGGTATTATTAGGAAAGGTATGGAAAACAGGTGTGAGGATGTTATAATGCCGTAGTATCGCTCCATGGTGCGACCGCACCTTGAGTATTGTGTTCAATTCTGGTCGCCGCATCTCAAGAAAGATATAGTAGAATTGGAAAAGGTGCAGCGAAGGGCGACTAAAATGATAGCGGGGATGGGACGACTTCCCTATGAAGAAAGACTAAGGAGGCTAGGGCTATACAGCTTGGAGAAGAGACGGCTGAGGGGAGACATGATAGAGGTATATAAAATAATGAGTGGAGTGGAACAGGTGGATGTGAAGCTTCTGTTCACGCTTTCCAAAAATACTAGGACTAGGGGGCATGCGATGAAACTACAGTGTAGTAAATTTAAAACAAATCGGAGAAAATTTTTCTTCACCCAACGTGTAATTAAACTCTGGAATTCGTTGCCGGAGAAAGTGGTGAAGGCGGTTAGCTTAGCAGAGTTTAAAAAGGGGTTGGACGGTTTCCTAAAGGACAAGTCCATAAACCGCTACTACACGGACTTGGAAAAATCCAAAATTCCAGGAATAACATGTATAGAATGTTTGTACGTTTGGGAAGCTTGCCAGGTGCCCTTGGCCTGGATTGGCCGCTGTCGTGGACAGGATGCTGGGCTCGATGGACCCTTGGTCTTTTCCCAGTATGGCATTACTTATGTACCTATGTACTTATGTATAGCTGTGTTTCGGCCGACAAGGCCTGCATCAGGAGTCTCTTGGATGTAATAAAATCATCCACCTGAAATGTTTATTGTATACAGTATAGTAGAATGACAAGTAGTGCGCTTTCAAACTACGAGCCTTCACTCGGAGTGCAGCAGCTTGTGTAAGTTTGCGCTTATCTCAACGCACGGAGCGTTCTGCTAGTTTTTCAGTGACCTTTGATTTGTTCGGCAAACGGACGCACTACTTGTCGTTATACTATATTGACCACAATAAACATTTCAGGTGGATGATTTTATCAAATCCAAAGGACTCCTGATGCAAGCTTTGTCAGCCGAAACACAGCTGTGTCGAGTCTCGTTTTGTCCTACAATAAACTGTTAAACCATCTGCAGCATTGTCTACTTCTTTCGGAGTCATCTTCACTGTTCTGCTACGTACTGTACATTCTTGCAAAGATTTGTACACATAGAGATGGGCGAGAGAGATCAACCCATCCCGATTAATTTGACATGCAAAGCTAAGAAACTTGAAGACTTTGGAGTAATCCCCCTACAAGGGACTGCCTGAATTAAACAGTTCATGTATGTCTCTTATGGCTAGTATAGAAGAAAGTGGGATGTTTGACCACGGAAATACAAAACCTGGAGAGATGGATCTTAAAAACACTTGTTTATTGATACCAGCTCCATGAATTTTGTCTTTCTCACAATAACTGTCAGTTTTCACTCTTCCTCTCACTGCTGTCAACAAACACTGTTTATTTAATACATTTCACTGACGTCTATATGTTTGTGTTTTTCCTTACAATCTTAGGGCCCGATAGTCAAAACTATTTACCGAACAGGAAGGGCTCTTGGCCAGTTAATTAGCGTTCTAGCGCCTAAGAACAGATATTTAGCAGGAGATAATCCACCTTATAATCGAAAGAGAAAAACGCCTAGATTTCGACCCAAATCGGGAGATAGACGTTTATCTCACAAAAACGAATAAATCGGTATAATCGAAAGCCGATTTTGGACGTTTTCAACTGCACTCCATCGCAGATGCGGACAAAGTTGATGGGGGCATGTCAGAGGTGTGGCGAAGGTAGAACTGGGGCGTGGTTATCGGCCGAGAAGAGATGTACGCGTTAGGGCGATAATCGAAAAAATAAAGGCGTTTTTAGCGAACATTTAGGACACTTTTGTTGGACCCTTTTTTCACACGAACAGGTCCCAAAAAAGTGCTCTAAATGACCAGATGACCATCGGAGGGAATCGTGGATGACTAACCCCCTCCCACCACAAAAAAATGATGTTTCACAACTTTTTATTTTCACCATCAAATGTCATACCCACCTCCCTGGCAGCAGTATGCAGGTCACTGGAGCAGTTATTAGGGGGTGCAGTGGACTTCAGGCAGGTGGACCCAGGCCCATCCCCCCCTACCTGTTACAATTGTGCTGCTTAATGCTTATTAGTCGTCCAACCCCCCCAAACCCACTGTACCCACATGTAGGTGCCCCCCTTCACCCCTTAGGGCTATAGTAATGGTGTAGACTTGTGGGCAGTGGGTTTTGAGGGGGATTTGGGGAGCTCAACACACAAGGGAAGGGTGCTATGCACCTGGGAGCTCTTTTACCTTTTTTTTTGTTTTTGTAAAAGTGCCCCCTAGGGTGCCCGGTTGGTGTCCTGGCATGTGAGGGGGACCAGTGCACTACGAATCCTGGCCCCTCCCACGAACAAATGCCTTGGATTTATTTATTTTTGAGCTGGGTGCTTTCATTTTCCATTATCGCTGAAAAACAAAAACGCCTAGCTCACAAATTGTCGAATAAAACATGGACGTCTATTTTTTGCGAAAATACGGTTCGGTCCACCCCTTCACGGACCCGTTCTCGGAGATAAACGCCCATGGAGATAGACGTTTTCGTTCGGTTATGCCCCTCAATGTGTGTTAGAGATTTTAGCGTGTGCTAAAAATTAGCACGCGCTGTGTAGATCCACACGGTTAGCAAGCGCTAATGTTTAGTGCGTCGTAACATTGCTAGTGTGCCTCTAGCGCAGCTTACTACTACTACTACTACTACTATTTAGCATTTCTATAGCGCTACAAGGTGTATGCAGCGCTGCACAAACATAGAAGAAAGACAGTCCCTGCTCAAAGAGCTTACAATCTAATAGACAAAAAATAAATAAAGTAAGCAAATCAAATCAATTAACGTGAACGGGAAGGAACAGAGGAGGGTAGGTGGAGGCGAGTGGTTACGAGTCAAAAGCAATGTTAAAAAGGTGGGCTTTCAGTCTAGATTTAAAGGTGGCCAAGGATGGGGCAAGATGTAGGGGCTCAGGAAGTTTATTCCAGGCGTAGGGTGCAGCGAGACAGAAGGCGCGAAGTCTGGAGTTGGCAGTAGTGGAGAAGGGAACAGATAAGAAGGATTTAGTAAACAGGGTCCTTAACCAGTTAGGGCTGAATATCGGCTTGACTGGTTAAGTTGCCGCGGTTGAGAATGAAACCTGATATTCAGTGCCGGTCACCGGAATTGACCCAGTATTGAATATCCAGGTTTAACACCGGCGGCAGACGGCAAAAGTGCTGCCTGCCACTGTCTGAATTCCGGGGGTTATATTTTCTTGTTCGTACCACCAGTGTACCTAGTTGGAGCCACATGTGACCATATCAGAATCAGCCCCTCACAGCAGCAGTCCTTGAAAAATCCAGTGTAGTATGACTTGCTTCATTTAAGAACCTCTTCGGTAATGGATTCAGGCTTTGCAAATGAGCATTTTCTTCTGTGTCTGAACACTGTTTAAAAGACCTTTACTTTGCTAACCATCATCAACAGTTCAAAGTTCTGGGCGGAGACACGTTCGAAGCAGTTAGCAGACAGCAACGATGCATGTGGGAAAGAGGAAAACCCAACTATAGCTATGTAACGAAAGGTTCCACATTAGGAGTCACTGACCAGGAAAGGGATCTAGGCGTCATCGTTGATGATACGTTGAAACCTTCTGCTTATTGTGCGGCGGTGACTAAGAAAGCAAATAGAACATTAGGTATTATTAGAAAAGGAATGGAAAATGAAAATGAGGACGTTATAATGCCTTTCTATCGCTCCACAGTGCGAGCGCACCTTGAATACTATGTTCAATTCTGGTCACCGCATCTCAAAAAAGATATAGTGGAATTAGAAAAGGTGCAGAGAAGGGTGACAAAAATGATAAAGGGGATGGGACGACTTCCCTATGAGGAAAGGTTAAAGCAGCTAGGGCTCTTCAGCTTGGAGAAAAGATGTCTGAGGGGAGATATAATAGAGGTTTATAAAATAATGAGTGGAGTGGAATGAGTAGACGTGAATCGTTTGTTTACTCTTTCCCAAAATACTAGGACTAGGGGGCACCCAATGAAGCTACAAAGTAGTACATTTAAAACAAATTAGAGAAAATATTTCTTCAGTCAGTGTGTAATTAAGCTCTGGAATTCATTGCCAGAGAATGTAGTAAAAGCAGTTAACTTAGCAGGGTTTAAAAAAAGGTTTGTATAGCTTCCTAAAAGAAAAGTCTATAAGCCGTTATTAAAACGGACTTGGGGAAAATCCACTGCTTATTTCTTGGATAAGCAGCATAAAATGTATTGTACTCTTCTGGGATCTTGCCAGGTACTTGTGACCTGGATTGGCCACTGTTGGAAACAGGATGCTGGGCTCGATGGACCTTTGGTCTGTCCCAGTATGGCAACACTTATGTACTTATAATGGCATAACTCTCTGTTCTTTTTTTTTTTTTACAAAAGGATAATTCTTACCTTCCAACCATAAAATATGCTGTCATAATCTTGAAGGAAGCTTTTTCTGCAAATCCAATAAATGTCTTTATTTTGCAGGCAGGGTAATGGCTGTACAGCATGAACGGTCTGTTCTACCTACACAGCTATTACATGCTTTGAAAAGGAACAGCAACTTTATGTTACGAGGAGCAAAAAAAAAAAAATAAAATGAGAACACAAGAAAGAATCAATATGTATGCATAAGGAAATTCAATAATAATGACTGCATGAGTGTGTGTGTGTGTGTGTGTGTGAGAGAGAACTAATGCTTCACATGATTATAAAATGGGTTGATCGTTACATTTTCTGAAAATTAATTTGAGTTAACATTTTCTTTCGGACTGTAGGCTAAATATAAATCTGAAGGTCAGGTTTGATTTGTGTGGACCCTTGGAGAGATTGGCTGCATTAAAGTGAATTAATGTACCACTGGCTGAGGTTTTGCAGTGTGGTCGCTTCTTCGGCTAAGACTGCTCAAGGCTGTGCAACGTTATTAAAGTGGCAGCGCACTTAAGCCAGCGCCGTCATGTCCAATGCTGACTCTGCATGTACAGTATGTGTCGTGAAGTGCGCATCTACAGCATGTTGCTGTGTGTGTCAGAAGAAATAAAACCTGGCAGTTAATTATGGACAAAGAAAACGTTTCTAATTCCCAGGTAGGCAACCACCTGAGCACCAGGGATCACCAGTCAAAGGTGGAGACAAGGTCACATGAAAGTCTGGAACCTCACAAGCTACTGACTTTGGTAAAATGAAGAACTGTTCGAAAGGCGGGCTGACAGAGTGAAAAAAAAATTGTGGGCCACGGGGAAAGGCTAAAACTAAAAGCACTTAGGGGTCCTTTTACTAAGGTGCACTGAAAAATGGCCTGCGCTAGTGTAGGCGCGCGCAGAATCAGTTTTCCATGCACCTGCAACAAATGCCTTTTTTAAATTTTTGCCGAAAATGGGCGTGCGGCAAAATGGAAATTGCCGCGCGTCCATTTTGGGTCTGAGACCTTACCACCAGCCACTGACCTAGCGGTAAAGTCTCGCGTGGTAAACGGGCAGTAATGACCTACGCGCATCAAATCCCACTTGGTGCACGTCCCATATGTGAATCCGAAAATACAAATTATTTTTCGGCCGTGAGTATCGGACACGTGCCAAAAATGAAATTACTGTAAGAGCCACGCAGTAGCTGGGCGGTAACTCCATTTTGGCAAACATTAGGTGCGCATAGACGCTTACGTGGCTTAGTAAAAGGGCCCCTTAGAGAAAGAGCTACAAGATAGCAAGAAATCAACGT
Source organism: Microcaecilia unicolor (assembly GCF_901765095.1). Taxonomy (NCBI): domain Eukaryota; kingdom Metazoa; phylum Chordata; class Amphibia; order Gymnophiona; family Siphonopidae; genus Microcaecilia; species Microcaecilia unicolor. The sequence continues at coordinate 213,564,111 of NC_044039.1, read as the reverse complement.
AAGGGGGGAGAGAGATGGTTCTCAGAAATGGGAGGGATAGACATCTGGTGAAAATAATAGGAGTGGGAAGTACTAGAGGTGACAAAGGGACAATAATATATTTTTTTGAGAAATCAGACTTAGTTGAGTCTTCCTGACGTCCCTTGAAGTGGACTGAATAAAAATTTCATAACAGAGTACCTAGATTGAATTCCACAAAAGGCATTATTTTATGCCTGCCTGTTTTACATGACGTGAACTTCCTGTTTTAGAAAGGGCGGGACTTGGCCAACCTTTAGCATGCACTAAAGCTCAAGGTCCTGACCTGGGTGTGTCAGAAAGCCAACTGATATGCTGGTGGCACTGCGGAAGGGGTAAGGAAGGAAAGGGAAGTCACTGAACATCTTAGGAGAAGACGAGGAGATGCTGAACACAATGAAGAGGGAGGAAATAGAAAGGAAAGAGATACTGAACGCCATGACATGGGGGAGGGGGAGAGATGCTGGACACCTTGGGAAGAGGTAGGGAAGGAGATACATACTGGACACCATGGTGATGGAGGAGCCAGTGAAGGGGAGAAATGTTGGACACCAAAGAGAGGGCAGTAGGGAAGGAGAGAGGTGCCGTACAACAGGAGGGAGGAGGAGGAGGTAAGAACGAGAGATGCTAGAATATAAAAAGACAGATGCTAGATATGAGGGAGTGGGGGAGGGCCTTAAGCTGCCCTAAGGTGGGGAAGCGCATGCCTGAATGTTCACCTAGGCTATTAGATGCTTTTGGGTCAACCCTGATCATATACCACAACTGTTCCCCAACTTCACCCAAACTATGCTCCTATGAATGCCTATGCACAGATCAAATAGAAGTAGGTACAATTTTGTGGTGTTTCTACTTTTATATGTGTATACCTCATGTACCTTTTAAAATTTGTACCCTAGTTCATAAAATTATTTACGGTGATGCCCCAGGATATATGTCTGACCTCATAGACCTACCGACGAGAAACTCAATCAGATCATCACGTTCTTTTTTAAATCTCCGTCACCCTAGTTGTAAAGGACTCAAATACAAATCGGTTTCGGGATCCCCGCCAGCCAAGGTATTTGAATTGCAGTTGTGGCAGTGGAAGTGATCCGGGGGGGGGGGGGGAGCAGTGACAATGATCATGGTGGGAGGAACGCGCCGGTGACGATCTTGTGGGGGCAGCAACCCCGGTTCATTCTCTCGGTGGCCCTGTCTACATTCTCATTTTGTCTGCTACAGACATCTTGCCCATGATTACTGTTCCAATCTGAAATGCTTTTAATCTGTAAATTATCATATTATCAATTTCAGATTACTGTTAACAAAAATCTGTATCACTGTGACATCATTAATAGTAAGCTGGCACCCATTTTGTTTTTCAAATAATGGTAGTTGAATGCTCAAAAATTGAAGATTGGTCATTCTTAAAAATCTGTAACTTTGCCATTTTTAAAGATAATCTCATTACACTCAGCAAATTAATATAGATAGTAACAATAAATAAACTGTAAAATGTTACAGTGAACTTCCAAGCAGTTGCTAAGAATATGGAAAAAAAAATTCTAGGGGGTTACTTTTTTTCTGTCGCACCCTGTACATGTGGAAAGAACAGCATGAAATCTACATATGTAAATGATTCTATTTCCACATATAGATTTTTCTAAAAATCACCTTCTTAGTCTGTTGGAATGTTAGAAATTAAGGTTTTCTCAGGGCCGCTGAGAGAAGGGGGCAGGGGGGGGGCAAAGTTCCACGGGCCCAGGCCTCCAAGAGGGGCCCGGCGCCAGGGTCTCTTTCTCCTGTTCCTGACAGGACCCGGGTGATCAAGTCCTGACGGGAGCAAGAGAGAGAAAACTCCGGCACAGGGCCCACCTTGGAGGCTGGACTTCGGGCCAGGGCCTCTGGTTTGGCTGGCCGGGGTCACCCCCAGGCCTCGCCAGCAGAAGAGGTCTTCCTCCAGCGCTGCTCTTCTTCACTCTGCCGTCTTGCCTGCCAAGCGGCAGCTTTTCCCTTCAGGCCGCATATGCTCGGTCTTGAAACCGAGCATGCGTGACAAGAGAGAAAAAGCAGCCTCAGGGGCAGGCCATGCGACAGAGTGAAAAAGAGCAGCGCTGGAGGAAGACCTCTTTTGCTGGTGGGGCCTGGGGATCCGCGCCAGCCAAGGTAGTTGCAGTTGCAGTGGGTGGCAGCAGCGGAGAACATGTACGGGTGGCAGCAGAAGCAGTGATCCTGGGGTGGGGGGGGCAGCAGCAGCCCTGCCCCGGGCCCAGCAGTGGTGGCCCTGTCCCAAGGCCCAGCTCAGTCTCTCGATGGCCCTGGGTTTTCTCACAACAAGGAACTATCATTTTCACATGTAGAACATCCTATGATACCTATTTATTCATGACCAGATATTCATAACAACTTGAGTAAGTGTCTGTGCTGCTTTATCATCTCTGCACAGGGGTTTCTGTTAGAAATTGTCACTCATTCTTGACATCTTTTTGAGTCCCGTCTATACCGTCTTACCTAAGGGATTTAGTAGACATTATTACTGTACTTGAAAAATTTCTGTTATTGTACGAAGATCTGATAATGGCAACAATTGATATTGAGTCCCTTTACACTAATATACCTCTTGATCTAGCTATAGAAATTATTCATGCTACTCTATGGAAATTGCTGCAATTAGTCTCTGAATTTTTGGTTGCTTTTGCTGCTATAACATTGAAGACAACTTCTACGTATCATCTCAATAGAACTAGTGAGCATACACAGACACACCAGTGGGCATACACACTCACAGAGAGAGTGGTGGATACTTGGAATGCCCCCACCCCCACCCCCGCGGGAGGTGGTGGAGATGAAAACGGGAACGGAATTAAAAAATGCGTGGGATAAACATAAAAGAATCCTGTTGAGAAGGAATTGGATCCTCAGAAGCTTAGCGGAGATTGGGTGGCAGCACCGGTGTTTGGGAGGCGGGGCTAGTGCTGGGCAGACTTCTACGGTCTATGCCTCCAAAATGGCAAGGATAAATCAAGGTCAGGTATAAATATAAAGTAGCACATAGGAGTTTATCTTGTTGGGCAGACTGGATGGACCGTACAGGTCGTTATCTGCCGTCAACTACTATGTTACTCACGTTACTATTTATATAGGGGTCCTTTTACTAAGCAGCGGTAGGGCTGACACATGAGTAGTGTGTGCCAGGTTGGCACTGTTGGAATGTAATTGTATTTTACATGCATTGCCTGTCACCTATTATTTCTCTGTGATTACTCTGTGACCTCTGATGTGAATTACTTAGAGAGGTCACACAGCTATGTAACTTCCTGTGGGGGTTAGATGCAGCACATGCAGCACATGGAGCACATGGAGCTCATGATCTCTCCTAACCTGAGAGGATCTATGGTGGTGTGAGCATCCATTACCATCTAAGCACATGGAAGGAGCTGATAATACAAATGTATAGTAATATGTATATATAAGCCTGTCTGATTATAATCTAACTACAAACTGTGAGTAAACAGATGTTTTGTTACTTCAACTTTAAAGTGACTCAGCAGTGAATTATTCTGGGGTGAATGAGAGAGAGATGAAGAAAGAAATTAACATTTCTAAAGCTGAAGCTGTGTGTACTAAAATCTGCTAATTATTTACTACAAATAATCCAACAAAAGGGTTATGGGCCCAGGGTCCAGGAATTGAAAAAGAAGAGAAATATTACCAGGCAGAAAAAAGTCCACATTTTTCTCTTAAGTTTTAAAGGAAAGATTCAGTCTGTCTCTCTCTCCCCCCACACAGCAGACAGAAGGCTAAGAAAATGGCTGAGGGAAGAAATTCACCATTGTTCTATTCTCTCAAGGTGCCTAAATTAACTGAGTTTAATTATCAGCAGTGGGAACTAAGATTCATATGTCTCCTTCGAGCAAAAGGATTATATATATGCTTAGATCAAGACAGAACAGCTGAAAATATGGCTGAATGGGACAATGCAAACTATTATGTGAAGTGCATGCTTTTGGAAGCTCTCTCAGAGAAACAAGCCATATTAGTGGAGGGAAAAGATACACCAAAGGACATTTTATATAAACTGAGAACTATGTATGCAACTACATATGCAAAGCAGCAACCAATTTGGCTGGCAGAGTTGAATGAAACCAAATTAAGGGATAAAAGTAAATGTAATGATCACATTATGCATCTTATGTCTTCATTTCAAAAGCTAGAACTTTCTGGAATTCCCATGTGTGATGCATTGAAAAGAGCATTTCTTTTTACCTCACTATCAAAGAAGTTTGATGTTTTTAGGTCTGTAAATGAGGCCATTGAAGGGCAATCTTTTGAACAGGCAACATCAAAACTAAGGCAGGAATGCATAATAAATGATTCTGAGGAGATGTGTTCTCAAAGCAAGTCAGAGAGAAATGAAACAAATTTCTTGGCAAAGAACAGAGGAAGGCGGAGCTATGGGAAAACTCCACCCAAGGGCAAGCTGATTTGCTACTCATGTGGAAAGGAGGGACATGTATCTAAATGGTGTAAGGAAACACAAAACACTCCCTCTAGCTCACCTAAGCCAATGGAACTAAAGAATTTTCAAACCAGGAAATGTATGAAGGACAAAGATAAACACAAGGGCTTTCTAATGACAGAAAAATCTTTGACTATGGTAAATAATAATTCAAATGAAAGTACTTGGATTTTGGATTCAGGGAGTACATGCCATTTAACCAATTGTAAGGATTTCTTTCAGGAAATGTGTCCAGAGGAAGGTATTCTTAAAACTGCAATCGCAGGGACTGCTAAGATCCAAGCAAAAGGTATTGGATTCTTAAAATGCAAAGTGTCTAATGAAGTTAAAGAAATTCCTGTAAGTGATGTCTTGTATATTCCCCAAGCAGTTTGCAATATGCTTAGTGTATCTACATTAGATAAGAAGGGATTTGTGATTCATTTTGAAAACAGTAAGTGCACAATCTCTAAAAATGATGAAGTGTATGCTGAAGCTTTTATGCATAATGATGTTTATAAGCTGAACATTTCAGGTGAAGCCTCACATCTGGCGCAAGTAAGGAAGAATGATGGTAAATGTAGTCTGGAAATCTGGCACCGCCGCCTGGGACATCGTGATTCTAAGGTGATCCAGGATCTTTACAGTAAGCAACTGGCCACCGGCATTCAGATAAGTGCAGATGCTGGTAAAATGGAGAAATGCATAGACTGTGTTACTCAAAAAGGTGTGAGACCCTCATTTCCTGCATACACAGGAAATAGGAGTAATAAAGTGCTGGACTTAATACACAGTGACTTATGTGGACCGTTTAATATCCCATCATTGGGAAATAACAGATTTGTGCTAATATTCTTGGATGATTTTTAAGAAAGGTTCCAGAGGAGATCCGGGAAATTATAGACCGGTGAGTCTGACGTCGGTGCCGGGCAAGATGGTGGAGGCTATTATTAAGAATAAAATTGCAGAGCATATACAAAAACATGGACTGATGAGACAAAGTCAGCACGGATTTAGTGAAGGGAAGTCTTGCCTCACCAATCTAATGCATTTTTTTGAGGGGGTAAGCAAACATGTGGACAATGGGGAGCCGGTTGATATTGTATATCTGGATTTTCAGAAGGCGTTTGACAAAGTGCCGCACGAAAGACTCCTGAAGAAATTGCAGAGTCATGGAATCGGAGGTAGGGTATTATTATGGATTAAGAACTGGTTGAAAGATAGGAAGCAGAGAGTAGGATTGCGTGGCCAGTATTCTCAGTGGAGGAGGGTAGTTAGTGGGGTCCCGCAGGGGTCTGTGCTGGGTCCGTTGCTTTTTAATGTATTTATAAATGACCTAGAGATGGGAATAACTAGTGAGGTAATTAAATTCGCCGATGACACAAAATTATTCAGGGTCGTCAAGTCGCAGGAGGAATGTGAACGATTACAGGAGGACCTTGCGAGACTGGGAGAATGGGCGTGCAAGTGGCAGATGAAGTTCAATGTTGACAAGTGCAAAGTGATGCATGTGGGTAAGAGGAACCCGAATTATAGCTACGTCTTGCAAGGTTCCGCGTTAGGAGTTACGGATCAAGAAAGGGATCTGGGTGTCGTCGTCGATGATACGCTGAAACCTTCTGCTCAGTGTGCTGCTGCGGCTAGGAAAGCGAATAGAATGTTGGGTGTTATTAGGAAGGGTATGGAGTCCAGGTGTGCGGATGTTATAATGCCGTTGTATCGCTCCATGGTGCGACCGCACCTGGAGTATTGTGTTCAGTACTGGTCTCCGTATCTCAAAAAAGATATAGTAGAATTGGAAAAGGTACAGCGAAGGGCGACGAAAATGATAGTGGGGATGGGACGACTTTCCTATGAAGAGAGGCTGAGAAGGCTAGGGCTTTTCAGCTTGGAGAAGAGACGGCTGAGGGGAGATATGATAGAAGTGTATAAAATAATGAGTGGAATGGATCGGGTGGATGTGAAGCGACTGTTCACGCTATCCAAAAATACTAGGACTAGAGGGCATGAGTTGAAGCTACAGTGTGGTAAATTTAAAACGAATCGGAGAAAATTTTTCTTCACCCAACGTGTAATTAGACTCTGGAATTCATTGCCGGAGAACGTGGTACGGGCGGTTAGCTTGACGGAGTTTAAAAAGGGGTTAGATAGATTCCTAAAGGACAAGTCCATAGACCGCTATTAAATGGACTGGAAAAATTCCTCATTTTTAGGTATAACTTGTCTGGAATGTTTTTACGTTTGGGGAGCGTGCCAGGTGCCCTTGACCTGGATTGGCCACTGTCGGTGACAGGATGCTGGGCTAGATGGACCTTTGGTCTTTCCCAGTATGGCACTACTTATGTACTTATGTACTTATGATTTCTCTAGATATTGTGTGGCCTATTTGCTGAAAGAAAAAAGTCAAGTCACAGACATGCTGAAGAAATACGTAGCCATGGTGAGCAATAAATTTGAAAGAAAACCAAAGGTTCTTCAGACCGACAATGGTGGTGAGTTCACTTCACAAAGCATGCGCACATTTCTAGAACAGGAAGGCATTCAACATATCACAACAGTAGCTTATACACCAGAGCAAAATTCTGTTGCAGAGAGAAAATTTAGGTCACTTGTGGAAATGACCAGATGTATGCTGTCAGATAGCAATCTCCCTAAAAGACTATGGGGGGAAGCCATTCTCACAGCAGTGTACCTACAAAACAGAATGCCAACTAAAGGCGCTGAGCGCACACCACATGAGACATGGCATGGTAGGAAGCCAAACCTGTCACACATAAGAACATTTGGAAGTACAGCATATGCTCATGTACCAAAGCAAAGAAGGCATAAGCTGGATTCCACAACAGAAAGGGGCATTTTAGTTGGCTATACTCCAGGACACAAAGGATATAGAATTTTGAATCTGAAAACTGGCATTGTTGGCATAAGACATGTTACATATTTTGATGAAAACAAAAGGGTTGATAAAGGCTGGATTATCCCAGATGAGCCTTATCATCCAGAATATGAAACTAGAACCATAATAGACATGCCAGTGTATATAAATGCCATACCAAGGCAGATGTCTGAAAGCAACTCACCTGTATCTAACGAGGAACAGGCAGAGGAAACAGACACAGAAAGGATCATTGAAGAAGACAGTACAGTTGGAGAAGGGGAATCAATTGGAGAAGAACTCTCAGATTTAGAGGATGCGGAAAGGTCAGACCAACCTGTTGTCAGACGCTCATCCAGGGAAAACAAAGGTGTTCCACCCCCAAGACTGTCTTACCTAACAAAGTCAGCAGAAGCTCAAGAGCCCTTAACATGGGATGAGATTGAGAAAATGCCAGCAGAAGAAGCTGCTGAATGGCATAAAGCTGCACAAGAAGAAATTGATGCATTGGATAAAAATAATACTTGGATTCTTACAAAATTACCTCCTGGCAAGAAAGCTATAGGATGCAAATGGGTATTCAAGTTAAAAAGGAATGCACAAGGAAAAGTGGAAAGGTATAAAGCCAGATTAGTCGCAAAGGGATATCTTCAAAAATATGGAGAAGATTTTGATGAAGTGTTTGCACCTGTAGTGAAACACACGACAATAAGAACACTTCTGAGCATTGCAGTCTCAAAAGGCATGCAAGTCAACCACATTGATGTGAAAACAGCGTTTCTTCATGGAGATATAACTGAAGACTTGTACATGGAACAGCCAACAGGTTTCATAAATACAAAACAAAGACAGCTAGTGTGTAAATTAAACAAAGGTCTTTATGGATTAAAGCAAAGTGCAGAATGTTGGAATGAAAAATTGCATGAAATATTGACAAATTTAGGATTTAAACAAGGTGAAGCAGATAAATGCTTGTACACTAGGTGCACAAATGGACAATATGCATACATTTTAGCTTTTGTTGATGATCTGCTCATTGCAAGCAAAAGTGAGCAAGAGTACAAGGACATTGTAAAGTGTTTAAACCAGAATGTTGAGATAAAAGAACTTGGTAATGTGTCATACTATCTTGGTATAGAAATTGAGAAACAAAATGATGGTTCTTATCTTCTAAGCCAGAAGCAGAAAATAAATGAGCTTATTGAAAGTTTAGGTATGCAAGATGCCCAAGTTGTAAGCACTCCCATGATCACTGATTTTCTGAAGGATGAAACAGTAAGAGAACCTTTACCAGATAACATCCAATATAGATCAGCCATAGGTAAGCTTTTATATCTAGCTACCACATACAGGGCTGATATAGCAAATGCAGTAGGAATTTTGAGCAGAAGGGTCAGCTCACCTACCAAATCAGATTGGACTGCAGTTAAAAGGATGGTAAGGTATTTAAAGGGTACCATTGATTGTAAATTAAAGATTTCAGCCAATAGTAATCCAAAACTAATATGTTACTGTGATTCAGATTGGGCAGGGGATCATTCTGATTATAAATCCACAAGTGGATATGTGTTTATGTATGGAAATGTACAAATTTCATGGGCCAGTCATAAACAAAGTATTGTGAGTTTGTCTTCTACAGAAGCTGAATATGTGGCCGTATCGGAAGCGTGCAGAGAACTGATGTGGATTGAAAAACTTTTGCTGGATTTCGGAATAGCTGAACAGAGACCAATCCAGATAATGGAAGATAATCAGAGCTGCATCCGACTGTCACAGAATGACAAGGTTCAGTCACGCACCAAGCACATCGCAACGAAATACCACAACGTGCGAGAGTTGGCGAAAGAAGGGGTCATCAGTCTACACTATTGTCACACCAGTGAGATGACAGCTGACATCATGACCAAACCGTTATCCAGAGAACATTTTGTGAATCTGCGTATAAAGCTTGGACTTTGTATGAATAAATAATTGCATGACAGTTATGCATGAGAAGGGGTTTGTTGGAATGTAATTGTATTTTACATGCATTGCCTGTCACCTATTATTTCTCTGTGATTACTCTGTGACCTCTGATGTGAATTACTTAGAGAGGTCACACAGCTATGTAACTTCCTGTGGGGGTTAGATGCAGCACATGCAGCACATGGAGCACATGGAGCTCATGATCTCTCCTAACCTGAGAGGATCTATGGTGGTGTGAGCATCCATTACCATCTAAGCACATGGAAGGAGCTGATAATACAAATGTATAGTAATATGTATATATATACAGTGGGGGAAATAAGTATTTGATCCCTTGCTGATTTTGTAAGTTTGCCCACTGACAAAGACATGAGCAGCCCATAATTGAAGGGTAGGTTATTGGTAACAGTGAGAGATAGCACATCACAAATTAAATCCGGAAAATCACATTGTGGAAAGTATATGAATTTATTTGCATTCTGCAGAGGGAAATAAGTATTTAATCCCTCTGGCAAACAAGACCTAATACTTGGTGGCAAAACCCTTGTTGGCAAGCACAGCGGTCAGACGTCTTCTGTAGTTGATGATGAGGTTTGCACACATGTCAGGAGGAATTTTGGTCCACTCCTCTTTGCAGATCATCTCTAAATCATTAAGAGTTCTGGGCTGTCGCTTGGCAACTCGCAGCTTCAGCTCCCTCCATAAGTTTTCAATGGGATTAAGGTCTGGTGACTGGCTAGGCCACTCCATGACCCTAATGTGCTTCTTCCTGAGCCACTCCTTTGTTGCCTTGGCTGTATGTTTTGGGTCATTGTCGTGCTGGAAGACCCAGCCACGACCCATTTTTAAGGCCCTGGCGGAGGGAAGGAGGTTGTCACTCAGAATTGTACGGTACATGGCCCCATCCATTCTCCCATTGATGCGGTGAAGTAGTCCTGTGCCCTTAGCAGCGAAACACCCCCAAAACATAACATTTCCACCTCCATGCTTGACAGTGGGGACGGTGTTCTTTGGGTCATAGGCAGCATTTCTCTTCCTCCAAACACGGCGAGTTGAGTTCATGCCAAAGAGCTCAATTTTTGTCTCATCTGACCACAGCACCTTCTCCCAATCACTCTCGGCATCATCCAGGTGTTCACTGGCAAACTTCAGACGGGCCGTCACATGTGCCTTCCGGAGCAGGGGGACCTTGCGGGCACTGCAGGATTGCAATCCGTTATGTCGTAATGTGTTACCAATGGTTTTCGTGGTGACAGTGGTCCCAGCTGCCTTGAGATCATTGACAAGTTCCCCCCTTGTAGTTGTAGGCTGATTTCTAACCTTCCTCATGATCAAGGATACCCCGCGAGGTGAGATTTTGCGTGGAGCCCCAGATCTTTGTCGATTGACAGTCATTTTGTACTTCTTCCATTTTCTTACTATGGCACCAACAGTTGTCTCCTTCTCGCCCAGCGTCTTACTGATGGTTTTGTAGCCCATTCCAGCCTTGTGCAGGTGTATGATCTTGTCCCTGACATCCTTAGACAGCTCCTTGCTCTTGGCCATTTTGTAGAGGTTAGAGTCTGACTGATTCACTGAGTCTGTGGACAGGTGTCTTTCATACAGGTGACCATTGCCGACAGCTGTCTGTCATGCAGGTAACGAGTTGATTTGGAGCATCTACCTGGTCTGTAGGGGCCAGATCTCTTACTGGTTGGTGGGGGATCAAATACTTATTTCCCTCTGCAGAATGCAAATAAATTCATATACTTTCCACAATGTGATTTTCCGGATTTAATTTGTGATGTGCTATCTCTCACTGTTACCAATAACCTACCCTTCAATTATGGGCTGCTCATGTCTTTGTCAGTGGGCAAACTTACAAAATCAGCAAGGGATCAAATACTTATTTCCCCCACTGTAAGCCTGTCTGATTATAATCTAACTACAAACTGTGAGTAAACAGATGTTTTGTTACTTCAACTTTAAAGTGACTCAGCAGTGAATTATTCTGGGGTGAATGAGAGAGAGATGAAGAAAGAAATTAACATTTCTAAAGCTGAAGCTGTGTGTACTAAAATCTGCTAATTATTTACTACAAATAATCCAACAGGCACTACCTCAGGGGTAGCACAGGCGCTGTTTCTTGCGGTAGAAAATACGTTTCTATTTCCTACCACAGGGGGTGTTCCTGGTGGTAATTGGCATATTGGCGCATGCTGCATGATTACCACGTGAGTAGTGTGTGAGCCCTTACCGCTAGGTCAATAGGTGGCGCAGGGCCGGTCTTAGGCAGGGGCAACAAGGGTGATCGCACAGGGCCTCGTGCTCCTAGAGGCCCCGCATCCCTGGCACGTGTCTCCCCTTGTCTGGGAACACCTCCGTGCTCCATGCCTTAATGTGCATCCGCGTTTCAGTAGATCGTGGCAGGCAGCGGCAGCAATTTTCATATCCCATCGGCCGCTGAACCCAGAGCCTCCTCACTGCTGCGTCCCGCCCCTGCAGAAGCAGGAAGTGACATAAAAAAGGGGGCGGGAGTCAGACGTAGCAGCGAAGAGGCTCTCTGGGTTCAGTGGCCGCTGGGATATGAAAATAGCTGCCGCTCTCCACTGAAACGCAGTGGACGCATGTTTATGGAGCGAGTGGCTTTTATTTATTTTTTAAAATAAATTTTTAAAAAATCCATGTTAACAGGGGCGGGACTAAGTAAGGGAGGGGCTATGTGGGGGAGCAGGGGAAGAGGGTCACACTGAAGTGGTCTGCACAGGGTCCGGCAATTGCTAAGACTGGCCCTGAGGTGGCCGTAAGGGCTCAGACAGTAAGTTGCTTCGCGTTACTTTTCATTTTAGCACACGGCCATTTACCGCCCCATTGAAAAATGACTTTTTTTCCCAGCTGTGGTAAAATATGGCCCAGCGCGTACCAAAAACACGCACCCACACTGCCGCAGGCTACTTTTTACCACTGCTTAGTAAAAGGACCCCTTAATTAATTTATGGGTCATCTTGCTGCCATGGTTTAAACCTTTAGAGTCCAATGTTCCCATCACTGTGTTCCCATATGGCTTATTAAGGGAACATTGGACACTATAGGGTTAAGGTGAAATACAGTAAACATGCTTATTTATTTTATTTATTTATTTATTATTACACTAGTAAAAAAAGGCCCGTTTCTTAACGCAATGAAACGGGCGCTAGCAATGTAATGAGTTCCTGCCATTAATGTTTCCAGGGTTGTATTCTGAATATAATTGTTGTTTACATGTGTAAGATTTCTTTATATACAATATTTTTTGTGTAAACTGTGTTACAATGTGGTAAAAGTTTTCCTTGTTCAGGCCCTTCAATCAGTTTATGTTTAATTCTTTTTTTTTATTAAAGAATTACAAAGACATAAAACATTCAATAATAATCATGTAATATAACAAAATGTCTCATCATTTGTAACTTGACAAACATATGTTTTTTATGTTTTCCCCCTCCTTCCTCCCATCCCTTGAACTCCTCCCTCCCCAATCTGCCCCATTCCCCCCCCCCTTCCCCCTCACTCCAGTATCTCGCAAATGATCTTTCAATAAGTAAATTTACAGTCTCAGAAATTTAATAGATGACTTCTGGCAGCCGGAGTCATTGTATTCCAAAATGGGCTCCATCGTTGCTGAAATGCCTTGCCCAGCCTCGAGTCTAAATCCTTTATAGCCATACGTTCCATTCGCAGTAGCAGTATCATTCGGGTACGCCACTGTTGCCAAGTAGGTGGTTGATTTGACATCCACTCCGAAAGTATTGATTGTTTGCCAATCAGAATAGCTCTGAGTACAAATGCTTTATAACCTCTTTTAGTTGTCTTCCCCAGTTGCAGGTGGCCAAATAGCATGCCTGCATCATAATACCAGTGCTGCCCCCAGGTGTGAGTCACAGTGGTAATAATCTTTTTCCAAAACTTCTGGACACCCACACAGTGCCAAAACATATGACCCACCGTTGCACCGAGAGCACCACATTTTGCGCATTCACCCCAAGGTGATAGTCCCATGTAGAATGCTCTCTTCGGTGGGATATGCAAACGAAGGGCCATCTTATACTGTAATTCCCAATGCACAGCGGAATCTGTAACCCTCCTTATATGAAGGATGTGGTCCTGCAACTGTTGTGCCGTGATTGTTATTTGTAAGTCCTTAGTCCAGGCCTGCGCTAAGCTCTGGTAATCCAGCTCCAAGGCTGTATCTCTTATGTGTCTATGGTGGTATGCCATGGGTACTTTCTGCTGTGACTCCAAGGAGTAGGCGGAGGAGAGTTCTTCTTGTACGTCCTCTGTCAGTGCTGTCCATTTCAGTGTTGATATATAATGTCTTAGCTGTCCATAAAAAAAACTTATCGCTTACTGGCAGTCCGTAGTCTTTTTGTAATTCCCCGAAAGGTCTAATGTGGCCTTCCCTATTCACCACGTGAAGGAGATATTTAATACCCTTGGTTTCCCATCTACGAAATACGGAGTACATTTGCCCTGGTATAAAAGCGTGATTATCACATATAGACAAATATGGTGTAGTTTTGGGTGAAAATTGATGCAGACGGCACACCCATCCCCAAACTGCCCTAGCAGTGGTCAGTATCCCAGAAGTTCTCAAGGCCTGGGGCATGGGCACTCCCGCACTATGCAAATAATTACTAAAGTGTATCCCTCGCATTAGGCCCTGCTCTAAAGACGTGTTAGTGTAATCTTCGGTGTGTCTGTCCCAATCATTTATATGTCTCATGCCACATGCTATACTCAAAAACTTTATATTCAGTAGTCCTAGTCCCCCATATTCCACCGGTATACTTAACAAAGAGATAGGGAGTCGTGCCTTTCTCCCTTTCCAAAGAAAATGTTGTAAGTGACGATGTAGTATACGTTCGTCCCCCTTTTTCAGGTATAGTGGTATTGTTTGAAAGATGTATATCCATCTCGGAGCAATAACCATATTAAACAGTGCGATCCTACCCAATAGGGATATAGGCAGTTCCTTCCAAGCCTGCAAGGTCTGTCTAGTCTCATATAGTAGTTTACGGATATTTAGTTCGTAAAGCTGGGACAGATCTGCTGGTACTCGTACTCCTAGATATTTAATAGAAGTCTGTTCCCAGGTAAGGGGACATTTGTCTTTCCAGCCTCTGTGTATTTCCGGTACTACCTCGAGGGCTACTGATTTATTTAGGTTTAGTTTAAACCCCGAAATCCTACCAAAGTTTTCTATTTCTTTTAATAAGGGAGCCATAGAGCTGGCTGGGTCTGTCACCGTCAGTAACAGGTCATCCGCAAAGGCCAGTACTTTTATAGTCTGTCCTGCCATCGATACCCCTGGGATTTGGTTTTTGCTCATCAGTGTGCGGAGCATCGGTTCCAGTGACAGTACAAATAATGCTGGTGAGAGTGGGCAACCCTGCCTAGTGCTCCTTTTTATGTCAAACTTACTTCCTTTTCTCCCATTAACTAATACCTGAGCGGTAGGATTACAGTAAAGCGCTCTAACTGCTTGCGCAAACCACCCTTTAATTCCCATCACTTCCATAGTCTGAAAAAGGTATCCCGAACTCACTCTATCAAACGCTTTATCCGCGTCTATACTCACTATTGCTAGGGGGACTTCCTTGTCTTGGCATGATGCCATGGCTAAGAGTAGGCGTCGGACATTGTGTGTTGCTTGTCTATTCCTGACAAAGCCAACTTGTTCTGGTCTGATCAATTTAGGTAAACTTTTTGCCAATCTCTCTGCCAGCATTCCCGCCAATATTTTAATGTCCACATTTAACAGGGATATAGGGCGGAAGTCCTCTGCTCTATTCAGGGGTTTCCCTGGTTTAGGTATTAGTGTAATTAATGCTGAGTTGGCATATTTTGGAAATGTCCCTGCCTCTATTACTTCCTCATAATGCGCTAATAGTGCTAATTGTGCTTCCAGGGGCAGGGTTCTGTAATATTCCCCGGTGTAGCCATCGGGGCCTGGTGCTGTTCGATATTTTAGTTTTTTTATTGCCTGTTGAAGTTCTTTTAAAGTCAGGGGAGCATTAAGCATTTCAAGGTCCTCTGGGCTTATTTTGTCTATACCTGCCTGCGTATTCTTGTATAGATTTTTCGTTTGCTAGTGCCTCATCAGAGTATAGCCTTGCAAAATGTTGAGTAAAGATTTTTTCTATTTCCTGTTGTTCTGTTGTTAATTTACCTTGCTCGTCCTGTATTGCTGACACTACCCTGGATCCTCCCCAGTTCTTTATAACTTTAGTGAGGAGTCGTCCCGCCTTGTTCCCAAAGCGGTGCAATCTATATTTATAATATATCGAAGATCTACACTCATTTTCGTGCAACAGGGTATTAAGAGTGATTTGCAAAGCCTTCATTTGTTCTAGTGTGGTCTGGGAGGGTCTGCGTATATGGTTACTTTTAGCACCTGCTAGCTGTTTTTCCAACTGCAATATTGCCGCCGCTCGGCGTTTTTTTTTTTTAAACTACAGTAAGCAAGTATATCCCCTCCAAGAACTGCTTTGGAGGCCGACCAAAACAGGACCGGGTCCTCCTGAGCGTGTTCCTTATTGTACTGGGCATATTCTCCCCATTTTGTCGTCAGATACTCTTGAAATTGAGGGTCATTGTCTAGGAATGCTGGATATCTCCATCCCGCACCTCCTGCACTGTCCCCTGGGATTTCTAAGTCAATCCATACCATAGCATGATCCGATACTTCCTCTGGTCCTATACAGGCTGCCCTTACTTGATGAAATATGGTTCTTTCTAATAAGATATAATCTAGCCTCGATAATGTGTCATGTGCCCTAGATCTATGTGTGTAATCACGTTCTCCTGGATGGAGCACCCTCCATGTATCTATCAAACCCAGCATCTCCATAAACTTTTGTAATTCCCCTGCCCTTTGTCCTGAGTAATGTACCAATTGAGGGTTAGTGGTGTCTTCCTTGGGATCGAGGACTAAGTTGAAATCCCCAAGTACTACCAGTCTACCCTTCGAGTGTTGTAGACATGTACTCCCTAATGTATGATAAAACTCTCTGTCACACTCATTAGGGCCATACACTCCAACCAGCAAAAATTCAAAACCCTGTATCCATACTCGCAATATTATGGAGCGTCCTTCTTTCCCTCTGTCTACAATTTGTACCTTGCCGGCCAGCCCTTTACGGAATAGTACTGCTACTCCTCCCTTGCGTCCTGTGGCCTCAGTTGCATAACACTCACCAACCCACAACCGCTGTAATTTAGCATGTTCTACTTCATTAAGTCGCGTTTCCTGTAAACAAACTATGTCCGCTCGATGTCGTTTTAGGGCCGTTAATATTTTACTCCTTTTGATAGGGGACGATATGCCCCCCACATTCCATGTTATTACTCTGAGTGGCATGTCTGTGTTAATTTTTTAAACTCCTTTTGCCCGGTAATAAATGAAAGTGTGAGAGGTCCGTTGTGTTTACTTTGTAATGTTTCTCCTCGTATAGTCTTAATATCTTTTCCTTTTAATAACTCCTTGACCATGTCCCAATATTGGATAGCTGGTGTAAGTCCCTCCCCCCCAGTATGCCCCTTCCCCCCTCCCGTCCCTCCGTCCTCCCACCCATCCTTAAGCCCTATTTCCAGCCGTCTAGCCATGCCAGGCGGATGGTGTGACACCTCAGTGAACTGTCGGGGGGCCCCAACCCCACCTGTCTCCCACATATTACACATTATAATTAAATAAACATACATTGTGTGTGTCTTGCAGCGCATCTCACCAGTCTTTATAATAAGTTCAGTTCAGACATCTTCGAGTATCCTATTATCAATCAGGTGCTGTCTTGCCTCTGCCTCTGTGAGAAATGTATGCCATCTCTCCTGCGTGAACACTTTTAAGTTTGCTGGGTATTGCAGACGGAATCGCACCTTCTTTTGTGCCATCGCTGAGCATATGGAGTGAAATTTCTTGCATTTCTCTTGTATAATTGTTGAGTAATCCTGGAAGATCAAAATATTTCGTTGATTATATTTTAGCGATTCTCGTTTAATTTTGAACCCTTGTAGGATTTCAAGCTTATGGCGGTAATTCAGCAGCTTTGCTACCACAACACGTGGTCGGGCCCGATCTTCCGCCTTTCGACCCACGCGGTGCGCCCGCTCAATTACAACTGGGCCCATCGTGTCTGTGAGCGCTAGTTCTTTGGATAACCATGATTCTAGCCATGTTTCAAGATTTCGTTCTGGCAATGCTTTGTCCAACCCCACAATGCGGATATTATTTCTACGCGCCCTGTTTTCATAGTCATCGAGGAGGTTACATTGGTCCGTGAGTTGTTGTCTCAGGGTTACGATGTCAGGACCGTATCCGCGGGAGTCATCTTCTACCGCTGAGACCCTGGTCTCCAAGTCTCCTAATCGGATGCCATATCCATCCAAGGTTGTCTGGTAAGCCTCCAGTTTATTGTTCAGGGCTATCCACTTGGGTTCCCAAGCCCGTTCAATTGCCTGTGTGAGCTGTAAAAGTTGAGTCTCTGTAAATGCAGGCCCCTGCATTTCAGTCTCCTCCGTTTGTTTAGCGTCTCCGCTGCCCGTTTTATTTCCTTTCTTTGCGGATTTTTGCGCCATAGTTAAGGGTGATGTTTTAAGATACTTTTCCATAAATTAAAGCCGCACTGCAACGTTTTAATCTGCTCAAATTAGGTGTTTGTGGGGTTGGGGCCTCGGAGCTTCGGATGCTGGCTGCTCCTCAGCTCATGACGTCACCGGAAGTCGTCCCTTCAATCAGTTTAACAATCACATCAGAAGAGCTCCTTACTCGTGAGAATGCAACATACAGTTGCCCATGTGAGAGACTGAGAGTGACAGTGTGTTTTACAGACACTGTAAGAGAGAGATACACAGAGTGATTGAGTGTGTGTGTGTGTGTGTGTGTGTGTGATGTGTGTGAGTGACAGGGTTGCCATATAAAAAAAAAAATTCCCACACAAAACCGCTCAAAACCCGCCCAAAAACCACACATACCCCACCCCCGATGTCATCAACCCCGCCCCTTCCATCATCACCCCCACCCCCGCCGTCATCACCCCTGCCCCCGCCGTCATCAGCCCCACCCCATCCGTCATCAGCCCCGCCCACACCGTCATCGCCCCGCCTAATAGGTCAACAAACCCCGCCCAAAATGTCACAAACCCCGCCTCTGTCGCCATTAGCCCCACCCCCGCCGGCCGAAAAACCGCCCAAAACCCACACAGAAAAAAGAAAACGAGCTCAAAAAACCGCAACCCGCCGCGGGCAAAAGTTTCCTGCGGCGGGTTGCGGAAAACCGCCCAATTGGGCGGGAAAACCGCCCATCTGGCAACCCTGGTGAGTGACAAAGTGATTAAATGTTTGTCTTCCCTTCCGTTCTTTGCATTTGCCTCCACTGATGTTCGTACCTCCCTGTATATGATTGGTTGTTAGAGATTCAATCCATCCACTTCCCTCCTCCAAGTTCCGTTCTGTCTGATTGGTTCTTCGTTGACAGTGAGAGCCAATGAAACGCTGAAATACAGACTTACGAACCCTACACTGCCACAGTGCCACAGAGTCAGCTTCAGAATGTTGGAGGTGCTTTTTATTATATAGGATTTATATCCCACATTTTCCCACTGACAGCAGGCTCAAAGTGGCTTTCATAAATCTGTAGTAAGGCTACAATGCAAGAAGAACAATTATACAAATTGAGAATAAGATATAATGAATAACAATTAAGCAACAAAAGGCAAGCGATAATAACAGGTAATTTTTTTTTTGTTTGTTACATTTGTACCCTGCGCTTTCCCACTCATGACAGGCTCAATATGGGAGGTAATGGAGGGTTAAGCGACTTGCCCAGAGTCACAAGGAGCTGCCTGTGCCAGGAATTGAACTCAGTTCCTCAGGACCAAAGTCCACCACCCTAACCACTAGGCCCCTCCTTGGATCTTACTTTATAGTTTATAGTTAATTCAATAAACAATAAATAAGAAAAAACCAAATACAAAATTACAACAACAAGGCCTGTGAAATCGAACAGAACACAGAAAATACAGGGTTCCTTTTACCAAACTGCCATAAAAAGGACACTGCTGTAGCAGCGGAGACAGTTTATTCCCGCACACCAGGGCCCTTTTTCCTGCAGCGGGTAAAAAACCCCTACAAATAAAACGGCCATGCGGTAAGGTTACTCTTACTGTGTGGCCATGCGGCGGGGAACACTTACCGTCACCCACTGAGGTGGCGGTAAGGGATGCAGCACTAACCTAGCGGTAACTGGGCAGCATGTGATGCTGCCAGATTACCGCCAGGTTAATGCTGTGGTAAAAATAACAAAAATATGTTCCGGCACACTGGAAATGAGGCACAATTGAGGTTGGAATTGTCTCTGGCAGACAGGTTGCGCCTGCGGTAGTTCCGCATTGCCACGCCCATGAATTACCTCATTACACGAAGCACCTCGTATATTTTAATTATACACCTGAGTAAACAAACAAGTCTTCAGGTCCTTCTGAAACATGCAGACATCTCTTATGGTCCACAATTCTTTAGGAAGCATTTTCCACACAGGCCAGGTGAATAGACTGAAAATGCCCTTGCTCAGGTCAACTGGTTTCTACCCGAACTTAATGCTGGAACGACATACGTGCTTTATTAAAAAGACCTGATCAGGTAATCACAGCTATAAGCTTGTAATATGGAGGACAAATATTCTGAGGATAAATTATGTGCAATTGTAAAAACTGTAAACAAAATCATATATTTAATCCTTAATACAATCACTAAGCCATTTGGATTACTGCAATGGAATCTATGCAGGTTGTAAAGAACAACTAACAAAGAAACTTGAGACCGCACAAAATACAGCAGCCAGATTGATATTTGCAAAACCAAAATTTGAAAGTGCCAAACCCATTCGTGAAAAACTGCATCGGCTTCCCACCAAGGAACGTATTCCCTTCAAGGTTTGTATTCTTGTCCACAGGATTATTTATGGTAATGTTCCTGGATGCATGCTGGACCTTATAAATCTACCACCCAGAAACAGTACCAACCTATCCCGTACTTACTTAAATCTGCATTATCCAGACTGTAATGGACTTAGATACAAATCTACTTATGCATCCAGCTTTTCTTACACAACTGTGGAGTGCTTTGCCCGAAGCTGAAAGGTCTATCCATAACCACCTTAACTTCAGGAAAATACTGAAAACCATCCTGTTTAAGAAGGCTTATCCCCCTGATCCAGATTAACTTTCTAATTCCTGCGACACTGCTAAATATGGACAGTTTTAGTCTTTTATTATCACCCCCTCTTCATTTCCTGTAGCTTATACTACCAACAAATTTGAAAACAATTAATGAAATCTCCAAGTTCCGCAAATCTCTGAAAACCTATCACGAGAACCCGTGGAGGGGCATAATTGAACGAAAACGTCTATCTCCATGGGCGTTTATCTCCGAGAACGGGTCGGTGAAGGGGCGGACCGAACCGTATTTTCGAAAAAAATAGACTTCCATGTTTTATTCGACAATTTGTGAGCTGGGCGTTTTTGTTTTTCAGTGATAATGGAAAATGAAAGCACCCAGCTCAAAAACAAATAAATCCAAGGCATTTGTTCGTGGGAGGGGCCAGGAGTCGTAGTGCACTGGTCCCCCTCACATGCCAGGACACCAACCGGGCACCCTAGGGGGCACTTTTACAAAACAAAAAAAAAAAGGTAAAAGAGCTCCCAGGTGCATAGCACCCTTCCCTTGTGTGTTGAGCCCCCCAAATCCCCCTCAAAACCCACTGCCCACAAGTCTACACCATTACTATAGCCCTAAGGGGTGAAGGGGGGCACCTACATGTGGGTACAGTGGGTTTGGGGGGGGGGGGGTTGGACGACTAAGCATTAAGCAGCACAATTGTAACAGGTAGGGGGGGATGGGCCTGGGTCCACCTGCCTGAAGTCCACTGCACCCCCTAACAACTGCTCCAGGGACCTGCATACTGCTGCCAGGGAGGTGGGTATGACATTTGAGGGTGAAAATAAAAAGTTGTGAAACATCATTTTATGTGGTGGGAGGGGGTTAGTGACCACTGGGGGAGTCAAGGGAGGTCATCCCCGATTCCCTCTGGTGGTAATCTGGTCATTTAGGGCACTTTTTGGGGCCTTATTCGTGAAAAAACAGGGTCCAGGAAAAGTGCCCTAAATTCTAGCTCCAAACGCATACTTTTTTTCCATTATCGGCGAAAGGCGCCCATCTCTGTTCGGGTGATAACCACGCCCCAGTCCCGCCTTCACCACGCCTCCGTCAACTTTGTACGCTTCCGCGATAGAGTGCAGTTGAAAACGTCCAAGTTCGGCTTTCGATTATACCGCGTTATTCGTTTTTGGGAGATAAACGCCTATCTCCCGATTTAGGTCGCAATATAGGCGTTTTTGTCTTTCGATTATAAGCTGGATAGAGTCATTACAACATCTCACCACTCCACCTTACGCTGAACGACACCTTTCTATGACTGTTTGCTTATCTCTTCTATGTCATCCTTGAGCTCACTGTAATACCAAATGTTTCTTCTACCCTGAAATGGCGATGCCATTACAGGTCTCTGTAAGCCACATTGAGCCTGCAAATAGGTGGGAAAATGTGGGATACAAGTGCAATAAATAAATAAATAAATACTTATGTTTCTTATCATGCTTTTACTTCATTATGTACCTGTATTATAGAACCGGTGTCGCGTGCTCGAGGACCTTGGCATACTGTCAGGCTTCTTCCCCGGGAGCACTGGTTTCGTGAGTCCTTGGGCCACTACCGTGGAGCGGCAGTGGCAGGCAAGATCACCTTCAAGGTAGAGATGAGACAAGACTGGATCGGAACCCCGGACTGGAGTTCTACACAGGAATACACGGAACTGGAACGCACCGGACGGGTGCGCACTGGAGTGGAGCCCGCTGGACTGGAACACACTGGAGTGGCCCCACTGGACTGGAACATACAGGAGTGAAACCCGCTGGACTGGAAACACACTGGAGCGGAACCCACGGGACCGGAACCCGCTGGACTGGAACACACTGGACCTAGGCTTCACCTACGCTTAACCACCTTTCCCCGAGGGTTGAGCCCTCAGGTTCGGGTGGCCAGCAGGACTTACAGGAAAACCCGGAACTGGAACTTGCAAGCAGGAACAGCAGGAATGAGGATCCAGGAGTGCCCCCAGGCACCTAGGCGAAGGCAAGGCAGACAGGCAGGGAATGTCCGGGTTCCGGCAGTAGGCAGGTTTAAAGCAATGGTCAGGTCAAGGAACAAGACTAAGGCTGGAGCTTCAGTATCAAGGAGTACTGGCAGCAGACTGAACAAGGGCTGAAGCTCCAGAAGCAAAAGAAACACACACGGGAACCCAGCAGGCTAAACACCAGAAGACTAGTCAACTGTACATAAGCTAGTAGGAAAGCTATGCCCAAGCAAACCAGTCATACACAAGAAACATACACTAAGCAAACTCAGGAGAACTAGTAAGCTATACACAAGCTAACAAACAAAGCTGTGCCCAAGCTAACAAGACAAACATAGAAACTCACACAGAGCAAACAATGTAGCAGTGAACAGAGCACTCCACATACCAGGACCCTTAGACGAAATGCAAAGGCCCAAGCTGTAGTCTCTAAGTGATTAATAAAGCCCCTCAACACCAGAGGCACAGCTGCAGCAATCACCTTGCATTCAAACAGAGGCTTGACACACAAAGAAGTCAGCCCACAGGAAGGAACAGCGGGAGCCATCTTGGATACTGGCATAGCCCACACAGGTGAGGTTCAGTAGGGCAATCAGCACACAGAGCCAGAGAGAAACTAAGACAGAGACAGACACAGAGACAAGCAGAAGCCAGCACAGCCACTGACTCCCAGAAACAGGGTAAGTCTGAGGGTGGTCACGGCCACAGACGTGACAACCGGAGCTTTACGGTATTGTGTAAGGCACATTGAGCCTGCAACTAAGTGGGAAAATGTGGGATATAAATGTGTTAAATAAATAAATACATTCTGTTGGAGGCAAGTGGAGCTGTGTGAAAATAGAAGTAATGTGACCAAAATGTTAATAGCATCTCCGCTGCAATGTCCTGCACCAGCTGCAATGCCTTGAGAGTAGAGGCTCACCTTTATCCACATGTTTATTCAGCTTTCAAAGAAATAAAACAAATTGGTGAGGCAAGACTTCTTTTGGCTGAATCCATGCTGACTCTTTCTCATTAAACCATGTTTGTCTATGTGTTCCGTAATTGTATTCTTTATAACAGTTTCCACTATTTTGCCTGGCACTGAAGACTAGCTTACTGGTCTATAATTGCCTGGAACCCTATTTAAAAATCGGTATTGCATTAGCCACCCTACAATGTGGCACATCTCTCTTCATATTCTCTTTTAGCCTTCTTCATTAGTGCTTTGCATCTAAATTTTCATTGCTTATGTTGCTTCTTATTTTCTTCATTCAGGTCCTTTTTCCATTCCTTGAAGAGTATTCTTTTGGCTCTAATATCCTCTTTTACTTCACTTTTTAACCATACTGGCTGCCATTTGCTCTTCTGTCCACCTTTGTAAATATGTGGAATACATTTGATCTGGGCTTCCAAGATGGAATATTTAAACAGCATCCATGCTTGATTTAAAGTCCTAACCTTTGCACCTGATCCTTTTAGCATCTTTTTTAACCATTTCCCTCATTTTATCATAGTCACCCTTTTGAAAATGAAATGCTACTACAGTAGATTTCCTTCTGACATCACTCCTGATATCAGCTCAAATGTGATCATATTATGATCACTGTTTCCCAGCAGACCCCACGCCGTTACCTTTTGTACCATTCCCTGCATTCCACTAAGGTCTAAATTTAAAATAGCTCCCCTCTTGTTGGTTCCTGGACCAGTTGTTCAAAGAAGCAGTCATTTATTATGTCTAGGAATTTTATCTCCCCAGCGCTCCCTAGTGTGGCATTTATCCAGTCAATATTGGGATCATTGAAATTATTACTTAGCATACAAAAAGGAATATTTGCTACAATTCATCATAGCATCCAAACTTTTTAATATAGCAGAATTGTTCTATTTTGCCTTCTATGTTTGAACAATGTTTAATCGTATTACTCTTACCAAAATAGTGGAGAAAAAAGACCTCAGAAATAGAGCCGAAATAGATCAAACATATTCTATGCCACTTTGACACAGGCTTTTTCAATCACTGGTCAAAAAATCCTCCACTCATTTTCATGTAGAAATAACTTTGCACGCTTTCCAAAAATACTAGGACTAGGGGGCATGCGATTAAACTACAGTGTACTAAATTTAAAACAAATCGGAGAAATTTTTTTTTCACCCAACATGTAATTAAACTCTGGAATTCATTGCCAGAAAATGTGGTGAAGGCGGTTAGCTTAGAGTTTAAAAAGGGGTTGGACGGTTTCCTAAAGGACAAGTCCATAAACTGCTACTAAACGGACTTGGAAAAATCCAAATCCCAGGAAAAATCCAAAATCCCAGGAATAACATGTATAGAATGTTTGTACGTTTGGGAAGCTTGCCAGGTGTCCTTGGCCTGGATTGGCCGCTGTCGTGGACAAGATGCTGGGCTCGATGGACCCTTGGTCTTTTCCCAGTATGGCATTACTTATGTACTTATGTACTTATAATTTTCTAACAAATAAGAGCCAACAAAGAACTCAGAAACAGTTTAATGGCTTTGAAATGCCCAACATACTTATCTATTGAATTATGGCACTGTCCTCAATTTTCTTCTCCAGGGGTCTTTCTTTAACCCAACAGGAGCACTGTTTCATTGAAAAAGTTGCTTCAGGGGATACTTGCACCACTGGAAAAATATTTAAGACAGCCACAAACTTAAGTACATAAGTACATTAGTATTGCCACAATGGGACAGACCGAAGGTCCATCAAGCCCAGCATCCTGTTTCCAACAGTGGCTAATCCAGGTCACAGGTACCTGGCAGAAACTCAAATAGTAGCAACATTCCATGTAGAACCCCAAAGAGTACCAAGATTCTAGAATCCTAAAGAGTAACAAGATTCCATGTAGAATTTCAGAGTGTAGCAACATTCCATTCAGAATCCCAAGTAAATAAGTATTGCCATACTGGTACAGACCGAATGTCCATCAAGCCCAGCATCCTGTTTCCAACAGTGGCCAATCCAGGTCACAGATACCTGGCAAGATCCCAAAAAAGTTCAATACATTTTATGCTGCTTATGCTAGAAATAAGCAGTGGATTTTTCCCCAAGTCATTTCAATAATGGTATTTTTGTGTAATTGTCAAGTTTGTGTAATTGATTGGTCCTTTATGTAAGTTACTGGGGGGGGGGGGGGGGGGGGGTCTTGGGTTCCAGTATAGAATTTATGCAGATGATATACAGATGTTTTATAGAATTAATTCTGTAAGCAGATAATCTTAATGGTGGTTAAAAGGGAACCACTTAAAGCTGAACATGTCCAAGACGCAAAGACGCAAGTGATGGTATTAGTGGGTTCTACTATTTTAAAGATATTCCTGAATCTTTTTCTGTCGATGGGTGTGATATTAAGAATGTACAGAAATTGTGTAGTTTGGGTGCTTAAGGAGCATGTGAATAAGGTAACTAGTTCCATTTTCATGAAATTGAAGATAATTAGGTATTTGTGGGACTTTCTGCCTATTGAGTATTTTAGCTTAGTGATTCAAAATATTGTGATGCCCTTGTTTGACTATTGTCTTGTAATTGGAGTTTCTAAACAGATGTCAAGAGGTTTACAGAATGTGCAGAATGCTACTGCTTAAATTTTGTTCGGAGTGAGTTGGTTTGATCATATCTCTCCCATATTGATGAAGCTGCACTAGTTGCTGATAGAATATCAGATTCAATATAACTGAATGCTGTTAGTATTTAAAGTAATAATTAATACTGTGCCATCTATTACATAAGTGCATAAGTATTGCCATACAGGGAAAGACCAAAGGTCCATCGAGCCCAGCATCCTGTTTCCAACAGTGGCCAATCCAGATCACAAATACCTGGCAAGATCCCCAAAAAGTACAAAACATTTTATACTGCTTATTCCAGAAATAGTGGATTTTCCCCAAGTCCATTTAATAACGGTCTATGGACTTTTCCTTTAGGAAGCCGTCCAAACCTTTTTTTTAAACTCCGCTAAGCTAACCGCCTTTACCACATTCTCTGGCAACAAATTCTGCTAGTCTGCATCTGTATCAGCCAGTTAGATCCTTGAGATCTGTTACAGTGAATTTATTTGATGCACAATGGATTTATTTGAGCTTGTGAGGTGACAGACTTAAAGAAATGTAAGGAAATTCTTTTTCACAGAGAGGGTGGTCGAAGCCTGAAACGCCCTCCCGAGGGAAGTGATAGAGATAAAAACAGTGGCAGAATTCAACGTGGCATGGGATAAACACAGAGAATCTGTAAATAGAGAATGAATGGCATAAAGAAAACCTAAACTTAAATGCCTGCATGTGTGTGAACGTGTCAAGATGGTGACTCTAGCTATGATGAACTAGGGCCAGTGCCAAGGAGACATGTATGATCTATGTCCCATATATGACAATCTGGTTTAGGATGTGCTAGAAAGGGCTTCGACAGCAGGTGTAGAAAGGTACAGCATAGAAATGAAATTTCGCATGGAAGGGAACCAATCAAGAGAAGAAAAGGGAGGGAAAAGGGGGAAGGGAAGACAGGAGCAACAGGGAGGGAGAAACCGGTGCCAGGTGGGGTCCCCCAGACCATCCATGCAGTCTAGGGATTAGAGTTGAAAACCACTCCAAATAAATGAATTTTAAGGGCACTCTTAAACTTACTTCGGCTGGGTTCATGGTGCAGAGATTGTGGAAGGGAGTTCACTGGTTGATAGATGAGCAATGAACATACAGGTTTCATATTTAACGCAACACCAAAATTCCCCCTCCCCTCCGCTCCCACCTCATCACTAGCTTTTCTGTATATTGTAAACCCTGTCATTTGTTTAAAGAAAATATTACTTTTAAAGACACTTGTGTCTACCTATCCCTATAGCCAAAGCTCCCTTGACATTGTCTGAATGGTCTTTGGCCCTTTCTTTTGTTCCCACAGAGACACACGATAGAAGCTGAAATAGCCCGGTTTTGCCTTTTCCTTGTGAAGAACCGAAATTCACTTGACACAGTGATATTGCCTGTTGAGTATTTCACATAGGATGTATCAGTCTATTCATGGCATGGGAGAAATGTCATGCAATACAGATGTTTCCATAGCAACTCAGTTTCCTTGATTAAACTGCAAAGAAAAGGTGTCCAAAGGTATTTTCGTTTGATAGAAAGAAATCTTTGTGTTCGAAGAAAACTGAGATACATTAAAAAAGACTGAGGCAAACTATAAAAATAATATATCGTAACAGTTTTTATGGTATTTGTTTGGTAATTATTTCAACCTTTGTCAGGGTAATTTTCAAAAGCATGTATCTAGGCAAAATGGGCCCGACTGAAAATTGCTCTCTTCAAATATCACTAAAAGTGCCAAGGGTTAAGAGTATGAGTGTTTTAACCAAAGAAAAGAAGTGATTCTGTGGGTATGTTTAGACCAGGCGATCAAAGCCATACACCTAAGAACATAAGACTAGCCATACTGGGTCAGACCAAACAGGTCACGAGTACCTGGAAGAAACCCAGCATTCCATGTGGAACCCCAAAGAATAGCAAGATTCTGGAATCCTAAAGAGTGACACGATTCCATGCAGAATCTCAAACAGTAGCAACATTCCATGTAGAACCCCAAAGAACAGCAAGATTCTGGAATCCTAAAGAGTGACAAGATTCCATGCAGAATCTCAGAGATGCAACATTCCATACAACAAATCCCAGGGCAAGCAGTTGCTCCCCATGTCTGTCTCAATAGCAACCTGCTTAGGTGTCCTTTTACTAAGGTGCGCCGAAATGTGGCCTGCACTGGTGTAGACATGTGTATTGGACATGTGCAGGTCCATTTTTCAGCGCAGTTGCAAAAAACACCTTTTGGGGGCCGAAAACGGACGTACAGGAAAATGAAAATTGGCGCGCGTCCATTTTGGGCCTGGGAACTTACTGCCACCCATTCACTTAGCGGTAAGATCTCATGCGTTAACCGGGCAGTAATTGTCAGTGCACGTACAATGCCGATTACCCCCACCAAAACCCACTCCCCACAACTGTACACCACTACCATAGCCCTAAGGGGTAAAGGGGGGCACCTATATGTGGGTACAGTGGGTTTGTGGTGGGTTTTGAAGGGTTCACATTTACCACCACAAGTGTAACAGGTGGGGGGGGGGGGGGTGGGCCTGGGTCCGCCTGCCTGAAGTGCACTGCACCCACTAAAAACTGCTCCAGGGACCTGCATATTGCTGTCATGGAGCTGGGTATGACATTTGAGGATGGCATAGAGGCTAGCAAAAAATTTTAAAAAATGTAGGGTGGGAGGGGGTTAGTGACCACTGGGGGAGCAAGGGGTCATCTGGTCAGTTTGGGCACCTTTTTGAGGCTTCGTCGTGAAAAAAAATGGACCAAGTAAAGTCGACCAAATGCTCATCAGAGACACCTGCTTTTTTCCATTATCGGCCAATGACGCCCATCTCTTAAGCATGCCCCAGTCCCACCTTCACTATGCCTCCGACACGCCCCCATGAACTTTGGTCATCCCCGCGACGGACTGCAGTTGAGGACGCCCAAAATCGTCTTTCGATTATGTCGATTTGGGCGACCCTGAGAGAAGGACGCCCATCTCCCGATTTGTGTCGGAAGATGGGTGCCCTTCTCTTTCGAAAATGCCCCTGATAGTGTAAATCCTTGCAGCTAAAATTTGGCATGGATCCCAACTTGGAGCAACCTTTATCGAAAAGCGCTTAGCACTCATTTTTTTCGGCTCTGATTTTTCAATGCCATATATAGTATCTAGTTTTAACTCCAGAGTCCAGTGGAAACATCTACAGAAGGAAAAGGAGAGTTAGTTATACAATTATGCAGATCTTCAAGCTGGTGAGTCAAGTTTAAGACTTCCATTTTTATGGACAAAATGGCTTTAGAATCATCCCATTGTGTCCCAGTGACACGATTAGGGGTTATTAACAAAACCACAACCACATCATATTATGGAATTGAGTTTGGGAATGTAATTTCAACATCACACAATCATAACTCAGCTACGCTCGGGCTTCGGCCTCAGAAACGTTCCCCAACCTTCTCCACTGTACTCAAATGACTTATGGCTGAGTTGGATGTCAGATGATGTCATAAAGAAAAATGAATTCGTTCACCATTTATTGAGTTGCTGTTCACTTGTAGATAAGAAATTATATATTAAGACATTCAGCAAAGGAGCTTGGAATATAACAAATGGTATTAATGAATGTGCTTCAACATAGGGAAAAGCTCAAAAAATGACAACTTTCAGTTATACATTTGCATATCTTTTTTCCTCATTAAATGCTAAGCTTATAGAAATAAGACTAATGATATTGAAACCATAAAGCATCAGTGTAAGTATACACCAGGGCACAGTACTGTGAAGGTAAAACAGCATTTCTACATTGTCACCTGAGAGGTTCGGAGTGAAGAAAGTGAATGCCGACTTCACTGGTAATATCGTTAACTCAAAAGCAACTGCTCAAGGCAAGCTGATGGAATAAAACAGTAGCATTAGTGGTCTTTTCAATGCACTCTGTGCCACAGATGCTCATTTGATTAACCTACACTGAATCTGATATCACATAGACCCCCTTCTATGGAGGAGACTTTAGGGCAGATGGAAGGGAGAGTTTACATTTACAGAATGTTGACGAACAGGATTTCTCAGAGGCAGTAGAGGATTTTTAGGAGGTGAGGCATAGAGACTAGGGGGGTCCTTTTACTAAGCCGCGTAAACGTCTACGTGTGCCCAGCGCATGCCAAAATGGAGTTACCGCCCGACTACTGCACGGCTCTTGAGGTAATTTCATTTTTGGAGTGCGTCCGTCACGCACATCTGAAAAATATTTTTTTAATTTTTGGGCACGCCAAGTGGCATTTGACACATATAGGTCATTACTGCCCGGATTCTTTACCGCTAGGTCGATGACTGGCGGTCAAGTCTCAGACCCAAAATGGACACGCAACAATTTTGATTTTGCTGCACATCCATTTTCGGCAAAAAAAGGCCTTTTTTACAGGCGTGCTAAAAATGGATCGGCGCACGCTGAAAACCGCCTACACTACTGCAAGCCACTTTTCAGCACACCTTAGTAAAAGGGCCCCTAGATTTGTTTAAATCAGTATATATTTTGCAGAAAGATGGTCATTGGAGACACTGGGAATGGAAAGCCTGATCTTAGATACTGTATATATTTATGTATAAATTGAGGGCAGTTTTGGGACTAAAACTGGTCCAAACATGCTGCAACCTATGTATAAGTTGAGGCTCCCCTCCAGCCCACTCTCCTTCACCTGATCCTGTACCCCTCTTTCCTGCCCTTTGTAGCTGGGTCACCCTTCCAGGACCCAGCCAGGTTCGACCCTGCTTAGCTGCCTTCTTTTTCACACGGCTGCTGCCTCCCTCCACAGCAATCTGGCTGCTTTGAACCTCATCTCCAGGCCCTGAGAACTTCCAGGACTCCTTCCTCCCTCCGTTCCCTTTCACAGAGGCACATTCAAAGCACAACGTTTATAAGTAAGGGCTTTTATTTTCTTGCTTCAAGTCAACTTAAACGCCCAGGCACACCTTAACTCTAGGTTGTTTAGGGCTTGCTATCCAAAGCACAAGTCAGGTTCAAAACAGTCCATATAACTTCACTTCACTTAAGATTACTTCTCTTAGGGAACAGTACGTTATCAGCAAGAAAACACAGTAGCTTGGTAGGTTGCATCCCAGACCTTTTCAGTAGGAAACAGTTTACACAGTCTTTCTTGCACCTCCTTACAGCACGGTTACACAGCTTGGTTCCCACCTGGTTCAGGCTGGGGTTTCAATTGTGCCCAGCCCTCTTTCTGTCCCAGGGCTGCCCCTGTTCCCTCTTTAGTAGAGATCTTCTCCAGCGCCTCAGCCTCTCTCCTCCGGTCTTCCACCAGTCTCTCCAAGGCACAACTAGCCAACCTCTTACAGCAGCTTTTCGGGTTTGAGCCAGAGCTCCACTCTCCATCTGTTCCTCCTCTAGCCCTTCAGTAATCTCCATTTTATCCTCCTCTTCAACTTCCTCCGCCCCCCAATCTCTCCAGCTGGCCCTCATCACCTTCCTCAGAGACCATCTCCCAATCTTCTATCTCCTCCCCTAACTCTTGCACAGCCGGGTGGGGAAGAGAAGGATTCTGGGACTGGTAGTTCCTCCCCTTCTTCCTTAACCCAGCCAACCTCTCTGCCTCCGGTAGCCCAGCTTTCTGAATGTGGGTGTTGTGCACATGAAATCTGCCCCGTTGGGATTCCCTGGCTCCCTGCACCCTCTTTCTTCGTGCCTTCCCGGATCCCCTTTCACCTGCACTCTCACACCTTCCACTTTTGGTTCCAGCATTGCTCCTTCTCTCTCTCTCCACTCCACCTCAGGGTCCAGCATCGCTTCCCTCCCATTACCCAGCATCCCTCTCTCTAAGTCCCCCTCCACTTGTCTATCCTAAACGTCTTCTAGAGAGCAGCAGCAGCAGTGCAGCAATATACCTAAGCTGCCTAGGATTTGCTCCATAGCATTCCTTCTGACCTGTCCAGCCCCCTTTGATGTAACTTCCTGTTTATGCATGGGTGGAACAGGTCAGAGGGAGTGCTCCAGAGCAGGCCTCAGGGAGCCTCTTAGAAGACAAGTATAAGGTAAACTATTGAAAAATAAAATAAAAGTCCTCTCCAGGATTGCCGTAACTACAAATACCTTGGCTGGCGGGGATCCCGAGGCGCTGTCAGCAGAAGTCTTCCTCCAGCCTGCTGTTCACTTCACCGCAATTGCATGCCCTGCCCCTGTGGCTGCTTTTTCTCTCATGTTGTGAATGCTCGATTTCAAAACTGAGCACGTGCCAGGCATGAGGATTTACACCAGGATTCGCTCGGTGTAAATTCTCATGTCCAAAATTGGGCATGCAGAGCCGCAGAGATGGGGGGTAAAATTCACCAGGCTTGGCCTCCAGGGGGCGCCCGGTGCCGGGGTCTCTCTTTCTCTCCTGCTCCTGAAGAAAACTCTGGAGCTGGGCCCTCCTTGGAGGCTGGGGAGGAGCGGACACAGTGGGGATTTGGTCCAGAGCCTCTCATTTGGCTGTCAGCGGTCCCCCAGGCTCCTCCAGCAGAAGAGGCCTTCCTACAGTACTGCTCTTCACTCCGCCGCATTACCTGCCAAGCGGCTGCTTTTCCCCTCAGGCCGCAAATGCTCAGTTTTGAAATCGAGCATTCACGACATGAGAGAAAAAGCAGCTGCAGGGGCAGGGCATGCAATTGCGGTGAAGTGAACAGCAGGCTGGAGGAAGACTTCTGCTGACAGCGCCTCGGGATCCCCGCCAGCCAAGGTATTTGTAGTTATGGCAATATCCTGGAGAGGGCAGCAGCGACGAAGATCTTGGGTGGGCAGTGGCCCTGCCCCAGGTCCAGCTCTGTCTCTCAGTGGCCCTATGGGCACGGACCCCAACACTAAGTGCTATGCTAAAAATGGCGCCTAACTTTGTACACCGTTTATAGAATAGCATTTACCTCTCAATTTCCACATGAAATACTAGGACTAGGGGGCATGTGATGAAGCTACAATGTAGTAAATTTAAAACGAATTAGAGAATATGTTTCTTCACTCAACGTGTAATTAAACTCTGGAATTCGTTGCCAAAGAATGTGGTAAAGGTGGTTAGTTTAGCGGAGTTTAAAAAAGGTTTGGACGGCTTCCTAAAGGAAAAGTCCATAGACCATTATTAAAATGGACTTGGGGAAACTCCACTGCTTATTTCTGGGATAAGCAGCATAACATGTTTTGTACATTTTTGGGATCTTGCCGGGTATTTGTGACCTGTATTGGCCACTGTTGGAAACAGGATGCTGAGCTCGATGGACCTTTGGTCTTTCCCAGTATGGCAATACTTATGTACTTATAAAGCATATTCTATAACAAAGCACGTAACTTAATTAGGGGCCCTTTTATGAAGTGATGGTAAGCCGAATGCAGGCTTACTGCTCGGTAAAAGAGAAATACTGTTGGGCTACAGCATCAGCCCGGCGGTAGCTCCCTCCCGCAGAACGCGCCATTTCCAGCATTGCAAAAATATTTCAATTTTTGTAGTGCCGGTGTGTACCCGGCGGTAATCAGGCGCTGTGCCCGGTTAGTGCCAGGTTAGCGCAGAAGCCCTTACTGTCACCTCAGTTAGCGTAAGTGCTCCCACCAAAATGACCATGCAGCAAGTGCTTCACTTGCCGCATGGCCATTTCTTAAAGAAAAGGGAAACTTGCCTTTTACCCACTGTGGTAAAAGGGGGCTTCGGTGCATGTCGGCATTAATTAACATGTATGTGCTCAGCTCACTAAGCGTATTCTGTTACGTGGTGCATGTAAATTCTAAGTTGCCTGGTTGAAAAGGGGGCATGGCCATGGGCGGGGCATGGGCATTTCTAAAATCTATGCGCATTGCTATAGAATATACCCACTCTGTGCTTAATTTAGCCATTGAGATTTACGTAAAATAGAACATGGCATAAATGGCCGTGACTAAATTTGGTCACTTGGAGAGGTGCTCGGTGTATTCTATATTCCGCACGGAAATTTAAGCCTATTCTATAAAATTTACGCTAGTTTAGAGAATATGTCTAGGCGTATTTCTTTTTCTGCGCAGGCACCATATATAGAATCTATCCCTTAGTGCTTCGTTTTTTCAGTACCATTTATAGAATTTAGCCATAAATGGCCGTGTGAACTTGCACTAATGGCTAAGGCATGTTAAAAACAGTCAACATGGTAAAAATCCCACGCTAGCCGATTAATGCTGGTAGGAGCGGAGAGTAGGCGTGACTGCAGCGCAATAGAGAAGTGGCCATCAAAGACCTCTAGCACGTGGATCATGACTGTCAATAGCGCCGTTGCAAATCCCGTCGCCTCAAGGAGGAGGAGGTAGATGCAGCAGATCAATCGGAAGTCTGATAGTGCAGCTGTCTTGGGCTGTTCCTCCTTTCTGCTCCCTCCATCCAGTCTTTCTGATCTGTCCACCCTCGATCACTCAGATGACCCCCCCCCCCAAACAAAGTGTATTTCTCATTTTCAGTAATTAACTCCCACCCGACTCCCCCAAATTACATTTCTTCTGTTCTGCAATCACTCCCTCGCCTACCCAACTCTCTCCCCAAATTTCAGTTACCCCATTTTGCAATCACCCCCTCCTCAACTGATCATCATATTCAAGATTAAGATCCCCCAACTTTTCCCTACCCAAACCTTCCTCCCCCCCCCCCCCCCCAGATTCCTGGGAGCATCCATCATGGATTAGTGGGTCCATATGGAAGTGCTCTCTCTCTCTGCTCCTGCCTGAGCTGGCTCTGGGTTCAAACTGGCAGCCACTGACATCTAGCTGCAGTGCCATGAGACTATCACTAGGGGTCAGTGGATGCCATTTTGAACCCAGAGCCAGGCCGGGTGGAAGCAGAGGGAGAGCTCTCCTGCCAGGACCCAGCAGCCCACCATGAATGGCTCCCAGGTAAGGCCCAAGAGGGGATCAGGTGATGGAGGGGAGTCAATCTTAGAGGATGGTTGGGTAGGGGGTGATAACAAAAGGGAAGAAATACACTTTGAGGAAGGTCAGGTTGGTGGTGGATTGATTATAAAAGGAGGGAATCTGAGGTTGCTGGAACTGCATGCAGTGGGTTACAGCAGGGATGTTCTGGTGCTAATCAGTGGCAGTGGTGTAGCCAAGGGTGGGCTCGGGTGGGCCCAGGCCCACCCAGTAGCAGCACACCTATGAAGTGGCTGGCAGGGGTCCAAGCCCTACCAGCCAAAAACTCCCAACAACTGTCCCTCCTGCATACCTTGTAAATAGCAGATCTTCGCCTGCAGCGAGCAGCGACTGATACATGCTGTTCGCACCGGCCCCACAGCCTTCCCTCTGATGTATTTCTGCCTAGGCGGAAACAGGAAGTTGCATCAGAGGGAAGGCTGTGGGGCCAACATGAGCAGTGTGTATTAGTTGCTGCTCGCTGCCAGTGAAAATCTGCTATTTAAAAGGTGTGTGGGGTAGGGGGATGTTTGAGAGACCATACGGCATGCAGGCGAGAGAGGGAGAGACCAAATCTCTTGTGGGACAGGGTGGAGTTCTTCTGCCCACCCATGTTGGGCCCAGGCCCACCCAAAATTGGGTACCTGGCTACGCCCCTGCTGTGCGGTGAATATCTGTCCTGTGTGGTAAGTGAAGGGCAGATTCTGGACATGCCCCCTGCATTGACAGCACAGGCTTTGCACTTACCGTACCTTAAGTTTTGCAGTTAGGCGCAGTAAGAGCAAAACTTTACCACGCTTTAATAAAATGTCCCTAAGATAGGTGATGCTGAAGTCAGACATAGTGCAATTAGCATAATAATGGTGAACCTAAATTCCCATGAGCCCTAAACCCATGCTGAGCACCAAACCTGCCAAGAGGCCCACTGAGGCCATCAGCTCGTAACCTTGGGATCATCTTTGACTCCTCCCTCTCCTTCTCTGCACATATTCAGCAGACTGCTAAAACCTGTCGTTTCTTTCTCTATAATATCAGCAAAATTCGCCCTTTCCTTTCTGAGCCCACTACCAGAACCCTCATCCACACTCTTATCATCTCTCGCTTAGACTATTGCAACTTGCTTCTCACAGGTCTCCCACTTAGCCATCTCTCTCCTCTTCAATCTGTTCAAACTTCTGCTGCACGACTAATATTCCGCCAGTGTCGTTATGCTCATATTAGCCCTTTCCTCAAGTCACTTCACTGGCTTCCCATCCATTTCCGCATACAGTTCAAATTCCTCTTATTGACTTATAATTGCATTCACTCTGCAGCTCCTCAATACCTCTCCACTCTCATCTCTCCCTACATTCCTCCCTGGGAACTCCATTCACTCGGTAAATCTCTCTTATCTGCACCCTTCTCCTCCACCGCTAAGTCCAGACTCCATTCCTTTTATCTTGCTGCACCATATGCCTGGAATAGACTTCCTGAGCCGGTACGTCAAGCTCCATCTCTGGCCGTCTTCAAATCTAACCTAAAAGCCCACCTTTTTGATGCTGCTTTTAACTCCTAACCCTTATTCACTTGTTCAGAACCCTTATTTTATCATCCTCACTTTAATATTCCCTTATCCCTTGTTTGTCCTGTTTGTTTGTCCTAATTAGACTGTAAGCTCTGTTGAGCAAGGACTGTCTCTTCATGTTCAAGTGTACAGCGCTGCATACATCTAGTAGCGCTATAGAAATGATAAGTAGTAGTAGGGTTTGGGATTCCGGAATCTTATTACTCTTTGGGATTCCAGAATCTTGCTACTCTTTGTCCTTATCCCTTATTTGTCCTGTTTGTTTGTCCTAATTAGATTGTAAGCTCTGTCGAGCAGGGACTGTCTCTTCATGTTCAAGTGTACAGCGCTGCGTACATCTAGTAGCACTATAGAAATGATAAGTAGTAGTAGTTTTTGGGATTCCGGAATCTTGCTACTCTCTGGGATTCTGCACAGAATCTTGCTACACTTTGGGATTCCGGAATCTTGCTACTCTTTGTCCTTATCCCTTATTTGTCCTGTTTGTCTGTCCTAATTAGATTGTAAGCTCTGTCAAGCAGGGACTGTCTCTTCATGTTCAAGTGTAAAGCGCTGCGTACGTCTAGTAGCACTATAGAAATGATAAGCAGTAGTAGTGAGAGGAAAACTAGACTTCACGGTCAAGAACTGACTGACCATATCCAGATCACGAGTTCTGTTAATCTCTGTAATGAACAAAGTATTCTTCAACTGAACAAGGGACTCACTGACATTTAAAATATTTGCAGGACAAATGCAAAACACAGACGTAGCAGGGAAAACCAGACAGCTTTCCATTATCCCTAATACAGTCTAAATGTACAGTGCGATATTGTTCGGCTGTACTGTGAGCTTCATTTGAATGATTTCAGTAATGTATACTTCAAACATGATTGCTAGCGCGATATCAGTTTTTCTGTTCTCAGAGGTCTCAGGTGTTTCAATTAAATCTCTGCTTTGATCTTCCTGCCCACAAAGTAGGCCAGAGACTGTTAAGGGAACTGAGAGGCCTAATTCCGCACAGCAGCCTGGCACACGGGGAAGAAAGCGAGAGAAAAATTGCCTTCTAATAGCTGAGGCTGCAAATTACAGAGAAATCTTTAGTGCTCCTTACCTGCTTATACAGAAAAGAAACATAGACCATTATTAAAATGGACTTGGGGAAACTCTACTGCTTATTTCTAGGATAAGCAGTATAAAATGTATTGTAACTGTTTTGGGATCTCGCCAGGTACTTGTGACCTGGATTGGCCACTGTTGGAAACAGGATGCTGGCTTTATGGACATATGTGCTTATGTATTTGGGATTCTGAATGGAATGTTGCTACTCTATAGGGTTCTACATGGAATATTGCTACACTTTGAAATTCTGCATGGAATCTTGTTATTCTTCAGAATTCTAGAATCTTGCTACTCTTTGGGGTTCGACATGGAATGTTGCTAGTATTTGAGTTTCTGCCAGGTACTTGTGACCTGGATTGGCCACTGTTGGAAACAGGATGCTGGCTTTATGGACCTATGTGCTTATGTAGTTGGGATTCTGAATGGAATGTTGCTACTCTTTAGGGTTCTACATGGAATGTTGCTACACTTTGAAATTCTGCATGGAATCTTGTTATTCTTCAGAATTCTAGAATCTTGCTACTCTTTGGGGTTCGACATGGAATGTTGCTACTATTTGAGTTTCTGTAAGGTACTTGTGACCTGGATTGGCCACTATTGGAAACAGGATGCTGGCTTTATGGACCTATGTGCTTATGTATTTGGGATTCTGAATGGAATGTTGCTACTCTTTAGGGTTCTATATGGAATGTTGCTACACTTTGAAATTCTGCATGGAATCTTGTTATTCTTCAGAATTCTAGAATCTTGCTACTCTTTGGGGTTCGACATGGAATGTTGCTAGTATTTGAGTTTCTGCCAGGTACTTGTGACCTGGATTGGCCACTGTTGGAAACAGGATGCTGGCTTTATGGACCTATGTGCTTATGTATTTGGGATTCTGAATTGAATGTTGCTACTCTTTAGGGTTCTACATGGAATGTTGCTACACTTTGAAATTCTGCATGGAATCTTGTTATTCTTCAGAATTCTAGAATCTTGCTACTCTTTGGGGTTCGACATGGAATGTTGCTACTATTTGAGTTTCTGTAAGGTACTTGTGACCTGGATTGGCCACTGTTGGAAACAGGGCTTCATGGACCTTCGGTCTGTCCCAGTATGGTGGTGGCGGCTAAGAAAGCAAATAGAATGTTAGGTATTATTAGGAAAGGAATAGAAAACAAAAATGAGGACGTTATAAAGCCTTTGTATTGCTGCGTGGTGCGACCGCACCTTGAATATTGTGTTCAATTCTGGTCGCTGCATCTCAAAAAAGATAGTGGAATTAGAAAAGGTGCAGAGAAGGGCGACAAAAATGATAAAGGAGATGGGACGACTTCATGGACTTGGGGAAAATCCACTGCTTGTTTCTAGAATAAGCAGCATAAAATGTACTGTTTTGGGATCTTGCCGGGTACTTGTGACCTGGACTGGCCACTGTTGGAAACAGGATAATGGGCTTGATGGACCTTCGATCTGTCCCAGTATGGCAACACTTATGTAGTGTAATCAAAGATAGGACAGTTCTGCTCACATTCCTATAAGTAATGAACCACATCTGCCTGATTTCCTTTTGCCGTGTGCTTGGAATGCTTTCACCTAATCAAAAAAGGTTTGCCTGAACCTGTGATTAATGAAGTCAATGCCCTTTAGATCTTAAGCAGTTTGTAACAAAGGCATATTATAGAGAAATACTTTTGTATACAGGTCCTACAACTTCACTTTTGTTTACATTTAGGTAAATATTCAAACCTGGTGGTGAGCCTATATTTTTATACACTGGCCGCAGTGTTTAAAAAATTATGTATATTGAACACAGCAGTATGGATAGATGGTGTCAGTAAATATATGTATAACATGGTCTCTGCTAAAGGCTTTGGGGCTCAGGTTCAAAAGAGAAAAAAGTCCAAAAAGTGGCATAAATCTGAATTTGGACGTTTTTCTCACAAACATGTCCAAATTGGTATTTTCAAAACCAATTTTTAGACATTTTTCTATGACGTCCATCAGAAGTGCCTTCAAATTACAAGAGGGCATGTCAGGGCCGTGTTAAGGGTGAAATATGGTCGTTCCTAATACTTGCACGTTTTTCAGCCATAATGGAACAAAACAAAACCATCCAGGACTAAAACTAAGATGTTTTGAGCTAGACCTGCTTTTATAATGAATAAAGCACAAAAAGGTCCCTTAAATGGCCAGATGGCCATCGAAGGGAATCAGGGAAGACCTCCCTTTACTCCCCCAGTGGTCACTGACCCCCTCCCACCCCCCAAAATGTAATTAAAAACATTATTTACCAGTCTCTGTGCTAGCCTCAGATGTTATACTCAGGTCTATTAGAGCAGCATGCAGGTCCCTAGAGTAGTCTAGTGTTGGGTGCAGTGCACTGCAGACAGGTGGACCCAGGCCCATACCTCCCCCTAACTGTTTTACTTGTGCTGGAAACTGTGAGCCCTCCAAAACTCACCAGAAACCCACTGTACCCACATAAAGTGGAGTGGAGGAGTAGCCTAGCGGCTAGTGCAGCAGACGTCGGTCCTGGGGAACTGGGATCGATTCCCGCTGCAGCTCCTTGTGACTCTGGGCAAAGTCACTTAACCCTCCGTTGCCCCAGGTAAATCGCTTTGGATGTGGTTGCAAAAACTGTAGAAAAGCGGTATAAAGGGGACTCCTTCACCCATTAGGAATATTGCGGTGGTGTACAGTTGGGGGTAGTGGGTTTTGGGGGGGCTCAGAAGACAAGATAAGAGAGCAATGGTGAGATGTGTACCTGGGAGCATTTATTTGAAGTCCACTGCAGTGCCCCCTAGGGTGCCACATTGCTCTCCTGGGAAGTCTGCAAAGAATGCTGGCTCCTCCTACATCCTACACTTAGAAAAAAATTTTTTTTTCGAAAGTGAACCAAAAGATAAACGCATAGAGCACAAGAACATCTAAGGCTCCTTTTACTAAGTGGCAGTAATCCCAATGCGAGCTTACCGCTCGCTGTACAGGAAGTACCGCTAGGCTACCGCAGTAGCCCAGCGGTACTTGCCACCCATAGCACGCCGTCATTACTGGTGCTAGAAAAATGTATTTATTTTTGTAGCGCCGGAGTAAAGCACTTGTCGTGCGGTCATTTCAGGGGGAAGCCCTTACCGCCACCCAATAAGGTACACTCCTTATTGGGTGGCGGTAAGGGCTTCCCCCTGAAATGACCGCACGACACGTGCTTTACTTGCCGGACGGCCATTTTCTTCAGGAAGGCGAGACTTCTCTTTTACCAGCTGAGGGGAAAGGGGGCCTCAGCGCCCATGTAAAACACACACCGATGCCAGCACCGACTCCCTTTTGCCACAGCTGGGTAAAATGGGCCCCTAGCAAATAGCCATTTTCAAAAAAAAAAAAAAAGATGGATGTTTTTCTGTTTTGAAAATGCCATTTTTACTACTCAATTTTTGGATGTTTTTAGCAAAACG
The DNA here is from genome assembly GCF_901765095.1 of Microcaecilia unicolor. Lineage (NCBI taxonomy): Eukaryota > Metazoa > Chordata > Amphibia > Gymnophiona > Siphonopidae > Microcaecilia > Microcaecilia unicolor. Next base: position 213,523,014 of record NC_044039.1, on the reverse strand, counting down.
TCCAAAGTTGGACTTAGACATCATATCAAAAATGCCCCTGTTACTTTTAGCCTCTATTATGCAGATTAATTTGGAACTGCGGTTTTAGTCTAAATTAAAGTGCATATCTGTACAGGAACACTCTGGGCTTTGTATACATCACCCATTTGGTCGCAGATCTGAGATCAATCCGCATGTAAACTAATGAGTCAATTAGGTGTTAACAATGAATTATTGCACCTAACAGGCATTTAATTGGCAATAATTAGGAGTCATGTGCAGATCTACCTTATGCCCAAAGGGGGTGTAGACATGGGAGGCCCAGGGGTGGGTTGGGGGATTCCCAAAAATTAGGGGGGTCCTTTTACAAAGGCCTGCGGTAGTGTAGATGCGGGTTTTGGGCACGCACAGAATCATTTTTCAGTGCGCCTGTAAAAAACTGCCTTTTTACAATTTTTGCCGAAAATGGACATGCGATACAGTCTCACGCAGTAACGACTTATGTGCGCCAAATGCCACTTGGCGAGCGTCTGTTACATGCGTCCGAAAATAAAAATTATTTTTTTTTTGGACACATGTATCGGACGCACGTCAAAAATAAAACTACCGCTAGAGTAGCTGTCTGGTAACTCCATTTTGGCATGCGCTGGGCGTGCATAGATGCTTACGTGGCTTATTTGCCGCATGCCCGTAACACCAAGATGATTTATTTATTTATTTCCTCCCATGTGCGGCGTTTCTGTCAGTAATCGGTAGTTGGCCCGTGCCGACCAGTCACCGCGCAAGTAGCGTGTGAGCGCTTACCCCTAGATCAATGGGTGGCGTTAAGGGCTCTGGCTGCTTTTAGGTGCGCACAGGTTTCAGTTTTACCGCATGCCCATCCCAATTTTAAAAATCCCTTTTTGACAGACGCAGTAAAAACTGGCCCAGTGCACACCTAAAGCACGTGCCTACCCTACCGCAGGCCACTTTTTACCGCAGCTTAGTAAAAGGATCCCTGGAATAGTGTGGTCTTGAAGTTGGAAGAAAATGAAAAAGTCCAACATCTTCCGAATAGAAAAGGTTTTAATCTCCAATTAAAAAAAAAAAAAAAACCATAAGCAAGGCAGACCTAATATGAGCCATGTTTTAGGAATAAGCCTTCTTCAGGGGTCGTAACTTAGCTTCAATGCAAAACCAATGATAAAGGAGAATCTTAATGCCAGCGATAAAAGTTAACACTACTGGCAACACAGCGTCTGAGCCAAAAAGGCTTATTGCCGAAACACGGTCTGTGTTGGGTCTGGATTGCTTATGGTTTTTGTTTTTTTTTTAATGTGCCAGTTTGTGTGATCACTGTCAAAGCATCTATTCCCTTTCCTGTTTGACCTGAGGTTGGAAGTCATTCACCAGGGATCTTTCCGGAACAGCGTACCTGAATCCACTTACCAGGGGCTGTAAACTTTGCATTTGCAGCATTCCCAGACTGAGGCACAGCAAAACCTGATCTGGGAATTAAACCAGGGACCATCCACTGATCCATGAGCCTGAAATCTTCATCTTTTTTTGAACAATTGTACCAGTTCCGTCCAGAAGCTCTGCTACTGAAGTTATGAAAGCAGGTAATAAAGGTTGCAATAAAACGGTATCATATATTCCACCACTAACATCAAGCTGCATCTTAAAAGTGTTTTACATGGCCTGTAATTTGATTTCAAAGTATTTAAAAAAATCATATATGCAGTGGCTTTCTATCTTTCCTGATGTTCTTTCTTTCATGGTTTAGCTCTGGGTTTGAAACCCAGGTCTTACTTAAAAAAAAAACCCCACCAATCAGCATTTGTAATTAAGGTTCTAAAAGGGGCAGTAACTGAAAGCAAGATGGAAAGCAATGGATTGGCAGGTCTGTCCTCTGCTACTCAGAGAAAGAAACCAGACACCAAGCACAGAAGCCAATCCAGGTTTGATTTATGAAGGCACAAAGTGGGAGCGATGTCATGACCAATATTTGCTGCATGGCAATGCAAAAACTAAACTGCGGACTGGGGCTGAACAAATATTTAAGAAGTCAGCCTCTGGGCTCAGATTTAGAGGGTAAGAATGATACTACCCAAGTGCAGTCTCATGCAATCGAAAGACATGTTCCAAGACCCTCAGGGGGAGGAATGCTGGCTTCGGCCTAACCCCTGGTAAGCCTTTCCTCAGCTGAGAGGTGCCCAGCTCTACCACCGGCTGCCTTTCAGGTGCTGTGGAGGACTTGCAGCTCATCTGCATATCCTTACAGCCTTCTCCGGGATGACACCCAGGCCCACTCCGATCCACTCAGGGCCTCCGCTCTAGGTGCCGCGCGCCGAGGCATTTTTCTCTTTACATCTAATCTTCTTCCCAGTTGCTAAAGTACCTCAGTCGTTTATGGCCCCTATTCACATTCTCTTCCTAGCCCTGTCCCTTCCTAATCTTTTCCCTCACCCCCTACCTCTCTCCGCTACAGGAACTCACTGCCCATCCATCGACTTCATCACCTCACCTTCTCTCCTACCCTCTTCCTCCCTCTTGGCTTTTAATCTCCGTCTCTTTCTTCCATCCATTTTGCCTTCCCCATTCCACCTACATACCTCTCGCCTTTGACGCCTTCGTGGCCACACCTCTCCTACTCTCCTCCACTCTCTTTTACTCCTTCTCTTACTCTCAGCCGGTGACATCAATCCCAATCCTGGCCCTCCTCACCAACTATTATCCCAACTCTACAGATCTCACCGTGACCTCTCTAACCTCATCTCTATTCCTCTACTCCCCTCCTCGTCTCTGCCCTTCTCTTGCACCCTATGGAATGCCCGCTCTATCTGTAACAAACTCCCATATATCCATGACCTCTTTATCTCGCGTCACCTCCATCTGCTCGCCATAACAGAAACCTGGCTCTGCCCTGATGACTCTGCTTCAGTCACAGCCCTCTGCCATGGTGGTTATCTTTTTTCACATACTCCTCGCCCCGCTGGTCGCGGGGACAGTGTTGGACTACTTCTCTCTCCGTCCTCCAGATTTCAACCCCTTCTTCCACCTCAATCTCACTGTTTTTCCTCCTTTGAAGTCCACTCTATCCGCCTTTTCTCTCCTCTGCCTCTTCGAATAGCGGTCATTTATCATCCCCCTGATAAGTCCCTTTCATACTTTCTCAGTGACTTTGATGCCTGGCTTGCCTTCTTCCATGATCCTTCCTCCCCCTCTCTCATCCTTGGTGACTTTAATATTCCTGCTAATGATCCTTCCAACTCTTATATTTCCAAGTTACTCGCTTTAACATCCTCCTTTAATCTCCAACTATGCTCCACCTCCCCCACTCATCAAAATGGTCACTGTCTCGATCTCATCTTCTCCTCCAACTGTTCACCTTCTAGTTTCCTTGCCTCTGATCATCCCTCCTCTGATCACCATCTTATAAATTTCACACTTAAATCCCCTCCCTCCCAGTCCCGTCCTATCTTATCTAATTTATCTAGGATTCTTCATGATATTGACCCTTCATCTCTATCCTCCCATGTTTCAAACCTCCTCTCTACTGTGGCACCATCCACGTCTGTCAACGAGGCTGTTTCTTCTTACAACAATACTCTGTCCTCTGCCTTAGACACACTTGCACCTTTGATGACCCGCCCTATAAGGCATACAAAATCCCAACCTTGGCTGACTTCTAATATCCGCTACCTACGTTCCTGTACCCACTCCGCCGAATGCCTCTGGCGGAAATCTCGGGCCCTTGCTGATTTCTTACACTTTAAGTTCATGCTGACCTCCTTTCAATCTGCTCTTTCACGCGCCAAACAGGATTATTATATCCAACTCTCTTGGCTCTAACTCTCGACTTCTCTTCACCACATTGAACTCTCTCCTCAAGGTGTCCCCTCCCCCAACTCCCCCTTCATTATCTCCTCAGACCCTTGCTGAATTCTTTCACGACAAGGTTCAAAAGATAAACCTTGAATTCTCTACCTCGCCACCTCTCGCTCCACTAGTCCATTCCCCTCTCTGTCCTTCCCCTCATTCCTTTTCCTCCTTTCCTGAAGTTACTATAGAGGAAACTACACTTCTCCTTTCTTCCTCAAAATGTACCACCTGTTCCTCTGATCCCATTCCCACCCACCTTCTTAATGCCATCTCTCCTGCTCTTATTCCTTTTATCTGTCACATTCTCAACCTCTCACTTTCCACTGAGACTGTCCCTGCTGCCTTTAAACATGCTGTGGTCACACCTCTCCTTAAGAAGCCTTCACTCGACCCTACTTGTTCCTCTAATTACCGACCCATCTCCCGCCTCCCTTTTCTCTCCAAATTACTTGAGCGTGCTGTTCACCATCGCTGCCTTGATTTTCTTTCCTCACATGCTATTCTTGACCCACTACAATCTGGTTTTCGCCCTCTCCACTCAACCGAAACTGCGCTTACTAAAGTCTCCAATGACCTATTACTGGCTAAATCCAGAGGTCAATATTCCATCCTCATTCTTCTTGATCTTTCCGCTGCTTTTGACACTGTCGATCACAGCATACTTCTCAATACCCTGTCCTCACTTGGATTCCAGGGCTCTGTCCTTTCCTGGTTCTCTTCCTACCTCTCCCTCCGCACCTTTAGTGTTCACTCTGGTGGATCCTCTTCTACTTCTATCCCTCTGCCTGTCGGCGTACCTCAGGGTTCTGTTCTTGGTCCCCTCCTCTTTTCTATCTACACTTCTTCCCTTGGTTCATTAATCTCATCCCATGGCTTTTCCTACCATCTCTATGCTGATGACTCCCAAATCTACCTTTCTACCCCTGATATCTCACCTTGCATCCAAATCAAAGTTTCAGCATGCTTGTCTGACATTGCTGTCTGGATGTCTCAATGCCACCTGAAATTAAACATGACCAAAACCGAGCTTCTCATTTCCCCCCCCCCCCCCAAACCCACCTCCCCACTCCCCCCGTTTTCTATTTCTGTTGATGGCTCTCTCATTCTCCCTGTCTCCTCAGCTCGAAACCTTGGGGTTATCTTTGACTCTTCTCTCTCCTTCTCTGCTCATATCTAGCAGATCGCCAAGACCTGTCGGTTCTTTCTTTACAACATCCGTAAAATCCGTCCCTTTCTTTCCGAGCACTCTACCAAAACCCTCATCCATATCCTTGTCACCTCTCGTTTAGACTACTGCAATCTGCTTCTTGCTGGCCTCTCACTTAGTCACCTCTCCACTCTCCAATCGATTCAAAACTCTGCTGCCCGTTTCGTCTTCCGCCAGGGTCGCTTTACTCATACTACCCCTCTCCTCAAGTCACTTCACTGGCTCCCTATCCGTTTTCGCATCCTGTTCAAACTTCTTCTACTAACCTATAAATGTACTCACTCTGTTGCTCCCCAGTATCTCTCCACACTCGTCCTTCCCTACACCCCTTCCCGTGCACTCCGCTCCATGGATAAATCATTCTTATCTGTTCCCTTCTCTACTACTGCCAACTCCAGACTTCGCGCCTTCTGTCTCGCTGCACCCTACACCTGGAATAAACTTCCTGAGCCCCTACGTCTTGCCCCATCCTTGGCCACCTTTAAATCTAGACTGAAAGCCCACCTCTTTAACATTGCTTTTGACTCGTAACCACTCGCCTCCACCTACCCTCCGCTCCTCCTTCCTGTACACATTAATTGATTTGATTTGCTTACTTTATTTTTTGTCTATTAGATTGTAAGCTCTTTGAGCAGGGACTGTCTTTCTTCTATGTTTGTGCAGTGCTGCGTACGCCTTGTAGCGCTATAGAAATGCTAAATAGTAGTAGTAGTTTGAAAATCCAGCAAGTAGAGCCTAGTGTGGGTTTAAGAAAGAATAAATTTCAAGATCAACACAATGACCCACAAAATCATACACTGTGAATCCCCCGGCTACATGAGTGATTTGATCGACCTCCCTGCCAGAAATAGATCTATTTCTTCACGAACTTATCTGAACCTACACCTTCCCAATTGCAGAGGAATTAAATACAAGACTTACTATGCATCCAGTTTCTCCTTTTTGGGCAGCCAGCTTTGGAATGCTCTACCAAGACCTAAACGATTAATTAACGACTACTTGCCCTTTAGAAAAATGTTGAAAGCTCACCTCTTTAAGCAAGCCTACTCCAATGTCCCAACCTAATCTTACCAACCTCCATTCCCATTTCTGTTCTGACTTAGATGCCGACCTCATCATTGGTTTTACTTATCCCTCCTCCCCATTCCCCCTCTACGCATCCCATCCTTCTCTTCTCCATCTCCCCTTTATTATATCCTTCCTTACCCCTTTCCCCCCAACTTATATTATCCTATCCTGTCAACCCTATTTTATCCTAATCATACATTATCAAACTCAACTTATCATACATTATTCAAGCTCAACTTCATAATGTTTCACTACCATTTTGAAATTTCTGTTATAAGACTTTGTATTTCGAATTACTATGTAACCCGTATTGAGCCTGCATTGTGTGGGAAAGCGCGGGGTACAAATGTAATACATAAATAAATAAATAAAGACTATTTGCATTCTATGCGTCTGAACGGGAGCAAGTGCAAAATACAGAAATGAAATTTCAAAATGCAAACTCTGCATTACTTTCACTTCTGTGACCTGTCCCTGCCCCTTCTATCGGAATGGGGCCCTTTTATTACGCTGCTTAAGCCTCTACACACGCCCAACGTACGCCAAAATGGTGTTACTGTCAGGTACCGTGTGGCTCTTGCGGTAATTTCATTTTTGGCACGCGTCCGATATGCGAGTCTGGAAAATCTTTTTTTTATTTTCAGCCGCGTGTGTCGGACACGCGCCAAGTGGCATTTGACGCACGTAGGCCATTACTGCCCGGTTACCATGTGAGACTTTACCACTAGGTCAATGGCTGGTGGTAAGATCTCAGCCCTAAAATGGACTCGCGGCAATTTTCATTTTGCCGCACGTCCATTTTTGGAAACAATTTTTTAAAAAGACATGTTTTTGGTAGGTGCGCTGAAAAATGATTCTGTGCGCGCCCAAATCCCGCGTCTACACTACCGCAGGCCATTTTTTCAGTGCGCCTTTGTAAAAGGACCCCAATGGTGAAAGACACACACTGAGGAAAATGCACATCCTTTCACCTGAATTTGGGGGTGGGGGGAGATGTGGAATTTTCATTTCCTGAGGGAAAAGGGAGTCCAAGAATGTGCTTTCTCGTAAACATAGACAGTCCCCCAATTTCACTCCTGCCTCTCCTGTTAATCCCCAGTCCTGACCCCAGAAACCTAGAACTAAAACCCCACTGTACCCTTATCCTGGATCTGTTTAAAAATGTTGTCAGATTTTTATGAGCAGATCTGGGTAAAAAGCTTGACTAGGCTTTCCCCAAGGCAAGGAATTGGTCCTGAGAATTTCTTACAGAGCTGTACTGCCATAAATAAGGTCTGTGATGTCCACCTAGAACTCAATTTACCAATTTATCATATGAAATGAAGACATGGGGAATGCATACTTATTATGACATATTTGCTATCCATTCCATGTTTCATATCGGTGGCATGTTTCCTTGAATTCTAAGACACGGTGATTTCCCATGGAAAGATGAAAGTTGACTGCATTAAGGTTCCATTGTTTATGTAGGTTGTCAAGATATTTCTTGCTTTTGCTACATGTATCAAACGCGTCTTTCCAAGCAAGAGCAATGTGCTCCGCTAACAGCTCTGAGATTGCTAGAACGCCCCTGCTGTTTCTCGGAGAATCAGTGTAGAAAAGCGCATTCGTTTAAAGATCCTTACGAGGAAGTGCCTCTGAAAAGTAAATTGATCGCTTCTTTTGTGTCCTTACAATGTCAAAAAAGTCACTTCCTAAGCATGAAAATGAACTCTTTGAAAACACAATAAAAGAATTCAGCTAGCAGCATTGTATTTCTCCTTGGTGAGAAGCACACGGTGGAAATATTGTATTGTCATTTCACTCAAAGAGTTTACATCTTGCACACCCTACAAGCTGTCTTTGAGGAACTGAAAACTTGCTTTACTTACGGCAACCCAGCTGACTGAAATTAATTAGTTATAATAGATGAATTTCTTACTCCAAATGTGTTAGTGCCATGTTGCTTTCAAAGTCATTTATTGGTAATGGGTTCTTCTGCATTAATGCTAGGGCAGGGCCAACACAACTGACCGTTGATGTCAAGAATGCACAATGAAAATGATCTTCTATCTGCCCTCACTACCTTCCCTCCTTTCATGCCTCTGCCTCGTGGTCTCTTTTCCTACACTTCTATGATGGATTATTTTTGCCTGAGTTGAGTACAAGAACAGAGTCTGCAACCTGTAGAGAGAAAGAGGGCAGACGCTGGATGGAAGGGGGGGGGGGGGAGAGGGTAGATGCTGGATGGAAGGAGGGAAAGGGAGAAGGGATTTGATATGCGCCCTTTCTGTCTTACAATCAAAGTGGTTTACGACCACCTAAACTTCTGGAAATCACTAAAAATTATCCTGTTCAAAAAGGCATACCCCACCGATGCAATGTAAATGCCTGATCCCTGCAACACAACAAAACTAAAGTACGTAATGGACAATACTCAACTCTTCTGATGTACGTTTCCCCAATGTGGCCATGCCACATGAACTTTATCTTACCATAACATCATTTTGTATTTGTTCTCACCGGAGTCTGCAAACGCCTCTCCGGTACTATGTAAGCCACATTGAGCCTACAAATAGGTAGGAAATATGGGATACAAATGTAACAAATAAATAAATACAGGTACTTTTTCTGTCCCTAGTGGGCTCAGAAACTATTTGTTTATACCTGGGGCAATAGAGGGTTCAGTGAAGAGGGCACACACTGGATGGAAAAGAGGAGAGGGGGCAGTTGCTAGATTGAAGGGGGAGAGAAAGGGCAGACACTGGATGGAAGGGAACAGAGAAAGAGGGCAGATGCTGGATGGAAGAGGAAAGAGAGAGCAGAGGTGGCAGTAAGGGCTCACGCGCTAACCTGGCGGTAACCGGGCAGCACGCAGCACTGTACAATTACCGCCGGGTAGTATCTGGCGGTAGAAATTTGTGTTGCGCTGGAAATGATGGCGCGGTAGGGGGGAATTACTGCCGGGCTGCTGCGGTAGCCCAGCAGTGCTTACTAAATAGCGAGAGGTTGGGTTTACCGCCGCTTAGTAAAAGGAGCCCTAAACTTGTAACTTGAAACAAGAAGCATCAATTTACTGGGAGAACAGGGTAAGCACTTACATTGGGCTGAGTGCCAAAATTAGAAAATGACACGGGGACGGGGAACCGCAGTAACCGCGGGGATGGGGACGGGGACAGGGCTCATGGGGACAGGCCGGGGACAGATCCCACGGGGACAGGGTAGGGATGGAGACAGAGCTCACAGGGACAGGGCCAGGGGACAAACTTTGTCCCCGTGTCATTTTCTTCTTTGACGCCTGTTAATGAACTGGACTGCTATTTATGTTGAAGTGATGCCTGCAAAGATATTTGGATTTTTTGGAAAAACAAGCAAACATACTGGCAACAAGCAGCAAAATTTGCACGGGAGATCCTGTACATCCTGCTACCAACACATCTTCTAAGAAGACAACTTCTATTCCAGGAAGGACTGTGGAAGATAGGAGAGCTAGATTGAATCCTGATTTAAAAAACGTAACAGTGCTTCATAGGGCATATTTTTCCCCTCTAGGGCATATAGAATGGGTTGTATTTTATACCCCTGGACATTTTAACAGTGTGAATTAGGATTCCTTGGTGTAGTAGAAATCACCTATTGTTGGGGCTGGAAGGGTAGAGGGTGGTGGTGGTTGGGGGGGGGGGGGTTATTATAGCTGCTCATTGTTATTATTGTTCTCTGTTTGTAATTTATACACAACAGTTGCACAGCATATTGTTCCTTTTTATATTTTAATAAAAAGATTTAAATATAAAATCATAAGTGTTCGAGGCTTCTGCAGATGAGGACAGAGCCCACGGGGATGGGGACGGGGACAGAACCTGCGGGGGGGGGGGGGGGATGGAGACAAGGCCTGCGGGGACGGGGCAGGGACGAACCTGCGGGGATGGGGTGGGGACGGAGACAGAACCCACGGGGAAGGGGCGGGGATGGAGACAAACTTTGTCCCCGTGTTGTTCTCTAGCCAAATTCTCATGCAGGAATTCCATTAGGGTGGAAACACTGGAGGCAGCAGTCTTCATTCTGCATTATTACATATTACTGTAGATTTCATTTATTTGTTTTAATTTATGAGATAGCTGCACATAAAATATTCTGTTTAATTAATAGCAAAAATAGATAATGTGTTTGAGACAATTTGCTTTTAATTAGTATCCTTGCCTTGATAGATTAGCTTCAGTTGATTCAGAATGTAGCAGCAAGACTCATAGAAGGTTGTAAGCGACATAAAGGCGGTTAGCTTAGCAGAATTTTAAAAAGGTTTGCACAGCTTCCTAAAGAAAAAGTCCATAGACCATTATTAAATTGGATGGGGAAAATCCACTCCCTGGGATATGCAGCATAAAATGTTTTGTACTTTTTTGAGATCTTGCCAGGTATTTGTGACCTGGATTGGTCACTGTTAGAAACAGGATCCTGGGCTTGATGGACCTTTGTGTCTGTCCCAGTATGGCAATATTTATGTACCTATTTACTTATGATTAGGGTTACCATTTTGTGTCCTCTGAAAAAGAGGACACATGTCATGCCCCGCCCCGACATGCCCACTGCCACGCCCCTTTCGGATCCTCATTCTGCCCCCTTTCCCCTCCCCCGGCACATAGTCCCTTCCCCTGCGACCCCCATCACATACTCCCCTCCCCCCATCACATGCTCCCCTCCCCTTCCTTACCATCTTCCCTGGTGGTCTAGTGACATCTTCGGGGCAGGAAAGAGCCCCCCCTTTCCTGCCCAGAGCGCTGCCTGCCCTTGCCTACATCCTTCTCAATCTCGGCTGGGGATTCAAAATGGCCGCCGAGAGTTGAAGCGGCCTCACAAGACTTCAACTCTCGGTGGCCATTTTGAATCCTTAGCCGAGACCGAGAAGGAGGATGGGCAAGGCAGCGCTCAAGGGCAGGAAAGAGGGGGCTCTTTCCTGCCCCGAAGATGTCACTAGACTACCAGTGCAGATGGTAAGGAAGGGGAGGGGAGAGCCACGGCGCCGATGGATCGCGCAACCGCACGCACGCTCTCCCGCACGCACGCACGTTTGTCCAGAAATCTGGACAAACGTGCATGCGGGCAAAACCCACCGGACGCCCCGATCATGCCTTCAAAAAGAGGACATGTCCGGGGAAATCCGGACGAATGGTAGCCGTACCTATGATCACATCACACCATTTTTGCAAAAACTTAATTGGCTACCAGTACAATACATGGCTAAATTTAAAATTCTATGTCTGATCTTCAAGGCCCTGAAAAGAAATCACTCTGAGTATCTGAATAATAGGATGATCCTACACACACCACCAAAGACACTAAGGTCCTCCCAAGGACTTTCACTAACTACAGCCTCTCCAAAAGACATTACACGATGTGATACCCGCAAGCGAGCCTTCTCCGGAGTAGCCCCCACACTCTGGAATGCACTGACTGAAAGACTCCGCTTAACACAAGACTATCTCTACTTCAGGAAGCAGGTGAAAGCTTGGCTCTTCAACCAAGCCTTTAATGGAAGAAGTAACTAACTTGTTAGTCTCACTCACACACTCAAGGAGTGACTCGGGCTGCACATACTCAGCAGGACATGTTTATCCACTCCTACCCTTGCTGAGATAATATTTAACCATCTCTCTGACCTCATGTGCAACTTTTTTTAAATCAATCACCTTACTTTCTAACTCCTCTTACTCTCTTACCTGTCTATATGTTCCATCTTTGCTTTACCCTTCACTATCAATTATAATGTTGTATTACATATTGTGATGACATTGTAAGTAGTATATTATGCCATACTTTGTATTGTTATTTGAATATTTTTTACTACTGTAATTGCCTATTGCTCATATTTGATCTATGCTTACTGTACACCACCTTGAGTGAATTCCTTCAAAAAGGCGGTAAATAAATCCTAATAAATAAATAAATTACTACTCTCTGTATTCACACTCATCAAGAATTAAAAAAAATGTTTCTTGTATAAGTGGACACTTTCCAGTTGAATATTTAACTTGTCAATAAATCTACATTGAGAAGAAGAGGATGCTTCTAATTTGGAAGCCTTCATCAGCATTTTCCAGCCTGTAACTCTACAACCTGTCATTTTTCATATTAAATTATTCTATCCTAACTTCACACCAGGGGCGTAGCCAGACCTCGGGGGGAGGGGGGGCAGAGCCCAAGGTGGAGGGGGCACATTTTAGCCTGCCAACCCTCCCCCGCCACTTTCGAACCCCCACCGCCGCCGCAAGGTACCTCAAATGTGGCGAGGGAGGGTCGGCGGGGGGGGGGGGGTTCAAAAGTGGAGGGGGCGAGGACTAAATGTGTGGGGGCCCATGCCTCCGTGGCCCCACCTAGCTACACCCCTGCTTCACACCAAACAGCTAGGATTAATTAAAAAAAAAAACCCCACAAACATATACATTGCATAAAATGTGGGAGAACCGGCAACGCGTAACCAGGTTTTGCAGTCTGGATTATTGTAGAGCAGCCAGAATGAAGATTTCATCTGTTTTTAGGTCATAACTGGAGGTGCAGCATTAAAGCACATAACCGTGAATCCAGAATCCATTTCGCTACTCTTTCTGTGACTATGACGTGCATAAGTTTACAGCTAAATAAATGAAAGAAAACCCCATCTTTTCACCCTGGCAAGAGCATAATGTTTCTTTTTTGCACATCCATGTTGTATTGCCAGAAGCGGAGTCGGGTTGACGACATGGGGGGAGCGATAGTGGACTTCCGCTGGCGCTGACGCACATTTTCAATGCAACACATTGAGAAAAAAATAGGCGCCGGAGCTGGCAGAACTCCATTTGGGGGAGCGGCCGCTCCCCTGGCTACGCCACTGTGTATTGCCTGTACAGTTCTATTTAATTCTTTTATTTTACTAGAAATTTCTATCTGGTTTAGCTAACCCTACCTACCACTTTATTTTTACACAACAGTATTTTTTTCTGAATCCTGTGTCAAAAAAATATTACTAGAAATGTAGAAAGATAGAGACTTATCCCCAAATTACTTGCAAAACCAAAAATCTATGTCGGACAAACATCACGGAAATTTTCTGTCAGACTACTAGAGCATAAAAGTAATATTCATACCAAGAAGACTACCGCACCCCCGGCAGCACATTGCATTGAGCTGAATCATGCATTTACATCTTTGAAATGGAGATGGGAGATGGGAAGGTGGTAGAACGAGAGGACATGAAATGAGATTGAAGGGGGGCAGGAAAATGTCAGGAAGTATTTGTTCACGGAGAGAGTAGTGGATGCTTGGAATGCCCTCCCGCGGGAGGTGGTGAAAATGAAAATGGTAATGGAATTCAAACATGCGTGGGATAAGCATAAAGGAATCCTGTGCCGAAGGAATGGATCCTCAGGAGCTTAGTCAAGATCGGGAGGCGGGGCTGGTGGTTGGGAGGCGGGGATAGTGCTGGGCAGACTTATACGGTCTGTGCCAGAGCCGGTGGTGGGAAGCGGGGCTGGTGGTTGGGAGGCGGGGATAGTGCTGGGCAGACTTATACGGTCTGTGCCACAGCCGGTGGTTGGGAGGTGGGGATAGTGCTGGGCAGACTTATACGTTCTGTGCCAGAGCCGGTGGTTGGGAGGCGGGGCTGGTGGTTGGGAGGCGGGGATAGTGCTGGGCAGACTTATATGGTCTGTGCCAGAGCCGGTGGTGGGAAGCGGGACTGGTGGTTGGGAGGCAGGGATAGTTCTGGGCAGACTTGTTCGGTCTGTGCCAGAGCCGGTGGTGGGAGGCGGGGCTGGTGGTTGGGAGGTGGGGATAGTGCTGGGCAGACTTATACGGTCTGTGCCACAGCCGGTGGTTGGGAGGTGGGGCTGGTGGTTGGGAGGCGGGGATAGTGCTGGGCAGACTTATACAGTCTGTGCCCTGAAGAACACAGGTACAAATCAAAGTAGGGTATACACAAAAAGTAGCACATATGAGTTATCTTGTTGGGCAGACTGGATGGACCATGCAGGTCTTTTTCTGCCGTCATCTACTATGTTACTATTCTTTTACAGCAACTTGAATGGGATATCCAAGGTGGGGATAGGAAACTTGTCTTCTTACAACAGGTAGAGAGGTGGATCTATCGCCTAAACCAGAGGCGTATCTGAAATGCGGCGGTAGGGGGGGCCAAGGCCAGAGTGAGGGGGCACATTATAGCCCCCCCAACCCCCGCCAGCCGAGCCGAGGTCTTTTAAAGTTCTTTTTCGTCCTCCGGAGTCCGTGCTGTTCAAAGCTGCTCCTTTCGGAGTCTGACGTCGCTGCACGTTGTACATGCAGGAGACGTCCTGCGCGTACAACGTGCAGCGACGACAGACTCCGAAAGGAGCAGCTTTGAACAGCACGGACTCCGGAGGACAAAAAAGAACTTTAAAAGACCTCGGCTGGCGGGGGTTGGCATCCCCCGCCAGCCAAAGGAATATTTTTAAAGGCAGCGGCAGAAGGAAGCGGACCTCGGCTGGCGGGGGTTGGGGTCCCCCGCCAGCAAAGGTAGGTGATGGCGGCAGGGGGGTCCAGGACGAAATCTGCGGGGGCCCAGGCCCCTGTGGCCCCATGCAGATACGCCCCTGGCATAAACGCTTTACAACCTAACGGGTTAAACACAAGAATAGAGTGGAATCAGTTTTTCTAGTTTTGCAAATTTGACATTGACGGTTTTTACGTCATGTACCGCCCAGAGACTTGATAAGCCACATCCTGTGGGTAGGGAGGAGTCAAGTTCAGCGCGTTTGACGTCAACATAGTTTAAATAAGGTGAAACTTGGGCCGAAGTCGGGCCGTGGATTGGGTTCAGAAGGCTGAATGACTGCTTAAAAGACTGCACAGTTGTCTAAACGGCAGAAACGGTGGTTGGGAGGCGGGGATAGTGCTGGACAGACTTATACGGTCTGTGCCCTGAAGAGGACAGGTACAAATCAAAGTAGGGTATACACAAAAAGTAGCACATATGAGTTTGTCTTGTTGGGCAGACTGGATGGACCATGCAGGTCTTTTTCTGCCGTCATTTACTATGTTACTATGTTACTATGTAAAAGATAAGTAACCCTCACAGAAACATTATCATTATATGGATTAGAGGTAGCTGAGGGTTATATTGATAGAGGAGGTGTTTTAGCCAA
This sequence comes from Microcaecilia unicolor, assembly GCF_901765095.1. Lineage (NCBI taxonomy): Eukaryota > Metazoa > Chordata > Amphibia > Gymnophiona > Siphonopidae > Microcaecilia > Microcaecilia unicolor. The sequence continues at coordinate 213,507,765 of NC_044039.1, read as the reverse complement.
TGATGATCAGGTAGTGCTGCGTAAGGTTGGACTCAACAAAGGAGTTTTTACCTGTGTTTGAGGCTTTTCCTCCTATAAACTAAACTAGACACCACATCACAAGTGTAGAGGTCACTTTGCATGTTTGGTTATATATTTAGATATGCCATTTTTCTAATCAAATACACACATATAATCTGCAATAACTGTTAGCATATTCTTTATAGACTTACTCTATAATTGCCTTTCTTCTCCACATTACCGGTTAACACAGCTTTGTAAATTAACTCCTACGCAGCAGTAAAATGCTAGCATCTAACAAAAAAAAATGTACATGAAACCTACGAGGCTGTGATGGATGAGACACCCTCCTGGTCTCCCTGTTGTCTCTTCTTATCTTTTTGCCATGTAAATACTTTAAGAAGGGAGAGGAATTTTAACTGGATATCTGGCTGTGTTTCACTAGAAGGCTTGCAGGAGGAGAGGGGGGGCGAGTATAATTACAGAGAGGGCAGATTACCCCAGGTTCTAAACCCCTGCCGGTAGTGCTTAGTGAGGTCTTTCTTAGACAGACACAGAACCCTGGAAGGGGAGAAAAACCTGGCGTGGTCTCAGGAAGGGAGGTGCTCCACACCTGTAGTGCTCTCCTGCAGGGAAGGGAGTCAGTCCTGAGAGACATGCCAGGAATTAGATCCAGCCTTTGCTCCTGACTTAGTAAGCAGTATAGGAGCCAAAGTGAGGCTTGGAAACAGTTGGGCAGTGTTGCCAGGTGGGCGGTTTTACCGCCCAATTGGGCGGTTTTCCGCGACCCGCCGTGGGAAATTTTTGCCCGCGGCGGGTTGCGGTTTTTTGGCCTTTTTTTTGGGTCTTTTGGGCGGTTTTTTAAGCGGTTTTTTTTGGCCGCGGGGGGCGGGGTTAGTGACGTTTTGGGCGGGGTTAGTGACGTTCTGGGCGGGGCCGATGATGGGGGAGGCGGGGTTAATGACAACGGGGGCGGGGTTGATGACGGCGGGGGTGGGGTGATGACACAGGGGTGGGGGTGTCAGGGGCGGGGTTTGACTTTGGGCTGGATTTGGGCTCGTTTGGGTGGGAAAAAAATTTTCCACCTGGCAACCCTGCAGGTGGGGCCATTTCTCTTGGAGGTAAAAAGCCTGCTGTGAGCAAAGGGAGGAAAAAGGAGAAAGACAGCAACCTGCCTGAGGGCAGGAGGAACCTTTCTCACAGAGATCCGGCTGCAGGGAGTAAACGGGCTACCTAACCCAGTGCATAAAGGATTCTAAAGTTAAATGTAGTACCTGAAGGGGAAAGAATGGGTGACCAGTCCTCACTGTGGAAATGTTACTGACCCACCTGAAGAGAGAGAGGGGGGTCAGGGTCAGCCATGTGAAGGGTGCAGAGACTCTGGATAGTCCTAGCCTGTGGCTGGAAGAAAGAATGGGTGTCTAGCCCTGACTGGGGAAATATTACTGACCTGCCTCAAGAGAGAGAGGGGGGTCAGGGTCAGCCATGTGAAGGGTGCAGAGACTCTGGATAGTCCTAGCCTGTGGCTGGAAGAAAGAATGGGTGTCTAGCCCTGACTGGGGAAATATTACTGACCTGCCTCAAGAGAGAGAGGGGGGTCAGGATCAGCCATGTGAAGGGTGCAGAGACTCTGGATAGTCCTAGCCTGTGGCTGGAAGAAAGAATGGGGTGTCTAGCCCTGACTGGGGAAATATTACTGACCTGCCTCAAGAGAGAGAGGGGGATCAGGGTCAGCCATGTGAAGGGTGCAGAGACTGTTATTGAGCAGTCCAAGCCTACAGCAGGGGATCAGGGAATTAACCTGGTCAGAGAGAGGTTCCTTAAGGGGTACAGCTCTAGGCTATGTCCTGGGAACGCTGGTACAAACTTATGAGAAACTTATGAACTGCTATGGACTTAAAATGCCAGCTGGGTTTGGGATGAAAAGAGAAACCCCTCCTGAGCTATTTTTGCATGAGTTCTTTTGGGGTTGATTTTTCCTTTGATTCCTGAAGGACATGGGTCAGGGAAACTTGTGCTGCATTTTGAACTTTGCTAAAGGAATCAAATTTTTTGTGCTGAATAAAAGCTCATTGTTTTGGAACCTGGTTGCTGTGTGAGTGTCTGAGCTGGAGAGGTGGAAAGTCTGAACTGGAGCAGGACCTAGATCAGGGGAATTTTTCCTGACCTCTTACCAGGGAAGTGTCGGAGGGAGCAGATCTGGTGACACAGACCATGGGGACATTGCAGGCCTATGAAGTTTAACATGCCTTTTAGGTAAGGAGCTATTTCATTTAATTTTAAGAAGCACAAAACAGCCAAATTACCCATCTTGGGCTCTCTTTCCCCAGTATCTTACCTCATCAATGTTATTGTCACGGAACCCCAGTCACTCCTGCTCTGCAAATACGGCAACAGGAAACGGTGTTGGCCTTGAGTCTACCTGTTCCCTTTCCCATCACTGCATCCATAAGTCTCCAGTCATCAAAGACAAATACGCATTTTGTTTGATCATTTTAGAAAACCCCTGTGAGAAAAAATACCTACATAATTTTTCTTTAGAGAGATTGCTTAAAGTGTTTTTGAGATAAATTGTTTTGTATGTCTGGATATGAAAATTTTCATACACAATCTTGTTAGCAAATAAAGTGCTGAAATGAAAATGTTATGTGAAATACATTCACATAGACTTATATCCTGACTAAATTCAGGGCTCTTCAGCTTGGAGAAAAGGCGGCTGAGGGGTGAAATGATAGAAGTCTACAAGATAATGAGCGGAGTAGAGCGGACAGATGTGAAGCGTTTGTTTACACTTTCAAATAATAATAGAACCAGGGGACACAAGATGGAAGCTAGAATATGGTAGATTTAAAACAAATAGGAGAAAGTTTTTCTTTACTCAGCGTGTAGTTGGACTCTGGAACTCGTTGCCGGAAAATGTGGTAAAGGTGGTTAGCTTAGCGGAGTTTTAAAAAGGTTTGGACGGCTTCCTAAAGGAAAAGTCCATAGACCATTATTAAATGGACTTGGGGAAAATCCACTATTTTTGGAATAAGCAGTATAAAATGTTTTGTACTTTTTTAGGATCTTGCCAGGTATTTGTGACCTGGATTGGCCACTGTTGGAAACAGGATGCTGGACTTGATGGACCTTTGGTCTGTCCCAGTATGGCAATACTTATGTACTTATGTAAAAGGTGGCTGAGGGGGTGATATGATAGAAATCTACAAGATAATGAGTGGACAGATGTGAAGCGTTTGTTTACACTTTCAAACAATAATAGAACCAGGGGACAGAAGGTGACGCTAGAATATGGTAGATTTAAAACAAATAGGAGAAAGTTTTTCTTTACTCAGCATCTAGTTGGATTCTGGAACTCGTTGCCGGAGAATGTAGTGACAGCAGCTGGTCTTACAGAGTTTAAGGGGGGTTTGGACAGATTCCTGAGGGAAAAGTCCATTGAACATTATTAAAAAAAAAAATTGGGGGGGTTGCCGGGTTCTTGAAGCCTGGATTGGCCGCTGTCAGAGACAGGATGCTGGCCTTGATGGACCCTTGGTCTTTACCCAGTATGGCAGTGCTTATGTGCTTAAGGGGAGCAGGGGAGGGTCAAAATTCCCCGGGCCTCTCTCTCTCTCCCCCCTGCTCTTGACGGGACCCGAGTGATCGCGTCTCAACAGGAGCAGGAGAGAGAAAACTTCGGCGCCGAGCCCCTCCTTGGAGGTTGGGGAGGACCCAGAGCTTCCTCCAGCACTGCTCTTCTGCCCATTGCTGAGCGACTTTTATCTCCTGTGGGGCCGATATTCAGACTGCAGGAGTTAGACCGGTCAGCGCTAAGCCTGGATATACAATGCCCCTGCCGTTTCTGGTTACTAGTGTTGAATATCCAATTTATTTTTGGCTGGTTTAAATATAACTGGCTACGTCAATATTCAGACTTAGCCAGTTATGCTTAAACCAGCCAAAGATATACCAGGTTTTCACGTGGCCAAATATGGCCACAAAACCTGGTTTAAAAATTGGCGGATAGCCGGTTATATTGGACAATCTGTTGGCTACTAACCGTGGATATTCAGTGGGGATAATCGGTTATCCCCCGCTGAATATCAGTGAATAGCCAATTAAGCACTTTCTAACTGGTCAGCAGCCATTCTGACCGGTTAAATAGCGCTGAATATCAGGAGGGCTTTGTTTTTATCGGCCCATTTGATTTTACCCTCATTCTCCATTTCTCTCACCCTCTAGTCCTTAGTCCCCTACTTTTCACATCTCATCTACCAACTCATTTTTCCAATTTCCTTCTCATCCCCTCCAACACCCCCTCTGACTCTCCCCATCTTTTACCCCTCCCCATTTTCATCTTCTGTACTGTAAGAGGTCAGGGATAAACATAAAGGAATCCTGCTCAGAAGGAAGGGATCCCCAGAAGCTTAGCCGGTGGTGGGAGGCAGGGCTGGTGGTTGGAAGGTGGGGATAGTGCTGGGCAGACTTATACGGTCTGTGCCAGAGCCGGTGGTGGGAGGCAGGGCTGGTGGTTGGGAGGCGGGGATAGTGCTGGGCAGACTTATACGGTCTGTGCCCTGAAAAAGACAGGTACAAATCAAGGTAAGGTATACACAAAAAATGGCACATGTGAGTTTATCTTGTTGGGCAGACTGGATGGACCATGCAGGTCTTTTCCTGCCGTCATCTACTATGTTACTATGTTACTATGTACTCACTCTCTCAGTCCTAACCTACCCTCCACTGCCTTTCATCTTCTCACTAGACCCAGCTCCAGCGTTGTCTCTCCTTTTTTCCCCTGCCTCAAGACCATGCTTCTCTTACCCTCTACTCCATCTCTATTGCCTCTCTTTTACCCCCATTTCTGCCTTCATTCCACCCCTTCAGAAACCTATTCCCTTCCTCTCCTATCCCTCTTCAGTACACCCATTCCTGTTCAATGATACTCATCCTTTCTCCATTCTTCAGGTCATTCACACTATCACGTCTCAACTTTTCTCCATACTTTATCTCCTTTCTCTTAGCCCAATTTCACACTGTCATTCTCCCAACCCATCAACATACCCCCTACTACTACTATTATTATTAAACATTTCTATAGCGCTACTAGACTTACGTAGCGCTGTACAAATTAACATGAAAAGACAATCCCTGCTCAACAGAGCTTACAATCTAAATTGGACAGACGAACAGACAGCTAGGGGTGGGGAAATTGCAGTGGTAGGGGTGATAAGTGAAGGTGTTGAGTAAGAGAGTCATGGTTAGGAGTCGAAAGCAGTAGCAAAGAGGTGGGCTTTAAGCCTAGACTTGAAGACAGCCAGAGACTGAGCCTGACGTACCCCCACTTGTATCTACCAATTGTTAAGTACTCACTATCCCCTAAAAACTCACTCTATCTCTGCTATCCATAATTTGCTGCTCTGCTCCCCAGCACTTCCATTCAATCACCAAGTCCTAGTCATCTTCTGCTCAAATCCCCACCCCCTCCCCTGTCCTAGTCATCTGCTCTGTTCTTTCTCTCCCCTGTAGTCCCATCTATCTTCTACTCTGTCCCCCATCTCTCCCCCACCCTTTAGAGCCATCCACCTTCTATTCTGTTTGCCTCCTCCCCAAGTCCCATCCATTTTCTAATCTTTCCAGGGTCTCCTGTCTATTTGATATTTCTTCTCTATTTCTACCATCATTCCTTTCATGTACCTGTCCCTCCTCCTGTATTACTGTGCCTCAGGGGCGTATCTGCGTGGGGCCTCAGGGGCCTGGGCCCCCGCAGATTTTGCCCTGGACCCCCCTACCGCCATCAACCCTCCCCCGCTGCTGTTCTTACTTTTGCTGGCGGGGGACCCCAACCCCCGCCAGCCGAGGTCTGCTTCCATCTGCCGCTGCCGTAAAAACTTCTTCTTCAGCCGGCGGGGGACCCCAAACCCCCGCCAGTCGCCCCGCGGTGTTTAAAATTCATCTTCGGCCTCCGTGGCCGTGCTGCTGTGATAGGCGCTGTTGAAATCCACTTCGGAGTCTGACGTCGTTGTACGTTGTACGTGCTGCGACGTCAGACTCCGAAGTGGATTTCAACAGCGCCTATCACAGCAGCACGGCCACGGAGGCCGAAGATGAATTTTAAACACCGCGGGGCGGCTGGCGGGGGTTTGGGGTCCCCCGCCGGCTGAAGAAGAAGTTTTTACGGCAGCGGCAGGTGGAAGCAGACCTCGGCTGGCGGGGGTTGGGGTCCCCCGCCAGCAAAAGTAAGAACGGCAGCGGGGGAGGGTTGGCGGCGGGAGGGGGGTAGAGAGAGTCATTGGTGGCGGTGAGGGCTCGGCGGTGGGGGGGGGCAGTGGCGGTGGGGGGGCGGCGGCGGGGGGGGCTAAAATGTGCCCCCTCCCTCTGGCTCTGGCCCCCCCTACCGCCGGAGTCCAGATACGCCCCTGCTGTGCCTCCCTGTATCCAGTTTCTTTCCCTATTTTCCTGCGCTCCACCCCCCTCCCAGGGCCAGCATTTCTCCTCTGCCCCTTCTCATTGGTACAGCATCTCTCTTCCCTGCCATCCATCTTCTATTCTGTTCCCCTTCCCTCCTCCTTGTGGTCCGGTGTCTCTTTCACTTCCCTTTCCTCCTCCTGCCATGTTCCAGCTTTTCTCTATCCTTCTGGCCACGTCAGCTCTCAAAGCAGATCGTTAATAAACCAAAATATATTTTATTGATGTAACCAAGTTAAAATATGCATACAATAGCCCGACACAGGCCGTGTTTCGCCCAACTGGGCTGCTTCAGGGGCTAAAACACAAAATAATAAATAAGTAGTAAATCTTAACATCTAAATAATAAAAACAACATCATAATGACATAAAAATTGCATTAATTATAAAGGAAATCAAAAATAAGCTGACATTAAAAATATGGTCACATATAAATTTGTAACATCAAAATCTATAACATCAGAATCCCACAGAGTTAACATTCATAAATGAATCGTTATGATTTTTGTATAACATGAATGGCTGATATAGATTACAAAAAAGATAAGCAGCCCAGTTGGGCGAAACATGGCCTGTGTCGGGCTAGTGTATGCATATTTTAACTTGGTTACATCAATAAAATATATTTTGGTTTATTAACGATCTGCTTTGTATAGTTTCCATCTTGGAGTTTGCGGATCGTCTGCCCCTTTGCTTTCTTGGACATGTCAGCTCTCAAGGCAGCTTTGCCCCTTGCCAACCCTTGAAGCTTTCTCTGTGCACAACTTCCTGTTCCCACATAGGCGTAATGCTGCAAAGAGAAAGCTTCTGGGGCCAGCAAGATGCGAGACTTCTTTAAGAGCTGCCACTGCCGGAAAGTCAGAGAATTGCAGCGGCAGTGCTGGTGGTGGGGGGAAGAGTGGCCTAGTGGTTAGGGTGGTGGACTTTGGTCCTGGGGAACTGAGGAACTGAGTTTGATTCCCACTTCAGGCACAGGCAGCTCCTTGTGACTCTGGGCAAGTCACTTAACCCTCCATTGCCCCACGTAAGCCGCATTGAGCCTGCCATGAGTGGGAAAGCGCGGGGTACAAATGTAACAAAAATAAAATAGATACTATTTGAGATTCTACATGGAATGTTGCTACTACTGGAGATTCTACATGGAATGTTGCTATTCCACTAGCAACATTCCATGTAGAAGGCTGCGCAGGCTTCTGTTTCTGTGCAGGACATCAGACTCACAGAAGCAGAAGCCTGCGCGGCCACATTGGTGATCTGCAAGGGCCAACTTCTACATGGAATGTTGCTAGTGGAATAGCAACATTCCATGTAGAATCTCAAATAGTAGCAACAGTGGAGGAGTGGCCTAGTGGTTAGGGTGGTGGACTTTGGTCCTGAGGAACTGAGTTTGATTCCTACTTCAGGCACAGGCAGCTCCTTGTGACTCTGGGCAAGTCACTTAACCCTCCATTGCCCCATGTAAGCCGCATTGAGCCTGCCATGAGTGGGAAAGCGCGGGGTACAAATGTAATAAAAAAATACTGGACTGCAGGGAGGAGGTAAGCGAGAGCGATACTGGACCACACAGGTTGTAGGGTGGTAGAATGCCAGACAAGTAGATGCAAAGGCACTGGGGGGCCTGAGCCAAGAATGGGGGGCCTGGACCAGAAATCATGAATTATTTCATGGGTCTGATCCAAATGGGTGATGAAGGCAAGAGAACATGATCTATACATGTAGAACTAGAAATGTGTAGGGAATTCATCTTGAATTAAATGGCACGTTACAGTTAAATATGTTGTACATCAATAAACTGAAATTCACTAAAATAATGTTCTCCTCATTACTTTCTCAGAATGATCTTGTCTCACAATGTTGTTCCACAAAGGGGGGCATTTTCAATATGACATCTAAGTCCAGCTTTGGACATTTTGCTCAACATCTAGAATCCGAATAGCGAACATAGCCATTTTCGAAACAGCAAAATGTCTTTATTTTATTTTATTTTTTTCAAAAATGGCCACTTGCTAGATGGTTATATGCTCTGTGTGTTTATCTTTAGATGCATTTTCGGGAAAAAAAAGTCCAAGTAAAAAATGCACAAAATTAAGCAATTGGGAGGTAGGAGGAAGCAGCAGCATTCTTAAGTAAACTAGCCACACAGGCATCGCAGCAGAGTAGTGGGTCACCCTATGGGGCATTGCAGTGGACTACACATAAAAACTCCCAGGTACACATCTCACCGTTACCCCCGTATTTTGTACAGGGAGCCCTCCAAAGCCTACCAAAAACAGTCTGTACCCAACTATACACCACTACAATAGCCCTTATGGCTACAGGTGTGGGTACAGTAAGGTTTTGGGAGGGCTGACACTTTCCACCACAAGTGTAACAGTTAAAGTGGATTATGGGCCTGGGTCCCCTTCTCCACAATGCAGTGCATTGACCATTAGGCTACTCTATAGACCTCCTTGCTGCTCTAATAGGACTGGCCATAACATCTGAAGCTGCCATACAGGCTGGTATGTACTAGTTCTTTCACACTTTGGGGGTGGGGGTGGGGTTGGGAGGGGGTCAGTGACCACTGGAGGAGTAAGAGGGGCTTAGTTGTTATTAGAACAGGTCTAGCTCAAAGCATTGTAGTAGTTTTTGTCCTGAATGTTTTGGTTTTGTTCCATTATGGTAGAAAAAACATTCAAGTGTTTGGGATGCCCTATTCACACCCCTAACACACCTTGACACACCCCCTTGTGATTTGGGTGCACCACAGATAAAATCCATAGATAAGCATCTGTAAAACAGGTTTCAAAAATAGTGATTTGGCAAGCAAAACGTTCAAATGCTGCTTTATGCCACTTTTAGACGTTTTTCTATTTTGAAAATGAGCCCCTTGGTCATTTATTTATGTATTTTTTTTTAATGATATACTGTCTTCCTGAACAAATGAACATTCAATGTGGGTAATACAAGGAAACCAAACAAGAAAAACAAGAAAACCTTTAGTTCATAAATATCCAAAGAGCTTAAGAACATTTTTCTAAAAGAATCCGTTACTGAAAAGGTAATTTATCATCTGCTAAAGCTCGCAGAGCTGATAAGCTTTTCTCAGAATGACATAATTATGACCCTAATACATATCGATGGAATGAGCTGAATGGCTTGCATGAAAAGTTTAGATTTCTTTTGATTCATATTGAAATTAACGCGCCTGAGGGAGATGTGAGGACATCTGGAGAGAGAGAGATAGGCGCATGTAACAATGGAGCCATCAAGGAGGAAACCTTGCAAACAGCTCCTGTTTCTTTTCAGAAGGAATCTATCTTATCTTTCTGTTCCATTTTACTAGTCATGGAGGTATTTCAGAAATTTTATTATGCACCGTTAAGGACAATACAGTGTATTGATATGAATAATTTCCATGATCTTTAATACAGAAGATCTCTGTTGTGTGATATTCATAATGATGGATGCAAAATACACAGAGTATTTTTTGCATCTTATAACTATTATTTCTGATTTTATTTGATACATGAACCCAAAGCAAAGTGGCAATTTTCAAATTCAGACCAAGCAAAGGCATTTTAGAAATAAGATTCATCACCTCGGTACAGCTTGACAAGACATAGTAATTGCCAGGAAGGAGAATAACGTGAATATTAATTAGAGGAACACCAAAAATATTCCAGGCAATTAAATGTAGAGCACATACTGTGATGGATGTCGAAATTTGTATCTTTTGTTGGTGTCAGACACACAGTATTACTCTTACACTGTAACTATCATTTTCAGCATTATTATGCTTAGATATCACTATGTACCGAGATATGGCAAAAAGGGGCCGGTGCTGGTGTCAGCGTCTGTTTTACATGCGCGCCAAGGCCCCCTTTTACCGCAGCTGGTAGAAGCCCTTACCGCCACCCATTGAGGTGGCAGTAAGGGCTCCCGTGCTAACCAGGCGGTAACCGGGCAACACACGGCACTGCCCGATTACCGCCGGGTATAATCTGGTGCCTGCAAAAATAAATACATTTTTGTAGCCACAGAAATGACGGCACAGTAGGGGTGGGAAGTACTGCCGGGCTGCTGCGGTAGCCTGGTGGTACTTCTGCTATAGCGAGCGGTAAGCCCACATTGGGCTTACTGCCGCTTAGTAAAAGGAGCCCATAGTGGGGGTGGGGGGGGGGGGGTGGGGAGGGGGATCACCAAACTAACAAAAAAAAAAGGTTATATGGGTGTTGGCCAGTATTCAGTGCCGGCACCAACATAGCTAAGTGAGTTAAATTAGGACAGCTTTTGAGCTGGCAAGTAATGTTTTTTAAGAGGCACAAAGAAAAGGAGGTCCACGTCTTCCACAAACAAGCCAAAAGAAGCAAAGTACACAAGGGTGGAAGAAAACCAAGTCCAAAAGACCAGTTCTAAAACCAGTACCGAAAACACAGTTTATTGGGACCCTACGCGGTCTGTGTTTTGGCTAAAAAGCCTTCCTCAGGGGTCTAAAAACATAAAATACAAAACATAACCATATAATGTAAAAACATATAAAAATGTAAATATATAATATAAAACCTATAATACAAAAAGCTGAAAATACATTTGAATTATAACAAAAAACATGAATATAAGACATGACATATAAAAATATAAACATAATAAGAATATACATGGAAAAATTCAATTATATGGTTATGCACACATTTTTTCTGGGATATTATTATTCTTTTTATTTTTATCTTTCATTTTTATTTTTATTTTTGATTGCTGTTCATGCATTCTTTCATCCCAGCCTTTTTGTAAGCGTCACCGATGGAAAGTGGTGGTTTATCACGTCATCGCCTCTCTGTTTAAATTTTGGCGCGCTACTGGGGTACCGATTCTGTTTGTTCACTCTCTCACCGTGGATTGTGGACTGCACCGCGTAGGTATGTACTTTCTTTTAGGCTAGTTTTTTTGACTTTTTATTACTTGTTTCTTTGGTAGCAGCCTGTATTCCTTTTTTTTTTAGGCTTTCCTTGTTTTTCCATGGTCTGTCTTTTTGATAGCAGCTTTTGTTATATATTGCTTTGGGTTTCTTCAGTTCTGTTCCCTTTTCCCTCCCCGGATTGCCTATTCAGTATTCCAGTATCTCTTTGTCTTTTTCAGTGGTGGTTTTTAGTTTTCATTTTTAGTTTTTAGTTTTATTTTCATTACTCTTTCTCTTTCTTTTTTTTTTTTTTCTGGTTATAAGACACTATCATTTGACTTTAGCATTACCATCACCCATTTTTATGACACATGTGGAGAAAAACATGTTTGTAATATGAAATTACAGGTTTTTTTGCAATATGCAATTATATTCACAGTTGTCCATTTTTTCCTTTGTATCCAATGCAGCTCTGAGGTGGCCTAATGGTAGGGCTACCACTGAGAGGGAAGTGCATTTAAATTGGGTGCCAGGAATTACACCTGGTTTCAAGCAGGCGTAAGTCCTGGTTAGGCATGGGAATCGGCGCTATCCCCGAAATTCTATACATTTATTTTTTATTTTATTTTTGTTACATTTGTACCCCATGCTTTCCCACTCATGGCAGGCTCAATGTGGCTTACATGGGGCAATGGAGGGTTAAGTGACTTGCCCAGAGTCACAAGGAGCTGCCTCTGCCTGAAGTGGGAATCGAGCTCAGTTCCTCAGGACCAAAGTCCACCACTCTAACCAATAGGCCACTCCTCCACTGTTGCTACTATTTAAGATTCTACATGGAATGTTGCTATTCCACTAGCAACATTCCATGTAGAAGTCAGCCCTTGTAGATGACCAATGTGGCCGCGCAGGCTTCTGCTTCTGTGAGTCTGACATCCTGCACGTACGTGCAGGACGTCAGACTCACAGAAACAGAAGCCTGCGCAGCCTTCTACATGGAATGTTGCTAGTGGAATAGCAACATTCCATGTAGAATCTCAAATAGTAGCAACATTCCATGTAGAATCTCCAATAGTATCTATTTTATTTTTGTTACATTTGTACCCTGCACTTTCCCACTCATGGCAGGCTCAATGCGGCTTACACGGGGCAATGGAGGGTTAAGTGACTTGCCCAGAGTCACAAGGAGCTGCCTGTGCCTGAAGTGGGAATCGAACTCAGTTCCTCAGGACCAAAGTCCACCACCCTAACCACTAGGTCACTCCGCCACTTAAAATTGCGTACACAAATTTGGGTGCAATTTAATTGAATGAGTCAATTAGCATCAGAAATTGGGTGCTAATTATCTATCGGCACTAATTGGCATTACTTGGAATTTACATTGTTAGTCACGGGGATCCTACGTGCAGCTCCAAAAAGGGGGTGTGGCCATGAAAGGGTCATGGGCAGATCGTTAACTTTCCTTGGTGTAAATCCTTATGTCTAAAATTAGACACAAACCCTGGCGCTATTCTATAAACGGCGCCTAACTTTCAGTGCCATTTATAGAATAGCGCTTAGTACAGTTTTCCTCGGCACTGCTTTTTCGGTGCTATTTACAGAATTTAGTACTATCTGCTATTCTAGAGTAACATAGTAGATGACGGCAGAGAAAGATCTGTATAGTCCATCCAGTCTGCCCAACAAGATAAACTCATATGTGCTACTTTATGTGTACACTGACCTTGATTTGTATCTGCCATTTTCAGGACACAGGCCGTAGAAGTCTGCCCAGCACTAGCCTCACCTCCAACCACCGTTGCTGCCACCGAATCTCCACTAAGCTTCTGAGGATCCATTCTTTCTGAACCAAATTCCTTTATGTTTATCCCACGCATTTTTGAATTCCGTTACCGTTTTCATCTCCATCATCTCCCGCGGGAGGGCATTCCAAGTATCCACCACCCTCTCCGTGAAAAAATACTTCCTGACATTTTTCTTGAATCTGCCCCCCTTCAACCTCATTTCATGTCCTCTAGTTCTACCACCTTCCCATCTCCGGAAAAGGTTCGTTTGCGGATTAATACCTTTCAAATATTTGAACGTCTGTATCATATCATCCCTGTTTCTCCTTTCCTCCAGGCTATACATGTTCAGATCAGCAAGTCTCTCCTCATATGTCTTGTAAGGCAAATCCCATACCATTCTCGTAGCTTTTCTTTGCACCACTTCAATTCTTTTTACATCTTAGCAAGATGCGGCCTCCAAAACTGAACACAATACTCCAGGTGGGGCCTCACCAACGACTTGTAGAGGGGCAACAACACCTCCTTTCTTCTGCTGGTCACACCTCTCTCTGTACAGCCTAGCAACATTCTGGCTATGGCCACCGACTTGTCACACTGTTTCGTCGCTTTCAGATCCTCAGATAATATCACCCCAAGATCCCTCTCCCCGTCTGTACCTATCAGACTCTCACCGCCTAACACATACGTCTCCCGTGGATTTCTACTCCCTAAGTGCATCACTTTGCATTTCTTTGCATTGAATTTTAATTGCCAAACCTTAGTCCATTCTTCTAGCTTCTGCAGATCCTTTTTCATGTTTTCCACTCCCTCCGGGGTGTGCACTCTGTTACAAATCTTGGTATCATCTGCAAAAAGGCAAAATTTACCTTTTAACCCTTTCACTCACAAATATATTGAACACAATTGGCCCCAGCACCGTTCCCTGAGGCACTCCACTACTCACCTTTCCCTCATCCGAGTGAATTCCATTAACCACCACTCTCTGGCGTCTGTCCGTCAACCAGTTCCTAATCCAGTTCACCACGTTGGGTCCTATCTTCAGCCTGTCAAGTTTATTCAAGAGCCACCTGTGGGGAACCGTGTCAAAAGCTTTGCTAAAATCTAAATAGATTACGTCTATAGCACGTCCTTGATTCAGTTCTCCGGTCACCCGGTCAAACAATTCAATGAGATTCGTTTGGCACGATTTACCTTTGCTAAAACCATGTTGTCTCGGATCTTGCAAGTTATTGGCTTCCAGGAAATTCACTATCCTCTCCTTCAGCATCGCTTCCATTACTTTTCCAATAACCTGTAAAGAGTGCTCTGCATATTTTTTTTCTGGCGCCAATTTTTCAGCATCATTTACTGAATCCAGTCCACGACGTAATGCGGCCATGTTTTTTGCACACGGTAGGTATGCTCTAGTTCTGACCGTGGCTTAGTATAAGAGCCTACAGACATTTACATCTGCTTTCATAACAAATATTTTCTGGGATTATCATTAAAAAAATATATATATATGTTATTTATTTCTTTAAAAAAATAACAGAAACCTCATAGAGACTGAAGGTAAAAACACCAGGCAAGAGTAACAGATTATGAAACAGGACTACATTTTTAGCTTAGCTTTGGCACGGTCTTCTGATTTTTCAATTGTGTCTTGTAAAAAGGCACCGTGTAAGTAAATAAACCAAAGCAGAGTAATAATCTAATACCAATCCAGCTGGCATGGAGGAGCCCATGATGTTTAACTGAGATGTCAATGACAATAAACCTGACGTCTCTCTTCCAAACATGCTTACACAAATTCCGTCATTTAATTTCATTTTCGCGACACCGTATGTCTGATGTGCAATTACAGTCTAAGGAAAGCAGCTGCAATGAGAGAAGAAGTAAAATGAGCCATTTTCAGAACAGTCTGCATCATAGTGAGGAATAAATGTGTCAGGATTGAATAGGGAAGCATATGTAGGGTCAGTGGTGTACCAAGGGGGGGGGGGCGGTCCGCCCCGGGTGCACGCTGCTGGGGGGGGGGGGGGTGCCGTGCGCCTGTGGCTCTTCGTTTTCATGCTCCCTTTGCTCCGGAACAGTTCCTGTTCCGGGGCAGAGGGAGCATGAAAACGAAGAGCCGGCAGGCGCGCGGCACCCCCCCCCCCTAAGCGGCGTGCACCCGGGGGGGTTCTTTCGCCGGGGGGGGCATCGCGCTGTTCCGGGGGGGGGGGGGGGGCGCTGCACCCAGGGGGTGGAGTGCATCGGCGATCCGCCCCGGGTGCCAGCCCCCCTAGGAACGCCACTGTGTAGGGTTGATGCAAGGATATTAGGCACCCTATGTAAGCTTTCAGCCTTACCCCCCCCCCCCCCCCCCAATAAACTCTCAGACTAGGAGCTCCCATCTTCTGAGATTTTTATAATTTAACTCAAAAATTATGATCACCGTGGGCATAGATATAGGGTGGCAAGTGTTAACCCCCCCCCCCGCCCCCCAAATGACTTGCCACATCTTTGCCATCTGAATTAGAACCAGCTGTTCTGGCTGGGGCTACAGCTCTGGATCTAGCCACAGGTTGCACTAGCCCCTTCTTTCTTCTTCTTGAAGTTGTCAGGTCGCACGATTGAAACTTTCTGATTGAACTGTGTGTGGGGGGGGGGGGGGGGGGGAGGGGGGTTCTGTGTCTAAGGAGACCCATGGTTCAAACAGAAGGCTTCAATCATGTGGCCCAGCAGCTGTAGGAAGAAGGAAGGAGAGACTATTGTGACTCATTGATGGCACAAGAACTGTAGGCCCCAGCCAGATGAGCTTAAAGGTATTGTCTGGTTCTGATTCGGGTGGCAACAGTATGGCAAGTCATTTTTTTGGAGGTAGCACTTGCCACCTCATGCTAGACCAGATACTGGGCTGCAGGGTCGGCGTTAGGGGGTGGCAAACAGGGCAATTGCCCTGGGCCCCCATACCATAGGGGGCCCCAAACTTGCCTAAAGCTAAAGGAGGCTGAAATCCAGCTTTTGGGCCTCCTGTTCAATTTCTGCCTTGGTCCACTGAATGTCTAACATCCAGCCCTGCTGGGCAAGGAAAAGAAACTGGGAGAGAATAAAGAACGTAGGAGAAGAATAAAAGCTGGAGGAAGGTCAAAGCTAGAAGGAACACTGGGAGATAGATGATGGTGGCAGGGGAGTGGGAGTAGAGAGCCTCACTGCAGCGGGAATAGCAGGATTCCCACAGGTACTGGGGGAATCCTACAGGGATCCCCTCCAGGTCTGCAGGGATTCCGTGGGGATGGATCCAGGTACACTGGAATCCCACTGGGATGGCCCCAGGTCCTGTGGGATCCCTGCAGAAGTGCCTAAGCTCAGGGTGCCCTCCCAGCACGTACCTCAAGGTATCCTGATGGTCTAGTGACTTCTTCGAGACAGGAAAGATCCCCACTCTTTCCTGCCCGCCAGGGGTCTGGACTCCGGCGGTAGGGGGGCCAGAGCCAGAGGGAGGGGGCACATTTTAGCCCCCCCCCGACCCCCCCGCCACCAATGACTCTCTCCACCCCCCTCCCACCGCCAACCCTCCCCCGCGGCCGTTGCTTACCTTTGCTGGCGGGGGACCCCAACCCCCGCCAGCCGAGGTCCGCTTCCACCTGCCGCTGCCTTTAAAAATATTTCTTCAGCTGGCGGCTGGGACCCCCGCCAGCCGACCCGAGGTAAGCAACGGGGGAGAGTTGACGGCGGAAGGGGGGTCCAGGGTGAAATCTGCGGGGGCCAAGGCCCCTGTGGCCCCATGCAGATACGCCCCTGCTGCCCGCTGCCACAGCACTGATCCTCTCCTCTCTGCTTTTTTAAAATGGCTGCTGAGACTTCCGCAGAACAAAGTAACATAGTAAATGACGGCATATAAAGACCTGAACGGTCCATCCATTCTGCCCAACAAGATAAACTCATTTTACATGGTATGCGATACTTTATATGTATACCTGAGTTTGATTTGTCCTTTCCATTCTCAGGGCACAGATCGTAGAAGTCTGCCCAGCACTATTCTTGTACTAAAAGTTCTGAAGCTAACGTTGAAGCCCCTTAAAATTTACACACCAGCCCATCCATATCTATTCAGTCACAATCAGGGCATAGACCGTAGAAGTCTGCCCAGCACTGGTTTTGCTTCTCAATTACCGGTGTTGCCAGCCAATCTCCACTAAGATTCCTTGGATCCATTCCTTCTAAACAGGATTCCTTTGTGTTTATCCCACGCATGTTTGAATTCCATTACCATTTTCATCACTACCTCCCGCAGGCGGGCATTCCATGTATCCTCTTCCTGACATTGCTCCTGAGTCTGGAAGTCTTGCGAGGCCACCACTGGAAGTCTCAGCGGCCATTTTAAAAAAGCGGAGATAGCGAAAGGATCAGCAGCAGCGGGCAGGAAAAAGTGGGGATCTTTTCTGCCTCGAAGAAGCCACTAGACCACCATGGTGCCTTCAGGTATGTGTCAGGAGGACACCCAGACCCAGACGGGAAGCGGATGGATGGAGTCGGGAATAAAGTTGAAGCCATTTAGGTGAGTCTCAGTTTCCCCTTCCTCATGTAGCCGTCATCACCGTACACTCAAAACAACACAAGCAAACCTATGAGCTGCTGCATCCCTGTTGTCGTTCTTTATTGTTGGTGGTACAGTACTTTTATTTAATCCAGTGGCGTAGCCACAGGTGGGCCTAGGTGGGCCGAGCCCGCCCAGTTAGGGTTCAGGCCCACCCAACAGAAGCACACATTTAGCTCGGCCAGCTGAAGACTTCCCCCTGATGGTAACAAAAACACTGCCCTCCACGATAGTGGCACCTGCGCATGCTGTTTTCAGCGCATGCTTGCTGCAGACTGCCAAGGTGGAGAGAAACATTTTCCCACCAGCTGAGATATTTTTTTGTTGTTGAGGGGAAGAACACTTGGTGCCCACCCAAAATCTGCTGTCTGGCTACGCCCCTGAATTTTAATCTCACTTATATTGTCAAACATGGCAGCTTGTGCAGCATACAAATGTACACAGAGTAAGTATAATAATGTAGTGCCTGTCTCCTCAATACAACACCCTTTTCCCTCACTATAGCACCCTTCCTCCCATTTTCTGCATTGAATATACAGCATTTGAGGATGAGCATGAGTAAATCTTTTTGTGTTGAATGTTTTCTGCATGTGGTAAATAGTAGGGTCTTCTCGTAATTTACTTTCTAGCAAGGACTACTGCCCTCCTTCACGAACTAAACTGAAATGAAAAGCACACAATGAAATTAAAGTTAGGAGGGTTAAATTTAGCTAGTCAGGAAATATTCTAAAAGTGGTTGTTTAGCCAGTTCATCCCTGAAGATAGCTAAGGTTACCTCCTGTCCCTCTCTGTGTTCATTAGTATCTGCCAGGTTGCCAAACTTGGAGGATTTCACGCAGGGGTGTGCTGGTAAATTTTTAACAACGGGCTCTCTCTCTCTGGGCATAGCCAGCCCTGCAATTTGGGGGGGGGGGGGGCGGGGCATGGGGAGACTGGGGGGACAACGCATGCCCCTCTCTCTCCACCTCATATAGGCATGCTATGGACTGCCACCACACCCCACTGCTTGTTTCTGGCTCTGAGCAGCAAGCTGGGACTTCTTGCATGTGCAGGAGAAGTCCCAGCCTGCTGCTCAGAGCTGGAAATCAGGAGCGGGGAGCAGCAGCAGTCTCTTCACTTGGCTGGTGAAGCTCAGCATCCCCACCAGCAAAGTAAAAGAGAATTGAGGTGGGGGCCCGAGCCCACATTTTAACAACCGGCTCCCCAAATTCTTCAAAATTTAACAAACGGCTCTCGCGAGCCCGTGAGAGCCTGCTCCAGCGTACCACTGATTTCATGGTGAACATCCTTCCCACAAACCACGAGCAGGCAGTTGAAAAATTATTTTAAAAATACCAGAGAGAGTAGAGAATACATTTCTCCTGTGCTGTACCAAGACAATTAGATTAAAAAGATCTTTATGTGCTGATGGAGTTTCTACTTTAATAATGTCATTACTCTTGGGCAGAATACATTAGAGCCACATTCTGAAAATTTCAGATTAAGAATTCTCCTGTGGATATCAAATGTGTTTGGCTGACAAATGGAAATGTTACAATTTGTCATATCTTAGCAAAAAAAAACAAAAAGCAAGATCCGAACAACCGGTGTTGGGAACATTACAGCGTGTTAGGGGAGGTTTTAATATGACATATCTGAGCACTGACATTTCTAGAAGTCTACCATGTAATGTCAGAACCACTCAGCGAGCGAACAGCGGCTGATCGTCTTACCCGTGAAGGGAAGGTTCCATTGTGCCTTGGAGAACCGTTAACTGATTTGTTTATTATATCATGAGAGGATTTGAAAGTATAATGCATTATCTGAATTTCGGTATGGGCAATTTACACAAAAATGTTGTCTGGTTTCTAGTCACTTATTGTTCTGCAATCACTGGGGTGCTTATGAAAAGATGACATTCCATCAGATAGGCCTTCCCTTGTTAAAGATTAAACAGAAACAGATGAGTAAGTCTTCGGGAATCATTTACTTCACAGAAGGAGCTTTTGCAGTTGCAAAATCCGAGCCCCTTTTACCAAGCTGCGGCAAAAGGGGGCCTGTGCTGGCCTCGGTGCGTGTTTTTCACGGGCGCCGAGGCCCCCTTTTACCAAAGCGGGTAAAAGGGAAGTTTCTCTTTCCTGCAGGAAATGGTCATGACGCAAGTAAAGCACTTCCCGCACAGCCATTTCGGGGAGGAGCCCTTACCGCCACCCATTGATAAGGCTCCCGCGCTAACCCGGAGGTAACCAGGACTGTTGGGTACACTCTGGCTTTCAAAAATAAATTTTTGTAGCACCAGATATGACACTGCGTTAGGGGTGGCACTTCCTGTTTAGCAAGTGGTAAGCCTGTGTTGGGCTTGCCATGCTTAGGAAAAGGGGGCCTCTAGTACACACTTTCAAAAACCAAATCAAGCAATTGTACTAAGCAGTTACAACCAGATTCTAGATATGCTGCCCAGATTTGTATGCATGCCCAATCTGCATGCACAAATTAGTTGTGTAATGAGCCCTTAACTATCAATAATTGGGTGCTAACAACCAATTCTTGATGTTAATTAGCACTAATTAACATTTGCACGTGCATCTGGCTATGCGCTATTCTAACAAAAAAAGCAACACTGGGCCTTCAAGACTGGGACAACTGACGTTCTTTATTGACAAGTGACCCGACACGGGCCGTGTTTCAGTGTTAATCAACGCCTGCCTCAGGGGTCTAATGACAAAACATAAAAACATTGATATATGTAAAAAAATATATATAAAAAATGTAAACGGTAGTCTGAACATCAATATAGTATTGTGAAATATGATAATAATTATTTTGTATGACATTATTAATAATTTTAACACTATCATATAATTTTTTTAAAAAGCTATAATTATACGCTATATTATCCATGTTTTATTCTCAGTGATGCTATTCTTAGATTATTTATGTTTTATGATGATTATTATCATATTTCACAATACTATATTGATGTTCAGACTACCATTTACATTTATATATATATATATATTTTCTTTTTTACATATATCAATGTTTTTATGTCTTGTCATTAGACCCCTGAGGCAGGCGTTGATTAACGCTGAAACACGGCCCGTGTCGGGTCACTTGTCAATAAAGAACGTCAGTTGTCCCAGTCTTGAAGGCCCATTGTTGCTTTTTTTTGTTTGTATACTTTCTATGTATGCTGTATTACCCTCTCTATTGGTTTTATGCGCTATTCTATAAAGCAAGTCACCTAACTCTGCTAGTGCATAACTCAAAAGGGGGTGTGGCCATGGGTGTGACGGAAGCATTCCAAAACATGCACGTAGTTATAGAATATGGCCTCAGCATTCCCAGTTTGGCTGCCAGCATTTACACCACATTTCAACAAGCATACGTCTGGCGTCTAAAGTTCTGGGAATTGATGCTAAGGGTCAGGTTCTATATACGGTGCTTAAAAAATCCATGTGGAAAACATTTCTGCCTAAGCTTTTTTTTTTTGTTGTTACATTTGTACCCTGCGCTTTCCCACTCATGGATGCGCTTTCCCACTCATGGCAGGCTCAATGCGGCTTACATGGGGCAATGGAGGTTAAGTGACTTGCCCAGAGTCACAAGGAGCTGCCTGTGCCTGAAGTGGGAATCGAACTCAGTTCCTCAGTTCCCCAGGACCAAAGTCCACCACCCTAACCAGTGTTGCCAGGTGGGTGGTTTTCCCGCCCAATTGGGCGGTTTTCCGTGACCCGCCGCGGGAAATTTTTGCCCGTGGCGGGTTGCGGTTTTTTGGGCTTGTTTTGGGGTCTTTCGGCGGTTTTTGTTTGCGGTTTTTCGGGCCGCGGGGGGCGGGGCTAGTGGTGTTTTGGGCGGGGTTAGTGACGTTTTGGGCGGGGCCAATGACGGGGAGGCGGGGGCTGTGATGGAAGAGGCGGGGCCGATGGCGACGGGGTTGATGACGGCGGGGGAGGGGTTGATGACGGCGGGGGTGGGGTGTCAGGGGCGGGGTTTGACTTTGGGCGGGTTTTGGGCTGGTTTTGGGCTCGTTTGGGTGGGAAAAAAATTTTCCACCTGGCAACCCTGACCCTAACCACTAGGCCACTCCTCCACTCCACTATTCTATAAGTGGCACCTAGATTTAGGCACAGTATGTAGAATACGCTTAGTCGATATCCTTGCGCCTTAAACTAGGCGCATGCATTTACACCAACAAAAATGTGGTGTCGGCGCGTAGATTTAGGCGCAGAGGGCCATACTCTATAACAGTGCGTGTAAACTTTGGAACGCCCATGGAACGCCCGTTTCCCCGCCCATAACCATGCCCCTTTTTGCCTGCGCTCATTAACATTCAGATGCAGTTCATTTACAGAATACGCACAGGGAGTTGTGCGCATAAATTCTAATTGCCAATTAGTTCTTATTGCTTGTTAAGTGATGTTAACAATGCTGATTGGCTTGTTAAGCCAATTAAGCAATGCAAGTTGTTTTATAATATGCTTGGATTTTGGCATGGAACGCCGGGCGCGCTATATAGAATCCAGGGGTAAGTGTGATTCTATAAAGGGAACACTGATTTTTTTTTTTAATCTCAGTTGCTGAAAGTTTCACTTTCTATCGATAAAGATGTTTCTTGTGGGCTTGGGCCCAGTTCTTCCGTTTAATAAAGTACAAATTTTGTGACTCCAGTCCTATTTTTAGTAACGAGATGTGTAATAACCAAGTTTTGGAAACAGAAATGTGTAAAAAAAAAAAAAAAAAACAGTATGAGCTGTTCCACTTGCTTCCGTAATCTAATACCAATAAGTACTGGTGAACAGCCTGAAAAAACCCAAAGGGTAAAATAAATTAAAGTTTTAAAGAAGATTTAAAGTTTTAAACTAATTGGTATAGCCCTCAAAGACCAGGGATAAACCGAGGTCTGACCTGCCAGACTCCCGTATCTACGTGAGATGGTGGTGTCTGCGGTCCTCTCTCATTCATGGGGCTGTTATATACCCATCATAATTTGCTTGCATACAAAAATCATTCATTAAATGGTCATTTTTTTTTGCAGTCTTAATAAACAACAGCAAAAAACTTCAGAAGCAAAACTTAGCTTTCATTGAAGTTGCAGAGTAACCCCTCTGGTAGAATGAACAACGGGGCCCATATCGTTTCGCCTTCTTACAGGCTTCTTCAGGAGAAGACGCTATCTTTCTGGTTTAGGGGTTCGTTTGGTACCGAGGCGTTTTCAGTCTAACCCCATTTAACACTTATGCTGGTCAAAACCTGAAGAAGCCTGTAAGGCGGCGAAACGATATGGGCCCCGTTGTTCATTCTACCAGAGGGGTTACTCTGCAACTTCAATGAAAGCTAAGTTTTGCTTCTGAAGTTTTTTGCTGTTGTTTATTAAGACTGCAAAAAAAAATGACCATTTAATGAATGATTTTTGTATGCAAGCAAATTATGATGGGTATATAACAGCCCCATGAATGAGATAGGACCGCAGACACCACCATCTCACGTAGATACGGGAGTCTGGCAGGTCAGACCTCGGTTTATCCCTGGTCTTTGAGGGCTATACCCATTAGTTTAAAACTTTAAATCTTCTTTAAAACTTTAATTTATTTTACCCTTTGGGTTTTTTCAGGCTGTTCACCAGTACTTATTGAAACCGAAATGTGTCTCAACCCACACGGATTGGTTTCAAAAATCTGGGAAATTGTAGCAATGGAAAAAAATAACATAGACACTCAGTGGGAGTATTGCCACATTTGAGAAAATATGGAACTAATTTTTCAAGCTTATATGCCTTAATTTAGAAGTTATAGCCAATTTGACTATCCTATTCTGTACTTTGTTCTCCCTTTTTAACTTTATTTGTTCATGTTAATGCGTAGAAATAATAATTCAGGAGAATTGATGAGAAAAAATCCTATACGATTGTTCTGATGACTTAGGTTTTTGAAAAAAAAAGACAAGTTATTGATACTTTGGGGGCCCTTTTACTAAAGTGCGCTGGAAACTGGCGTGCGCTGTTGTAGATGCATGTATTGGACGCGCGCAGGCCTCCATTTTTCAGCGTGCCTGAAAAAAAAAAGGCCTTTATTTAGGGCTGAAAATGGACTTGCGGCAAAATAAAAATTGGTCAGTCACAATATCACATTCCGATCAACACAACTGCTGAACAACATTGAAACAACAAAACCTAAATAGCAGAGTGATGCTATCTATATCAAAAATTCAAAAAAATCAAAGGGGGAAAAAGTCTCAACTAGTACGGCAACATTAGGCTTCAACCGTGTTGCACGCACAACAAGTCATCATAGACTGAAAAAAACCCCCATTGAAAAAAACGGATTTTTTTTTGAAAATTATATTTTGCTTATTTTGCTTATCCGCTTCCGCAAATGGTTCAAACTTCTCCTTTTGACCTACAAGTGCATCCACTCCGCAGCTCTCATCTCTCCCTACACTCCTCCCCGTGAACTCCGTTCGCTGGGTAAATGTCTCCTGTCGTCCCCCTTCTCCCCCACTGCTAACTCCCGGCTCCATTCCTTCTATCTCGCTGCTCCCTATGCCTGGAATAGACTCCCTGAGCCAGTACGTCAGGCTCAGTCTCTGGCTGTCTTCAAGTCTAGGCTTAAAGCCCACCTCTTTGCTACTGCTTTCGACTCCTAACCATGACTCTCTTACTCAACACCCTCACTTATCACCCCTACCACTGCAATTTCCCCACCCCTAGCTGTCTGTTCGTCTATCCAATTTAGATTGTAAGCTCTGTTGAGCAGGGACTGTCTTTTCATGTTCATTTGTACAGCGCTGCGTAAGTCTAGTAGCGCTATAGAAATGTTTAATAGTAGTAGTAGTAGTAGTAGCTTATT
Source organism: Microcaecilia unicolor (assembly GCF_901765095.1). Lineage (NCBI taxonomy): Eukaryota > Metazoa > Chordata > Amphibia > Gymnophiona > Siphonopidae > Microcaecilia > Microcaecilia unicolor. Next base: position 213,483,264 of record NC_044039.1, on the reverse strand, counting down.
CAAACTAGAACCAAAATTAATCCCATCCAAAAAACGTGTCCCAAAATCATTAGTCCAATGTCTTCACTTTCTACATGAACTATCCATTCCAGATTGCGTGTAAATCACTCATATATAGTTTCAAAAGCCACAAAGCTGCTTATCTTCAACTTTATCTTTATGGCCTGAGTCACAGTCTGTTCCTGTGTGTAGATTCCGACGGTCCCGTTTTGCAATTCTTCCTCAGGGAACATAACACGGAACATTGAAGCACTGGTGACACGCCAAGCTGGACACTGCATCAACTGTGCATATAGCCCCGTGCAGGACGTAAGGCGTCAGAAACAGCTGATCACACCAGGAACTTAGTTGAACGAAGGCGCTACTCCAGCGCTGAAGAAGACTCACTTTGGCTGGCGGGGTTCGGGGACCCCGCCAGCAAACAAGGTATCTGATGCGGCGGCGGGGCGGGCAGCGATGGTGGGGGAGGGTTGGTGGCGGGAGGGGGGGTTTAAGGGTTCGTTGGCAGGGGGCCAGGGCCTAATCTATGGGGGCCCAGGCCCCCTCAGGCCTCATGTAGTTACGCCACTGGGCACAAGTTGCCATGGAGGGTGGTTTGTCTTCGGCAGAATCATTGATGCTTATGCTGATGTGTTGAATGTTTTGGCTATACTCATTCTCTCACTGACTTTACCATCTGATCGAGAATGCTTGTTGAAAATCTTCTTTAAGAAAAGAGATGTTACTACTACTTATCATTTCTATAGCGCTACTAGACGTACGCAGCACTATACACCTGAACATGAAGAGACAGTCCCTGTGACAGAACTTACAATCTAATTAGGACAGACAAACAGGACAAACAAGAGATAAGGGAATATTAAAGTGAGGATGATAAAATAAGGGTTCTGAACAAGTGAATAAGGGTTAGGAGTTAAAAGCAGCATCAAAAAGGTGGGCTTTTAGCTTAGATTTGAAGAAGGCCAGAGATGGAGCTTGACGTACTTGCTCAGGAAGTCTATTCCAGGCATATGGTGCAGCAAGATAAAAGGAACGGAGTCTGGAGTTAGCAGTGGAGGAGAAGGGTGCAGATAAGGGAGATTTACCCAGTGAACGGAGTTCCCGGGGAGGAATGTAGGGAGAGATGAGAGTGGAGAGGTACTGAGGAGCTGCAGAGTGAATGCACTTATAGGTCAATAAGAGGAGTTTGAACTGTATGTAGAAACGGATAAGGAGCCAATGAAGTGACTTGAGGAGAGGGCTAATATGAGCCTCTCTTTCTGCTATTGTTCTTTATTTCCTTTTGGGTCAAAGGTCAGCTAAGCAGTGTCATTACTGATTCCCAGCAGTAATCAGTCCAAAAAAAACTATTACAAAGTTCCAAAGCAGTTATAAAAAACTAACACAATATACTTTAAATCATTAAGCGGTCCTATTACGAAGCTGCGTTACAAAGGGCCCTGCTGTAGTGGTGGGGGCCACTTTTCCTGTGTGCCAGGGCCCTTATTACCAGAGCGGGTAAAAAGCCCCTAAAAAATGGACCCATTCAGGCAGCAGTAAGGGCCCCCCGCAGTAACCCGGAAGTAACCAGGCAGCGTGCGGTGCTGCCCAATAACCCTCAGGTTAGCACCGTGGTAAAAATGATAAAAATATTTGATGTTGCACCAGAAATGGCACGCAAAAACATCATGAATTGTGGGAAGTGCTGGAAACATTTATAGTCAGTCAGCTTAAATGTGCAATGGCTTGGATTTGATGCAAATGATCATATTAACAGTAAAATATGTACCTAATCAGCATATAAACTAGTGCAGACATTTGAACATTTAAATTAGTTTTCTAATCTGCATTCAGACTTCAATATTTGTTCAATACAATGTCACCAACACATAAATTGTATTGAAACAAATGAAAAAAACCCCCAAAACTCTTTAATAAAAATAAACATATTTAATACATGATAAAGAAATATGATTCTCCAAGGCTGATTAAAAAATAAATAAATACATTCAATAAGAAACAAATAAAAAAAAAAAGTCCCCTTTCAGTGTTTATAAAAATACTGACAAACCTGATTCTTGGTTTAACCCCTTAGGTATAACAGTGTCATATCTGAAAATTAACCTCTGTTCCTCCCATAATTAAATTCCATGTCTCCTCCTCTCCAGTGAAGGGTTATCTTGTGCATAAAACTTAAATATTCAAATCTATAATCATATGTTCCACTAAGGGTTTCTCAGATATATATTTTTTTAATGGCACTATGATCTCTCTATATAAAAGGCACCATCAACGTTCTAAATGAAGCCTCCAGCCGGAAGTGTGAAGGGGGAGAGATATCCGGTTTCCCCATGAGTGTCTGCCCCGCCCTTGCTCTCTCTGTAACACAAACAGTGAAGGAAAACACAGCAAAGCACGAAATCAAATCGCTCTCTCTGTAACAGTGAAGGACTCAGAGGGGGGAGGGGAGAGAGAGCAGAAGCCCTCACTATCTCTGTAACATAAACACAGCACAGCAGGAAACTTAACACTGAAGGACTCGACTCCGAGGGGGGAGGGGTCAGAGAGCAGAGGGGACAGACAGCACAGGGGAAGGGAGAGAGGGCAGAGGGCAGGGACACACACACTCCCACATGCACACAGAAGAAAACCTTGCTAGCCCCCGTTTCATTTGCATCAGAAACGGGGCTTTTTTACTAGTGTTCTTTAATGCGCTTGTTAAATGCTCTTCTTGTTTTACCAATATAGAGTAACTTATATGGACAAACTAATTATATATATATATTACTGGTTACTCCTCTCTCGATGCAGCCTAACATTCTTCTGGCTACGGCAGTGCTCCCACCAGGGGCGTAGCCAGACTTCGGCGGGAGGGGGGTCCAGAGCCCGAGGTGAGGGGGCACATTTTAGCCCCCCCCCCATGCCGCCGACCACCCCGCTGTTGCCGACCTCCCCCCCTGCCATTGCCGACCCCTCCTGCCACCGCCGCCACCACCACCACCAACTTTGACCCCCCCCCTTGCCAATGACCTTCTCGACCCCCCTCCCGCCGCCAACCTGCCATCGCCATCTGCTATTTTTGCTGGCGGGGGACCCCAACTCCCGCCAGCCGAGGTCCTCTTCTTCCTTCGTTCTGTTTCTGATTCTGATGTCCTGCACATTGTACATGGAGGACGTCAGACTCACAGAAACAGAACGAAGCCTTGCGATCTGCAGGGCTTCGTTCTGTTTCTGTGAATCTGACATCCTGCACTTTGTATGTGCAGGACGTCAGACTCAGAACGAAGGAAGAAGAGGACCTCGGCTGGTGGGGGTTGGGTTCCCCCGCCAGCAAAGATAGCAGACGGCGACGGCGGGTTGGCGGCGGGAGGGGGGGGTCGAGAGGCTCGTCGGCAGGGGGGCTCAGGGCCAAATCTACAGGGGCCCAGGCCCCCATGGCCCCACATATCTACGCCCCTGGCTCCCACACTGATTGGGAAGCACGTGAGAATGTGCCCTCGCTACCCAATTAGAGCAGGCATGCCTACTCTCATAGGCACACCTCTTGTGCTGAAAAATAAAAAAATATTTTGGAGCGCGGGATTAACATGCGCTAAGCGGAAAACTACCGTGAGATGCCTCAGCGCATCCTGTGGTAATGTCCGTTGAACAAGCGGTAGGCCCGCTTTAGTCCTACCACGCCTTAGTATAAAGACCCCATGGCCTCTATGAATGGTAATAATGACCTTTTCTTCAAACTCAATAAATTGTTGGATTTTGCCATTGATAAAGGAAGAGGTGTAAGCGTGTTAATAGATGCGCTTGTATAAATTACGATAGGGCTAGATTCTATATACGGCACCTGAAAATTCAGCTTGGAAAAAAGTATGTCTAGTCATATTCTCTAAAGCGCACCTATATTTTATAGAATAGGTTTAAATTTCCACATGGTATATAGACTACGCCAAGCACCTCTCCACGTGACCAAATTTAGTCACGCAAATGAAGGAGACCTTATATTTATAGTGTGGAGATCAATTTAAAGTTCAAGATTTAAAGAATATCTCAAACATACACATTTATATACAACTGCATATTCTATCTTCAACGGGGATCGTCAGATTACTTTGATCACTATTAGCATCTGGGGGACTCCCCAGTATTACATCGGTGATACTACATTCTTCATTGATCAACCCGAGAATACTATTCAATGTTTTTTTACTATTTATTTTCTTTTTTCATGATTTTGTGTCCAAAACTACTTATACAGGTATATGTTAAATCCAACTACTGGTATCAGTATCTAGTATCTAGTACTTAACTTATAAAACTTTCAGCAGCGATATTTTTTCCAAGTCAAGCCTCTGCCAACATGGCCAAGTTTCGAGAGTCTTCATCAGGGAAGAGGCATGCTGGAACGAAAGAATAATAAAATTCCCATCACTAAAGTTGCTCCTGCACATACATGTAGTGTTTGAGATATTCTTTAAATCTTAAAATTTAGTCACGGCCATTTATGCCGTGTTTTACTTGGCGTAAATCCCAACATCTTAATTAGGTGCAGATCAGGTGTACCCTATAACAAAGGGGCCATTTTAAAAAAGGCGTGCTGAAAAATGGCCTGGGGTAATGTAGACGCGTGTTTTGGGTGCACGCAGAATCATTTTAATGCGCACCTATAAAAAATCCCTTTTTAAAAATTTTTGCCGAAAATGGACGTGTGTCAAAATGAAAATTGCCGCGCGTCCATTTTGGGTCTGAGACCTTACCGCCAGCCTAGCAGTTAAGCAGTTAAGTCTCATGCAGTAATGGGGCGGTAATGACCTACACACATCAAATGCCACTTGGCGCACATCCAATACACATGTCTGAAAATAAAAATTATTTTTCAGACGTGCGTACCGGATGCGCACAATAAATAAAATTACCACAAAAGCCACATGGTTATCGGGTGGTAACTCCATTTTGGCCCACGTTGGGCATGCAGAGACACGTTGCTTAGTAAAAGGGACCCAAAGTGCATAGATTTTAGAAACACCCACTTCCTGCCCATGGCCACACCTCCTTTTCAGCTATGCAACTTAGAATTTAAGTGTACCACAATACAGAATATATTTAGCGAGTTGTGCGTGTAAATATTTAATGCCAATTAGTACTGATAATTGCTTGTTAACATCCATTTAACAGAGCTGATTAGTTAACCAATTAAAGGGCCCTTTTACTAAGCCTCATAGGCGCTTACATGCGCCAAACGCACGCCAGTTCAGAACTACCAGCCAGCTACTACATGGCAATTTCATTTTGTACGCGTGTCCGGTGTGCCGGAAAATATATTTTATTTTCTGGCGCACGGCGCTAACCAGGCAGTAATCAGCATTGTACTTGCGCTGATGATTACTGCCCGGTTAACGCATGAGACCTTACTGCTAAGTGAATGGGTGACGGTAAGGTCTCGGGGCCCAGAATCGACGCGTTTCAATTTTCATTTTGCCGCACATCCGTTTTCGGGCAAATAAAAAAGGTCTTTTTTGCAGCTGCGCTGTGTCTACACCAGTACCAGGCCACTTTTCGGCGCACTTTAGTAAAAGGACCCTTAAGTTACATGCAACAATTATAGAATACGCTTTGAATTGGGAGTGGAGGAGTGGCCTAGTGGTTAGGGTGGTGGACTTTGGTCCTGGGGAACTGAGGAACTGAGTTCAATTCCCACTTCAGGTACAGGCAGCTCCTTGTGACTCTGGGCAAGTCACTTTACCCTCCATTGCCCCATGTAAGCCGCATTGAGCCTGCCATGAGTGGGAAAGCGCAGGGTACAAATGTAACAAAAATAAAATAGATACTATTGGAGATTCTACATGGAATGTTGCTACTATTGGAGATTCTACATGGAATGTTGCTATTCCACTAGCAACATTCCATGTAGAAGGCTGCGCAGGCTTCTGTTTCTGTGAGTCTGCGCGGCCACGAGGCCACATTGGTGATCTGCAAGGGCCGACTTCTACATGGAATGTTGCTAGTGGAATAGCAACATTCCATGTAGAATCTCCAATAGTAGCAACAGTGGAGGAGTGGCCTAGTGAGTGGTTAGGGTGGTGGACTTTGGTCCTGAGGAACTGAGTTCAATTCCCACTTCAGGCACAGGCAGCTCCTTGTGACTCTGGGCAAGTCACTTAACCCTCCATTGCCTGCCACATTGAGTCTGCCATGAGTGGGAAAGCGCGGGGTACAAATGTAACAAAAAAAAAAAATTCTACACGGAAATTAAGGCATGACATATAGAATCCTTGGGATAATGCTGTAACGTTACTTATGATTGTTAAGTCTCTTTGCTGTCCCTATAATTTTGTTTTTTTTCTTTTGCCTTATTCTTCTGAAAAATGTTCTTATTTTTAGCTCCGGAGGACTAATTAGAGCTATATTGTTTTCCTTAAAAAAAGAAAGAAAGAAACTACAATTGTTTTGCTGCCTCCTATTTCTTTACATTCATGTCATTTGAATGGAACTGTTGGAATTTTTGAAAATGATAATAAGAAAAAGAGAATAAATGGCACAGAAATGATGTAAAATCTGAGACCTTCGTTGCCAGTGTTCGCAAATCCGTAGCACGGAAACCTTTTCAGCTGGAATTAACCGGCACCCTCATCAGAGAAATAATCACTGAGCTGCTCCTTTAATACAGAAATGGAAGGCATGAATATTCATAAGGATTATTTGCATTCAAATGCACAAGGAAATCTGCAGTTTTGCATGTATTTGTTTAAACAGCAGGACCTGCTCGTGGCTCATAATCATCAAAGTTCGGGGTTTCTACAGTAGAACAGGGTTTAGGTCCGTTGGCAGGGCATTGTGGGAGAAGCAGGTTCGTACCCCTCTATCTGTGCTGTCGCTTCATTTATGGCTAAATAAGCAATTAAGGGGTCCTTTTGCTAAGGTGCGCTGAAAAATGGCCTGGGCTGGCGTAGACGCGTGTATTGGACACGCGCGGGTCCATTTTTCAGCACAGCAGCAAAAAAGACCTTTTTTTTAGGGGGGGGGGCGAAAATGGACATGCGGCAAAATGAAAATTGGTGCGTGTCCATTTTGGGTCCTGAGACCTTACCGGCACACATTGAATTAGCAGTAAGGTCTCATGCGTTAACCGGGTGGTAATTGTCAGCGCGCTTACAGTGCCGATTACCGCCCGGTTAGCATCGTGTGCTGGAAAATGTTCTGGCGTGCGTAAAAAATGAAATTACCGCCTAGGCCACGCGGTGGCCGGGTGGTAGCTCAAAATCGACATGCATAGGACGCACATCTGCACCTACGCGGCTTAGTAAAAGGGCCCCTGTATTTTTTATTGTACTTTCAAGCCTGACTGTATTAATGAATGACAAATCAATAAAATATTATGAAAGAGCTATTATGATAAGTTGACCCTGCCTTTGTCAGGTAAATTCGCACACATTAGCCCCCTCCTTGAGTCACTTCACTGGCTCCCTATCCGTTTCCGCATTCAATTCAAACTTCTCTTATTGACCTATAAGTGTATTCACTCTGCTGCTCCCCAGTACCTCTCCACTCTCGTCTCTCCCTATGCCCCCCCCTCGGGTACTCCATTCTATAGATAAATCTCTCTTATCCATCCCCTTCTCCTCTACTGCTAATTCCAGACTCCGTTCCTTTTGTCTTGCTGCACCTCACGCCTGGAATAGACTTCCAGAGCCTGTGCGTCTAGCCCCGTCTTTTGCCATTGCTTTTGACTCCTAACCATTACTCACTTGCCCTGTCCTTTATCCTTCTACTACTACTACTTATCATTTCTATAGCGCAGCACTCACCTATTTATTCCCTTACCCTTAATTGTTCTGTCTGTTTACCTGTCTTATCTAGATTGTAAGCTCTTTGAGCAGGGACTGTCTTTTTGTGTATGGTGTACAGCGCTGTGTATGCCTTGTAGCACTATAGAAATGTTAAATAGTAGTAAATATGTATAGTGTTGCAAGGTCAAAGTGATATTTCACGTAGCAGTTTTAGCAACATATATCAGCTCAAGGTCTTCGCAATGACCTTGACCTTCTGTATTTCTGGAAGGCAAGATACAATTTCTCTGCTGCTGGAGAGATGTTGAATTTTCCAATTATAGGACTCACCAAATTACTGGTGAGGCAAACATTTGATTTGAATCATGAAAGTGGTACTTTTGAGACTAAGGGCCAATTTTCAGACTGACCACATGGGGCGTCCCTTAGAATACTGTGCCAGCTGCTGGAATGGGGTTCTCATTTCGGAGCATACATTTGCACCTATTTTGAATATACGTGCAGGACGTCAGACTCACAGAAACAGAAGCCTGCGTGGCCGCGTTGCTGATCTGCAAGGGCAGGCTTCTACATGGAATGTTGCTAGTGGAGGAGTAGCCTAGTGGTTAGTGCAGTGGACTTTGATCCTGGGGAACTGAGTTCAATTCCCACTGCAGCTCCTTGTGACTCTGGGCAAGTCACTTAACCCTCCATTGCCCCTGGTACAAAATAAGTAACTGAATATATGTAAACCGCTTTGAATGTAGTTGCAAAAAACCTCAGAAAGGCAGTATATCAAGTCCCTTTCCCCTTCAGATAGTTTGCTGATTGTCTATGTTATCAGCCCATGCTGTTATCAATGTACTCGTTACTGCTTCCAAAGCATTCTCCTCAATTCCACATTTTACTTTTCAAAACCAGCAGGCTTCACTTTAATTTGGCAGATTTCCAATTAAAACGTCTGGATCCTTGAAACCAATCTTCACAAATCTTCGAAACCAATCTTCACAAATCAAACCTTCATCACGCACAGTTTCATGTACCCTACACAGCCTGTGTTTCGCTACATGAGCGTCATCAGGGGTCGGATTCCACTAACCACCATAATGCACAGGTATCTTCTTGTCTCACACTCAAACTTTTTTTCTAACTAACATTCCCCAACTTACAGTTATTGATTCATTCCAATTCGTGGATATCGGGCGGACAGGAACTTATAGTACTTCCATGCGGCCATGCCCCAGCAAAAACACCGACGCATGCGTATGGAGTACCTCGATTCTCAGCAGTTTTAAACCCTATAACCCCCGCCCACTCACACATTCAACCACTCAACCTCCCTATTCAGACCACGGGGAACAATGGTATTCCACGCAAATATCATGCGTTGCTCTTTACATAAGAGTATTAAAGGAATATTCTTCCCCCCCCCCCCCCCCCGGAAGCAGTAACGAGTACAGTGAAAACAGCATGGGCTGATAACATGGACAATCAGCAAACTATCTAAATGTCAAAGCAGAGCCAAGCGGAGTGGGAAGCGTTTACAGCCTCTAGAGATGTGTCTACTGTTCCTGAACTGCAACTCATCTTGAGCTTGGGTTTGAAAAGTAATTAAATATCATTATTAGAGATGTGCACAGGAACATTGTTAGGTTTGGTTCCTTTTCAGATCAACTTCGTTTTAATGTGTATTTTCAAACAAAGATACAGTACGTTGGCTATCTTTGCAGAAGCAGACTATACCAAGGCGATTTTATTATAGAGAAGCGCACACATCCGTTTAGGTTTTAATTAATTTATAGGCTTTTCAGATCAATCACCCATGCATACATTTTCATATTCTGTAAATCTTTGTCCATTTAATTTGGTTTCATTAAAACCAATGAGGGAAGCAATTTTGTGACCTACCACTGGCATTTTCCATCCATTTTTCATCAAATTAACTTAAAACATGCTGGTAAGCATCATTCATAGAGACAATAGCAACACAGGACATCAATAGTAGCATGAAGATCCCCATAGCATCAAAAGAAGTACAAAGGTACTGTGAGGGGGTTTATAGAACACTGCCCCTCACTCTTAGGAAACGTCCCTCCAATCAGAAGCAGAGCCAGGTTGATGGCACAGGGGGAGCGAGAGCGGTGCGAGAGCAGACTTCCGCCAGCACTGGTGCACATTTTCAATGCAACACATTGAGAAAAAATAGGCGCCGGAGCTGGCAGAACTCCGTTTGGGGGAGCGGCCGCTCCCCTGGCACCCCCTCTGGCTACGCCACTGCCTCCAATAGTCTGGGCCATCTTAAGAGCACTGGTCCTACCCCAGGTGGAAGTGAGCCAGGAGGGGCAGAGCCCATACCTGGAAGTATAAAAGACAGGGCCAGGCTGACTCTGGCTGAGGTTAAAGAAGCCCAGAGAGAGAAGATGTGAATCCCCAAGATATGACGTGGAAGCTACTGTTACATAATCGTGACCTGGCTGAGGTAAGCCATTTGATTTGCCAACTTGAACCTTATAAGTTTTGTTGGGAGGTTTGGCTTTAGCCAGACCTGAACGTTGGTAGAGAAATGAGAACTTATCGGCTGTGTTTGGGGCGTGGCAACCCTGGCAGTTGCAAACTGTTTGGCCTACTACCGCAGGCCTGCTTAAGACTGAACGTAAGGGACTGCAGGAGTTTCCCTACCACATATCTTGGGCCTTACGAAAGAACAGGCCAGAAGATTCCTTGAGTAAATACTTATTTTGGTTTCACCCCTTTGTTTGGCTGTGTTATTTTACTGGCCCATTCCCCAACCCTCGCTCACAGGCACTAACAGTAGGATGAAGACCCCATCCTACAGTGCGAAGAGCAAAGTGGCACAAACAGTGAAATGATGACTTTCAAGAGACCATATGAGGGAGAAATGCCAACATTGTATGCACCAAAAGACACTGAAAGAGGGTAGAGCAGTGCCAACAATGATAGAAACACCGCCAATGCATGAAAGCCAAATGGTTTGGGCACTGATGTTCACTGATGGGGGAGTTATCCCTAAAGATTTGGCAATAAATGTTCAGTTGTCAGGTCAAACTTCCAAGTGACAACAGTACTCCAAGCTAGAAGCAATTAGTGTATCAGGCTTGTTCAACAAACTCATTCAATTGTGTCAAAACAACCTTTTTACCAAACACCAGAAAACCAGAAATAGGTCTAGAATGGATGAATCTAAAGAGTTCTTCTTAAGTAAAGGCTTCACAGTGCCTCTCGGTGCTGTCACACTTCTTAAAATAGCTCTAGAACTTCAAAGTCATATAAAACAAGGTGCTCCAACCAGTCTGCAACTAGCTCTGCTGCCACTCGGGTGCAGGCTAGAGTACAAGCCACTAAACCACGTGCTCTTTACATTGAACAAGAAGCAGCCTTGAAGCTAGGTTGCTGCCAAGATGGAAGCCGAGGCTGCAAGCAAAATAGCTGAGATGGAAGCCAAGGCCGCAAGCAAGAAAGCTGAGTTAGACATTGCGATGGATGTGTTACAGCGACAAAGGGAAGCAGCAGCCCTTGAGGATGAAGCCAAGGTCCTTGAAGCAGCCACAAATCAGTACAATGGGGAGAGCCAGCTTAGTCACATTTATTTATTAGGATTTATTTACCGCCTTTTTGAAAGAATGCACTCAAATTCGGTGTACAGAAGAATAGATCAAACATGAGCAATAGGCAATTACAGCAGTAAAAATATTCAAGTAACAATACAAAGTATGGCATGGTATACTACTTGCAATGACAACACAATACGTAATAGAACATTATAATTGGTAGTGAAGGGTAAGGCAAAATTGTAACATATAGATGAGTAAAAAAGTAGGAAGAATTAGAAAGTAAGGTGACTGATTTGAAGAAAGTTGTACATGAGGTCAGAGAGAAACATTGTCACCAAAACTCCAGAAAAGCGAACTGTGGCCTATGTGCTGGCTCAGGCCTCAGCACCTAAAACTGACCAGAAGCAATCTGATCCAGAGGAGTCTTCAGATGCTGAAGAAAAGCATATCCGTCTTCAACAGTAGCGACATCACCTGAAAGAAGCATGCCGAAGGTGCAAAGTGTCATGGAAGACAATTGTCACCATAGTGATCCACACACTCACATGCACAAGGATCTTCTACCACTGGCTCATGCTGTGTGCACTGAGGAAGATGCTTTACTTCAGCCACAGATCCCAGTACCATATGGAGGCAGGGGTCAAGAAAGACTCGGGCTGTTGCTTTCAGGGAAGTCACAAGCTAAATGCTCTCTGTTCAAGCAGGAGGCACCTAAACAGTTGTACTCCACATCGGTCCTCAAAAAGGGCAAACCAAACAGCCAGCCAAAGGGTAGATCTCACAGTATTATCTCATTGAAACCTAACGGTGCACTTCACATATCTTGTTTATTAAACCGGAGGAAAAAGCCGCAACAGACTCTGTATTTTTGGCTATATAGCTCAATGACTTCTTGGAGTTCTAACTGTCATCATAGGCAAAAAATCTCCCGGTAATAAAGTTTATATCCAATCTTAAATAAACTTAGGTAAAATACCACTTATCTTGTTGGTCAAATTATTTTCCCGTGATCTGTCGCCACTCCGTCAATTCCACTGCTGACACTGGCCCAGGTTTCGGACACAAAGGAAGGGAGCGATGCACCTGGGAGCTATTAATGAAGTCCACTGCACTGCCCCCTAGGGTGCCCGGTTGGTGTCCTGGCATGTCAGGGGGACCAGTGCACTACGAATGCTGGCCCCTCCCACGACCAAATGTCTTGGATTTGGCCGGGTTTGAGATGGCTGGCATCAATTTCCATTATTTGGCCTGCCCCAACCGTATTATCGAAACAAAAGATGGCCGGCCATCTTGTTTCAATAATATGGTTCGGGACACCTCTTTACAGCGCCGGCCTTAAAGATAGCCGCCCATATAGATAGCCGGCGCTGTTCGATTATGCCCCTCTAAGTGAAACTGGACAATGATAGGGCTGAGTTTTATGCAGTCCAATTTGTCTGGTTAACTTACACCCCCCTCCCCACCCCCGTTTACTAAGCTGTGCTAGCGGCTGCCATGCTGTGGGCTGTGTCAGCATTGTCGCTCGGCTTAGTAAACAGGGGGGTTGATTTGTTAAGTGCTGAATACTGGTACATAAGCACTGGATCTGCCCCTGGACTGCCCACAAAATAGTTGGCTAGAGCTTTAATGGTTAATGCTGATATTCAGAAGAGCCACACACAAGTGATCTTATCCAGCCAAGAACCTCTGCTGGCCAGCTAAGACACTTTGAATATCAACCCCAATGTCATTTTCCTTTTTACTTAATTCCTCTAAGAAAGAGGCTCATGATCTATAAATATATAAAAAGCAACCCCAACGTTCTGAAGCCTCCACGGAAGTTGAGGCGCCCGAGATATCCGGTGTGCCCTGGAGTGTGTGCACCGCCCTCGCGTCAAAACGTCATGACGCGTCAAAACGTCATGACGTCGAGGGCGGAGCTATTGTCACTCGAGGGCCGAAACGGCCCACAGCGAACAAGGCAAGTAGCTTCGAGGGACGGAGGGAGGGGGCTCCTTGCTAGCGCCCGTTTCATTCCGCTCAGAAACGGGCATTTTTTCCTAGTGTCTCATAAAGCTTCCCTCATCTAGTCAACACTAAATTGAAATGTTGGTCTTATTGGAGCAGACTTAGGTCAGTGGTAGCCTTGTACATTCAATGTATAATCTAAAAACATAGGAGATGATGTTAGAAAAAGGCCTTATGGCCTACCCAGACTGCCCGTCCACACCAACTGCTCATCCCTATAACTCTCTGGTTACCTAGAGTGGGACTGGTCAACACAAATTGATTGTTTGCTCTTTCTAAAAGTGCAACAACTAGGGGACACACCATGAAGTTTCTAAGTAGTATATTTAAAAGACATAGGGGTATGTTTATTAAGGTGTGTTAGCATTTTAATGCGCCTGTAAATTTAAGGCATGTTAAACGCTAACATGCCTTAAATTTACAGAGACTGGGAGACTGGGCGGCTAGATGGCAGATGACGTTTAATGTGAGCAAGTGCAAGGTGATGCGTGTGCGAAAAAAGAACCCGAATTATAGCTACATCATGCAAGGTTCCACGTTAGGAGTTACGGACCAAGAAAGGGATCTGGGCGTCGTCGTCAATAATATACTGAAACCTTCTGCTCAGTGTGCTGCTGCGGCTAGGAAAGCGAATAGAATGTTGGGTATTATTAGGAAAGGTATGGAAAACAGTGTGACGATGTTATGATGCCGTTGTATCGCTCTATGGTGCGACTGCACCTTGAGTATTGTGTTCAATTCTGGTTGCCGCATCTCAAGAAAGATATAGTAGAATTGGAAAAGGTGCAGTGAAGGGCGACAAAAATGATAGCGGGGATGGGACGACTTCCCTGTGAAGAAAGACTAAGGAGGCTAGTGCTTTTCAGCTTGGAGAAGAGAGACGGCTGAGGGGAGACATGATAGAGGTATATAAAATAATGAGTGGAGTGGAACAGGTGGATGTGAAGCGTCTGTTTACGCTTTCCAAAAATACTAGGACTAGGGGGCATGCGATGAAACTACAGTGTAGTAAATTTAAAACAAATCGGAGAAAAAGTTTCTTCACCCAACGCATAATTAAACTCTGGAATTCGTTGCCAGAGAACGTGGTGAAGGCAGTTAGCTTGGCAGAGTTTAAAAAGGGGTTGGATGGTTTCCTAAAGGACAAGTCCATAGACCGCTACTAAATGGACTTGGAAAAAATCCATAATTTCGGGAATAACTTGTATAAAATGTTTGTACGTTTGGGTAGCTTGCCAGGTGCCCTTGACCTGGATTGGCCGCTGTCGGGGACAGGATGTACTTATGTGTCTATACTTTTCTGTGGGCGCCTTAGTGTTTAACGCACGTACACCATTTTCGCACGTTAAACACACTAACGTGCCCATAGGGCCGCTTAGAGGGGCATAATCGAATGCGGACGCCCATCTCCATGGGCGACTATCTCCGAGGACGGGTCTGTGAAGGGGCGGGCCAGACCGTATTTTCGAAAAAGATGGGCGTCCATCTTTTGTTTCGATAATACGGTTGGTGCCGGGCAAATGCATCGGATTTGAGCTGGACGGTATCAGTTTTCAGCAATAATGGAAACCGAAGGCGCCCAGCTCAAAAATGAATAAATCCAAGGCATTTGGTCGTGGGAGGGGCCAGGATTCGTAGTGCACTGGTCCCCCTCACATGCCAGGACACCAACCGGGCACCCTAGGGGGCACTTGTAACAATTAAAAAAAATTTTAAAATACCTCCCAAGTCCATAGCTCCCTTACTTTGGGTGCTGAGCCCCCCAAATCCCCCCCAAAACCCACTCCCCAGAACTCTACACCATTACCATAGCACTTTTGGCTGAAGGGGGCACCTAGATGTGGGTACAGTGGGTTTTGGGGGCGGTTTGGAGGGCTCCCATTTACCAGCACAAGTATAACAGGTAGGGGGGATGGGCCTGGGTCCACCTGCCTGAAGTCCACTGCACCCACTAACAACTGCTCCAGGGACCTGCATACAACTGCTGTGATGGAGCTGGGTATGACATTTGAGGCTAGCATACAGGCTGGCAAAAACAGTTTTTTAAGTTGTTTTTTTGGGGTGGGAGGGGGTTAGTGACCACTGGGGGAGTCAGGGGAGGACATCCCTGATTCCTTCCGGTGGTCATCCTGGCAGTTGGGGCACTTTTTGGGGACTTGTTCGTGAAAAAAAAGGGTCCAGAAAAAGTGACCCAAATTCTTGCTTTTGGCGCCCTTCTTTTTTCCATTATCGGCCGAGCGCGCCCATCTCTCCTCGGCCGATAAACACGCCCCAGTCCCGCCTTCACCATGCCTCCGACACGCCCCCATCAACTTTGGCCATTACCGCGACAGACTGCAGTTGGAGGCGCCCAAAATCGGCTTTCGATTATACCGATTTGGGCGCCCATGAGAGAAAGGCGCCCATCTCCCGATTTGGGCCAAAATATGGGCGTCTTTCTCTTTCGAAAATAAGCCTGTTAGTAAACCTAGCCCATAGAAACTATTATTTCACATAATGTATAACTAGGTTCAATAATTCATTGCCAAAGTATGTGGCAAAACAGCATAGCTGAGTTTAAAAAATGTTTGGGGAAGTTCCTGGAAGAAAAGTCCATAAACCATTATGAAGGTAGAGTTGCCAAGTATTTGGGACCTGATTGGACACGGTTGGAAATAGGATACTGGACTTGATGGACCTTTGGTCTGACCCAGTATGGCTATTATGTTCTTATATAATCAAAGAAATTGACCGTAATCATTCCACAAAATCTACCTCCGCTGATTAGTGACCAAAAGTGGTAAGAAGACGAAAAACAAATGCTCATGAGCTGGGAATTATTTTTTAAAAAGTACATTTTAATCCAAATACATGAAAAAAAATATAGAAAATGTCTGAAAAGACTATGCAATAACAAGAAACCCAGAAGACGACGGAAGGCCAAGAAAGAAGCATGTTGATATTTTGAGGAATGTAGCTGGTTGCTTTAAATGTCACCATATTGAGCCCTTTCTCTGCGTCTTCAGTGCTTGAGCAGATGCCGTGTGGCTACACCTTATCTAACGCATGACAGCAAGTGTACTTTTCATTTATGGACTTCAGCCAACAGTTTTTCCCCTCACATTTTGTTCCAGAAACATTATAAATAGCTTTTAATAAGCTACAAGTATAAAGAACTTTTTTGTGTGACAGATTACTGCCTAGCAAGGATTTCAAACTATCAGTTTTACTGCTCTACGTTGTCATAATTACACGAGCTAAAGATAAACCCTGTGCTTTTTATACTAAAATTTGGTAAAGTTCCCATTATAATGTCAAAAGAACTGTGCAAACAGACTTTTAGCATTAGGCAGTGCTTACAGCTAGGGATTTTTCTCAATAAAGACTGGAAGATTGCATGAGAAAGATATATCCTTTAAAATCATGCCATTCTCCTTTCAGACAAAAGGGATGGAGCCAAATTATTACAAGACATGTAAACTGAATTTATGATCTTAATTCGTATATTGATCCTGAACAGGCGACTACAGTTAGGGCTCAGTTTGCATTGTTGTAGAGATGGGAACAGTCGGTGAGGGAGAATCTCATTTGACTTTAAATGTGTCTCAGACCATCTGCTAGTACGTAAAGTACATCCACAAACAGATCTTTAGCTTAGATCCATTAACATTGCAGACTTTCACAACAGATTAAACAAGGCCATCTCTAACCTTCTGCAATTTGAGATGCTTTTTTTTCCTTAGCCACAAAAAGAGTGGAGGAGTGGCCTAGTGGTTAGGGTGGCGGACTTTGGTCCTGGGGAACTGAAGAACTGAGGGCTAGATGCACTAAACCTTAACGACTCTCTAACAACCCTTTAACGAAGGAAATTCCTAACCGTTGCATGCATTAAAGACCTTTTTCCTACGAAGCAAGCAGCTAATGAAAACGGAATGCAAAGGAGAAACTACCATTGAAATGTGGACAATTCGGAATGCACTAACCATACAGACGATTGCAACGAATCATTCACCGTCAGAAATTTTACGTGCGCTCAGACCTGTCGTTAAGGCCTGAGTTATCATCTCCCCGCTGCCCCCTGCACCATAAAAATCCAAGCCAGCATGTTTAAAAAGAAAAGTGAGATACAAACACAAACACGTGGCTCTCCGCTTTCCCCTGCATCATTACAAAACAAAACATACTGCTTCTCCCTGCAGCTTAAAAATCCTGTCTCTCCCCTTCTCCCACAGCTTTGAAAATTAACACTCTCTGCTATCCCCTGAAGCCAATTTTCCCAGTACTGTAAACAAGCTAAAAAGAGGTCTTTTGTTACAAAAGGGGATTTACCAGGGTCGTTCTTTTTAGAGTTATCTTCAACTGCACTCTTCTGCTAGATCAGACAGCTAAAAGGCTTGCAGGTCGCAATCCCCCCTCGCACGCCCCAGTCTGACGTAAGCAACCTACGTAGGTTTAATACATTTGTGGCTGCTCTGCGCATGCTTAAGGGGCAAATTAACGACGGGGATTACGAACGCTTGATACATTGTACTTTTCAATACCACAACGAACATTTCTGAGCTGTTTTTTTTGTGCATTATTCGTTGTTTCAAATTCGTTAAGCACTTTTACGATTTAGATTTTTTAACATTTGGTTGATGCATCTAGCCCTGAGTTCGATTCCCACTTCAGGCACAGGCAGCTCCTTGTGACTCTGGGCAAGTCACTTAACCCTCCATTGCCCCATGTAAGCCGCATTGAGCCTGCCATGAGTGGGAAAGCGCAGGGTACAAATGTAACAAAAATAAAATAGATACTATTGGAGATTCTACATGGAATGTTGCTATTCCACTAGCAACATTCCACGTAGAAGGCTGCGCAGGCTTCTGTTTCTGTGAGTCTGACGTCCTGCACAGGACGTCAGACTCACAGAAGCAGAAGCCTGCGCGGCCACATTGGTGATCTGCAAGGGCCGACTTCTACATGGAATGTTGCTAGTGAAATAGCAACATTCCATGTAGAATCGCAAATAGTAGCAACAGTGGAGGAGTGGCCTAGTGGTTTTTGGTCCTGGGGAACTGAGGAACTGAGTTCGATTCCCACCTCAGGCACAGGCAGCTCCTTGTGATTCTGGGCAAGTCACTTAACCCTCCATTGCCCCATGTAAGCCGCATTGAGCCTGCCATGAGTGGGAAAGCGCAGGGTACAAATGTAACAAAAATAAAATAGATACTATTGGAGATTCTACATGGAATGTTGCTACTATTGGAGATTCTACATGGAATGTTGCTATTCCACTAGCAACATTCCAAGTACAAGGCTGTGCAGGCTTCTGTTTCTGTGAGTCTGACGTCCTGCACGTACGTGCAGGACGTCAGACTCACAGAAGCAGAAGCCTGCGCGGCCACATTGGTGATCTGCAAGGGCCGACTTCTACATGGAATGTAGTCACTTAACCCTCCATTGGCCCTAGTACAAAATAAGTACCTTTATATAATATGTAAGCCACATTGAGCCTGCTAGGAGTGGGAAAGTGCAGGGTACAAATATAATAAAAATAAAATAGTAACATCTACGATATCACCTTTAGTTTATCTCTTTTCCAAAAGCGAAAAAAAAAAAACCCTAAAACAAAACTGTCTGGCTTCCTTTCTCAAGGGAGAGTCCTTTCTCCACTATTATTTTTGTTATTCTTCTCCGTATCTTTACTAATTCCACTATATAATACTCAAGGTGTTGTTGCATCATGGACCTGATGATATGTTCTCCATTCCTTTTTATTTATTTATTTATAATTATTCAATTATACATTTATGCAATATACATAAATCACACATGCCACAAAATCAGATATTTGGAAATACATATAAAGGAAAAGAAAAGCTAAGGTTTAGTCCACATTATATGAATCCAAGAACAGGAAAATATATCAAAGATCAAATAATACAAAAACAAATTATTTCATATAATCAAGTAGACAAAGCCAAGAATGTCACTAGTCGGGTTTAACGCTACGCAAACAAGAGCTACGGCAGCTGTTCTTTTGTTAAAATAAATTCTTTTAACTTCTCCGGGTCAAAATAGATATACAGTAATTCACAGAGTTCAAAGAAATGCAACACTTACAGGGGAACCTTAACAAAAAGGTCCCCCCTATACATGCGTGGGATAAACATAAAGGAATCCTGTTCAGAAGGAATGGATCCTCAGGAGCTTAACCGAGATTGGATAGCAGAGCCGGTAGTGGGAGGCGGGACTGGAGGTTGGGAGGCAGGGATAGTGCTGGGTGGACTTATACGGTCTGTGCCAGAGCCGGTGGTGGGAGGCGTGGATAATGCTGGGCAGACTTATACGGTCTGTGCCAGAGCCGGTGGTGGGAGACAGGGATAGTGCTGGGCGGACTTATACGGTCTGTGCCAGAGCCGGTGGTGGGAGGCGGGACTGGAGGTTGGGAGGCAGGGATAGTGCTGGGCAGACTTATACGGTCTGTGCCCTGAAGAGCATAGGTACAAATCAAAGTAGGGTATACACAAAAAGTAGCACACATGAGTTGTCTTGTTGGGCAGACTGGATGGACCGTGCAGGTATTTTTCTGCTGTCATCTACTATGTTACTATGTTATAAGCAATACTCTCTCATTTAGTAGCAAAAATTGCTTTCTTTTTCTTTGAGTTTCTCGTGCAAAATCTGGGAAAACTTGAATTTTTGAACCGAAGAAAGGTGAATTAGTGTGGCGGAAATAGAGTCTGAAGATATTATTATGATCTAACTGCAGAGCAAAGTCTGTGGTGTCTTGTATGAAACTGTTAGTTTTGTGTACGAGAGGTTTCAGAATTCCCTCTATGAATCCAGATATTTCTTCCGTGAGTGTGCCAATACCCGATAAAGGAATCTTTCACTTGCTCATCTTCCAATGTGGTATATATCATTCAGTGTAAAAAATGTAAGGAAGGATGCTATATTGGAGAAACAGGCCAGATGCTTAAGAGAAGATTCAATTTACATAGACATCACATGAACAATACTGGTGCCAGTAGGGTTCCCATGCTTGTTGGTCAACATTTTACAGGACCAGGACACTGTACCAGTGACTTCACAGTGAGAATCCTGAAAGGTAACTTTAAAACCATACAAGAACGTAAGACCTTTGAAGTCAGAATGATTGAATATTTTAACACCCAACAGAAAGGACTTAACAAGGATCTGGGGTTCCTGGCCCATTATAAACCATAAAGCTGTATGTCTCTGTTGATCACCCTCCCCTCACCTATCCACACCCATCCTGTTAGAATATCAATGAAATGCTTTGATGTCCCCATGCATACCTCCGACCCACCCCCATCCTCCCACCCTGTCAGACTGTCATAGTAATGCTTGAATGTTTTCACTTATATACACTGTCAGCTAGCACATTTGCTTACTTCCGATCTGACGAAGAAGGGCAACCTTCGAAAGCTAATCAAAAAATGTATTAAGTCATGTCCAATATAAAAGGTATCATCTTATTTTCTTTTCCATGTTTTATTTTGTTTGATTTCTATTGATAACCTTAAGAGTGGACTAACACGGCTACCACACTCCTCAATTAATTCTGTAATTTTGTTCATTATAATAGTCTCTACTATTTTGCCTGGCACCAACGTCAGGCTCACCGGTCTATCATTTCCTGGGTCCCCTCGGGGACCTTTTTTAAATATCGACATTACGTGGGCTACCCTTCAATCTTCCCGTACCACGCTCGATTTTAAAGATAATTTTACATATTTCAAAAACAGAACGTTTTCTACTGTTTTCTAAAAGTAAGCAGTGTTTTTTTTTTCATTTTATGCATTTCCAGTGACAGAGAATTCCAAAAAGGCCCTGCAAGTTGAAAAGTAATAGCACGCAGACCTAGTAAATTTACCGATCAAAAACTTGGAGCATCTAGCATAAATGGAAACGCATAAAAGTTTGTCCTATTTTTATGCTGTCACGAAACGCCTAGCCACCCACCTGGGGTTACCCCGTGGCCAGTTAAAGGGTCTATCCCTAGCATAGCCAGGTCAGCCTTGCTGGTTGTGCTCTATATTAATTCATTAATTCATTAATTTATTTATTTGTAACATTTGTATCCCACATTTTCCCACCCATTAGCAGGCTCAATATGGCTTACATAATACCGTCAAGGCGATCGCCAAGTCCAGTAGATATTAAACAAACATAGTTTAAAATAAGGGTCAAATATCTAAATTATGAAAGGACCTTCTAAAATCAGCATCAATGAGTATGTGTGTGCTGGTTTTATAAAGCAGGTAGAAAATAGGTTCATTTAAAAAAAAAAAAAAAAAAAACCCTCTGAAAAAAAACCTACCTCCCAGAGAGGACCTTTCTTTAGAAATGTTCAAAAATGCCTTTTCAAGATTTTAATATCCTATGATTTAATCATCCACAAATAGGTTTAATTTCCAGCCGAACAGGGTTTTGATTTATTATGAAACATGACCTCAGACTTTTCTATGGTCTCTGCAAAACCACAGTCATCGTTGCAGTCCAAGTTCTGTGTGTAATCTTCAGTTCTGCGCCAAAGTTTTATGCAATTTATTCCCCTGTCGCCATTAATAGCTCATCCTTGCATAACCCACATTATATTAATCGATAGTAATTTCAGTCCTTTCACCCTTAGAATTCTACTGTTTCAAACGCGGATTTTCGCTTTACAGGGAAACATGATCTATCCAGTCTACTCGATATACTGGTTTACTGTGTTGCTATAGACTCTACTTCAGTCTCGGTATGTGGGTTTTGGTTAGTTTCTTTGAGATATTTGAAATAGAAAACATAACTGTATTAGAAGTGATTAGTAATTATACAGGCTAATCTTCAAAAGAAATTATCCCCCCATTGCTAGAAATGATGCTCAAAACTGCACGTACGAAGTTGGACTTGTGCCCAATTTGCATGCACAATTTAAGTACATAAGTGTTGCCATACTGGGACAGACCGAGGATCCATCAAGCCCAGTATCCTGTTTCCAACAGTGGCCAATCCAGGTTACAAGTATCTGGCAAGATCCCAAAACAGTAAAACAGATTTTATGCTGCTTAAATAAGCAGTGAAGTTACCCAAGTCCATCTTAATAATGGCTTATGGACTTTTCTTTTAGGAAATTATCCAAACCATTTTTTTAAATCCTGCTAAGCTAACTGCTTTTACCACATTCTCTGGCAATGAATTCCAGAGTTTAATTACTCGTTGAGTGAAGAAATATCTTCTCCATTTCTTTTTAAATTTACGACTTAGTAGCTTCATTGCGTGCCCCTTAGTCTTAATATTTTTGGAAAGAGTAAACAAGTGATTTACCTCTACTAATTCCACTCAGTATTTTATAGACCTCTATCATATCTCCCCTCAGCCATCTCTTCTCCAAGCTGCCCTGGCCATTGTAGCCTTTCCTACAGCAATAAGTAAAAGATAATAACGTGTAATTAGTGTCCTTGGATCATATTAATAGTAAGGGTTAATTCAGATTGTGTTGAACCAGAATAAGCCTTCTTAAACAGTACTGATTTCAATAATTTCCTGAAGTTTAGGTAGTTCTGGGTAGATTTTACTGATTTGGGTAAAGCACTCCACAGTTGAGTGCCTATGTAAGTGAAGTTTGAGGCGGAAATTGATTTGTATTTTAGGCCATTACAGTCTGGGTAGTGTAAGTTCAAATATGATCGTGAGGTACTGTATCTGTTTCTGGGTGGTAAATCGGCTAACTCAACCACAAATCCGCAGTCAAGCGGAGAACTCGAACACCCCACGGGAGAACACAGGTATAGAAGAAAGTGGAATGTTTGAGTTTTTGATTATATAAGTTTTTTTTTACTCAATGTTTATTTGTATATATTGTGACATCCCCCTTCTCACTCAGGGTGACCTGGTTCTCAATATGCAGATCATATGCAAATTAGAGTGCTACCCCTTCTCGCTCAGGGTGACCTGGTTCCCACTAAGCAAATTAAACAGGTCTCACCAACTGCATATTTCTCAGGCAACTCTTTATTCCAGCACCTGGGCACACTTCTTCTAGCTTAATACTTTATACTTTCATAGGTCTTCACACTGAGCCTCCCCACACAGATACATGGGCTCAGTACCAGCTTCAAGACTTTGGGGACTCCCAACCACAGGCTTTGCAGCCTGCTTCTCTCAGTACTGGGACACACAGTCCTGGACACACAGTTCCTATAAGTACTGACACACAGTCCAACAGTAATGCTTTAGGGACTTCTTACCCCAGGATTTTCAGCCTGCTGATCTCCTTTGGACACACAGTCCACCACAAGTCCATAGGGCTAGCCAGTCTCTTCCAGGGGATCGCTCTCCTGCTGCCAGCTCACTTCTCTTCCTTTCACAACTCAGGTGGGGTATAAAGTGGTTAATTAGCTACAATCCAGGCCAAGGGCACCTGGCAAGCTTCCCAAACGTACAAACATTCTATACATGTTATTCCTGGAATTGTGGATTTTACCCCAAGTCCATTTAGTAGTGGTTTATGGACTTGTCCTTTATGAAACCATCTAACCCCTTTTTCAACTCTGCCAAGCTAACCGCCTTCACCACGTTCTCCAGCAACAAATTCCACAGTTTAATTATGCGTTGGGTGAAGAAACATTTTCTCCGATTTGTTTTAAATGTACTACACTGTAGTTTCATCGCATGCCCCCTAGTCCTAGTATTTTTGGAAAGCGTGAACACACGCTTCACATCCACCTGTTCCACTCCACTCATTATTTTAGTTTGCTACTGTGAAGCTTTCAAGATTTATAAATGAAACCATCTCAGATATTTAGTGAATATGTAGTGGATTAGGATGTCATAAATCATATCAGAGCTATGACCACTGCTGAATTATTGGGTCTGCCTCATTCCTTCCCCCATACCTGAAGGCGTAATTTATTTCACAGCATGCTTTGCTCTCTTCTGTGCAAGTGCCAGGCTGGTTGGTTCAGTTGTTTTCTCATTACAGGCTAGTTTAACACAATCTCCCTAGAGGTTTGTACATTTCTGATTTAATGCCATGCTCTCCGATTCCCTGGAGTGCTCTTTCATTTTACAGCGTTCCGTAGTTGTGCTTTTTTGGCTTGATCAATGCTTTTGCTTCTATTCTTGACTTGTATTATTCTTTTTCCTGTAATTTTTATGTTACTTCCACTATTATGCTCCTGCAAAGCTAACACGGTATAAATGTCGACAGGACATGGCTGTAGCATGTGCAGGGCAATTCTATAAATGTATGAGGCCTAAGCACTATTCTGTATATATGTGCATATTCTACATAGCATGTATTTTAGAGGTGGGCACACATATTTATTTATTTAGTGCATTTTTACCCCACCTTTTCCCACAGGATGCGGGCTCAAAGTGGCTTACAATAGACTGGAAAGGCGATCGTCAGACCAGTGGTAATACAAATACAATACTTAAACAGATAAGTAGTCAGAGAGAAGAAAGCAAAAAGAATAGAAATGAAGGAGTCCAAAAATTAGGTCTTGACTCACTGAGACATATTAAGGTAGGTAATTATAGAGCACATCCGAGGACATGGATTACTGAGACCGAGTCAGCACGGCTTTTGTGTGGGGAAATCTTGCCTGACCAATTTACTTCAATTCTTTGAAGGAGTAAACAAACATGTGGACAAAGGGGAGCCGGTTGATATTGTGTATCTGGATTTTCAAAAGGCGTTTGACAAGGTACCTCATGAAAGGCTAAAGAGGAAATTGGAGGGTCATGGGATAGGAGGAAATGTCCTATTGTGGATTAAAAACTGGTTGAAGGATAGGAAACAGAGAGTGGGGTTAAATGGGCAGTATTCACAATGGAGAAGGGCAGTTAGTGGGGTTCCTCAGGGGTCCGTGCTAGGACCGCTGCTTTTTAATATATTTATAAATGATTTAGAGATGGGAGTAACTAGCGAGGTAATTAAATTTGCTGATGACACAAAGTTATTCAAAGTCGTTAAATCGCGACAGGATTATGAAAAATTACAAGAGGACCTTACGAGACTGGGAGACTGGGCGGCTAAATGGCAGATGACGTTTAATGTGAGCAAGTGCAAGGTGATGCATGTGGGAAAAAAGAACCCGATTTATAGCTATGTCATGCAAGGTTGCACGTTAGGAGTTACGGACCAAGAAAGGGATCTGGGTGTCGTCGTCGATAACACGCTGAAACCTTCTGCTCAGTGTGCTGCTGCGGCTAGGAAAGCGAATAGAATGTTGGGTATTATTAGGAAAGGTATGGAAAACAGGTGTGAGGATGTTATAATGCCGTTGTATCGCTCCATGGTGCGACCGCACCTTGAGTATTGTGTTCAATTCTGGTCGCCGCATCTCAAGAAAGATATAGTAGAATTGGAAAAGGTGCAGCGAAGGGCGACTAAAATGATAGCGGGGATGGGATGACTTCCCTATGAAGAAAGACTAAGGAGGCTAGGGCTATTCAGCTTGGAGAAGAGACGGCTAAGGGGAGACATGATAGAGGTATATAAAATAATGAGTGGAGTGGAACAGGTGGATGTGAAGCGTCTGTTCACGCTTTCCAAAAATACTAGGACTAGGGGGCATGCGATTAAACTACAGTGTAGTAAATTTAAAACAAATCGGAGAAAAGTTTTCTTCACCCAACGTGTAATTAAACTCTGGAATTCATTGCCGGAAAATGTGGTGAAGGCGGTTAGCTTAGCAGAGTTTAAAAAGGGGTTGGACGGTTTCCTAAAGGACAAGTCCATAAACCGCTACTAAACGGACTTGGAAAAATCCAAAATCCCAGGAATAACATGTATAGAATATTTGTACATTTGGGAAGCTTGCCAGGTGCCCTTGGCCTGGATTGGCCGCTGTCGTGGACAAGATGCTGGGCTCGATGGACCCTTGGTCTTTTCCCAGTATGGCATTACTTATGTACTTATGTACTTATGTAATCAGATCTCTACATGCGGCCACTCGCGATCTTCGTCAAAAACAGCTGACCGGCAAGCTGATCCCGCCAGCAGGACAGGAACGTAGGCGAAGGCCAACGGCTGGAAACGGCGGTCCAGGAGGGCATACTTTCCCCCTAATTCTGGAGAAGTTGCCAAGAATTGTGCATGCAAATTCATTGAATAACAAGCTAATTAATGCCAAGAATTGACTTTTTAACAAGCAATTATTGACACAAATTAACTTTAATTGAACTTTATGTAGGTAAATTTAGGCACAGGATCGTGGCCTAAATTTTACACACAATCTGAAAAAGGAAGCATGGAAATGGGAAGGTCATGGACCTAACAGGGGTGTTCTTAAAATGAATTTGCATTGTTCTAGAATAACAGGGATACACGTCTAATGTAGGTACCATGTTTCAGTTGGTGCAAATGGTCACGCCTAAAGTTGGACACGATTGCCAAGCATGTGAAGTCGTCTGTAAACATAGTAACATAGTAGATGACGGCAGAAAAAGACTTGCACGGTCCATCCAGTCTGCCCAACAAGACAACTCATGTGTGCTACTTTTGTGTATATAAGTCTGCCCAGCACTATCCCCGCCTCCCACCACCGGCTCTGGCACAGACCGTATAAGTCTGCCCAGCACTATCCCCGCCTCCCAACCTCCAGCCCCGCCTCCCACCACCGGCTCTGCCATCCAATCTCCACTAAGCTCCTGAGGATCCTTTCCTTCTGAACAGGATTCCTTTATGTTTATCCCACGCATGTTTGAATTCCGTTACCGTTTTCCTCTCCACCACCTCCCGCGGGAGGGCATTCCAAGCATCCACCACTCTCTCCGTGAAGAAATACTTCCTGACATTTTTCTTGAGTCTGCCCCCCTTCAATCTCATTTCATGTCCTCTCGTTCTACCGCTTTCGTATCTCTGGAAAAGGTTCATTTGCGGATTAATACCTTTCAAATATTTGAACGTCTGTATCATATCACCCCTGTTTCTCCTTTCCTCCAGGGTATACATGTTCAGGTCAGCAAGTCTCTCCTCATACGCCTAACTTTAAGTGGGGCTTATAAAATAATGCTTTTTTTTCAGCATTGATTTTTTTTTGGCACCATATAGAATTTAGCTCATGTGTATAACCTATAGCATGGATGCTCAATGTCAGTCCTTGAGGCAGTAGCGTAGCCAGACAGCCAATTTAGGGTGGGCCCGAGATCAAAGTGGGTGGGCCAAAAATTTCATGTCTGCTGCTGCTGCTGCCTCCACTCTCTCAAAGTAAATCCCAGATTTAACTTCGACCTCCCCTCCCAGTGCCCTCTCTCCTTCCTAAAGCAAATGGAATACCTGAGCTGACGGGTATCCCCAATCCCCGCCAGTTGAAGACCTCCGTCCCACCAAACGAGCTTACTTCTTGGACAGCCGACAGCACTGTTCCTGAACCGCTGTAGTGGAGCGAAAGCGAGGCTGAGCACGCCGCCGCAAACAGCCATGTCATACGGTCATACTGCATAGGATGGAACAACGAGCTGAGCGACGCGACCTGCATTTCAGTGCCGACTGCCGAGTCTGCCTCTGCAAGCCCAAAAGGTAGGTGGGCTGGAGCCTGGAGATCAGCTGAGCGGGTGCCATCTGACGTGGTATGCTACGCGATGACTCACACAGTAGAAAACATGTGAAAAAAGGCTGCTGCAGTGTGTGCGCTTGGGTGGGTGGGCCTGAGCCAAAATTGGATGGGCCTGGGCCCACCTAGGCCCACCCGTAGCTACGCCCCTGCCTTGAGGTTCACAACCCAATTGCATTTTCAAGATTTTCCCAATGAATATGCATGAGATCTATTTGCATGCACTGCCTCCATTGCTTGCAAATCTATCTCTTCGTTGTGGAAATCCTGAAAACCTGACCTCGATGAACAATGTTGACCAACCCTGACCTATAGAATGCTGTAAGTTATCCTCCAGATTCTATATAGCATACCTAGCATTCCATGCCAAAATCTAAGTGTATTCTGTAGCAATGTGCATAACCTAATTGGCTTAACAAGTCAATTGCTAACAGCACTTGACAAGCAATAATGGGCACTAATCAGCAAAAATTAGAATTTATGCACACTTCCTAAGTGTATTCTGTAATGTACTGCACCTAACTTTTAATGCGCAGAGGCAAAAAAGGGGCATGATTATGAGCAGTTGATATCCTGGTACCTAAAACTATGCACATCAATTTATACCAATGAAAATGTGGCGTAAATCCCAGCATGTAGATTTAGGTGCAGTGGGCTGTATTCTATAAGAAAGCACATACATTTTGGAATGTCCATGAAATGCCCATTTCCCCAGCTATAACCACACCCCTTTTTACCTGCGCACATGGAGGGGCATTTTCAAACAGGGACGCCCATCTCTAAGGACATCCCGGCAAGGGGCGGGGAAACTCGTATTATCAAAACAAGATGGGCGTCCATCTTTCGTTTCGATACTACAGTCGGGGATGCCCAAATCAGACCTGGAAGAATGTTTTAGAAAAATGCACCTGAAGGCACATTTCCACAACAAAGGGACCTCCAACACACCGGAATACAGTTTTCAACAAAAGAACACTTATTTCACCCCACAGCATGGACAAAACTACAAACTGGACAACTACATAGAAAGCTTCAGGCATAGAGTAAAATCACAGCTTTCCAACAAACAAAAGAGAATTCTGTATAATCTTATTCCACCAGAAAGAGCGGCCAAAAGAACTCTGCAAACTAACCAACACATCACTATCAAACCCGCAGACAAAGGTGACTCAGTGGTAATTATGGACACAAAAAAATACATTGAAGAAGGGCACAGACAGCTCTTAGACAATACATACTACAGGAAACTAAGTGAGGATCCCACACAGGATTATACAAAACAGCTGAAAGACCTGATCAGAACATTTCCTAAACAAGTACAGCCACATCTGAAGAAACTCATATCAAACCAGCCTTCTGTGGGCACATTCTACATGCTACCCAAAATCCACAAACCTGGAAACCCTGGCAGATCAATCATATCGGGTGTTGGCACACTCACGGAGGAAATATCTGGACTCATAGAGGGAATTCTGAAACCTCTCATGCACAAAACAAACAGCTTCATACAAGACACCGCAGACTTTCTGAATAAATTGAAAAATATCAAGCAATTACCACCAAACACCCTTCTGGTCACGCTGGATGTAGAATCACTACACAACAACATTCCCCATGCGGATGGCATAGCTGCATGTGAGAAATTCCTAAAAACATCCACACTGGACCATCAATACTCACCAGAAACCATTACAAAACTAATCAAATTTATTTTAACTCACAACTATTTCCGCTTTAACAATGATATCTATCTACAAATAATAGGCACTGCGATTACAATTCCTTCAATTCATACCATCCTACAATCAGATTCAAAATTGAGTACTCCCCAGAAAAAGTCAATTTTTTGGACACCACAATCTCAATCAGCAATGGATATAAACAAACATCCATATACAAGAAACCCAAAGACAAATGCAGCTACCTCCACAACTCCAGCTTCCACCCTTCACATACAAAGAGATCCATTATTTATAGCCAAGCCACAAGATACCACTGTATCTGCTCTGACGCAGGGGACAGAGACAGACACCTTAAACGCCTGACTGCATCCTTCAAACAGAAAGGCTACAACCCCAAAATAATCTCCAAGAATATTGCCTCCTCCCTCAAAACACCCAGGGAAAATCTGCTACAGTACAAAGAAAAAAAAAAGGCACACACAGAATCCCCCTTATAGTGACATACAACCCAGAGCTGGAAAAATTAAGAAAAATCATAAAAGATCTGCAGCCTCTGCTCCAGGAGGATAAATTACTGAAAGAGATATTCCCATCCCCACCAGTGCTGGCCTTCCGACAGCCACCCAACTTAAAACACTAAAAAGCTAATTAGAAGTAAGCTCCCAACACAGACTCAAAAGAATGGCACACATCCTTGCAATATATTCAGCTGCCAACTATGCCAAAATATCTCACAGGACCCCACGATCATTCACAAAGGAAAAATATTCAACATTAAGGAATCTTTCACATGCTCATCTTCCAATGTGGTAAATATCATTCAGTGTAAAAAATGCAGCGAAAGCTGCTACATTGGAGAAACCAGTCAGATGCTAAGGAAGAGATTTAATTTACATAGACACCATATGAAAAATGCCAGTACTAATAAAGATGTCAGGCCTGTGGGGCAGCACTTTACAAAACCAGAACACTGTACCAGTGATTTCATGGTAAGAATCCTAAAATGGAACTTTAAAACAATACAGGAACGTAAGACCTTTGAAGTCAAAATTATTAAATATTTTGACACCCACCAGACAGGACTTAACAAAGATCTGGGTTTTCTAGTCCATTACAAAGCATAAAATTTTATTGCTTTGTAAATTGTATTGCTCTCCTGTCTCCCTCTCACCTATCCACCTCCATCCTGTTAGACTGTCACTGGAATGCTTTGATGTTTTGCTCATATATACTGTCATCTACCAACATTCGCTTATTTCCAATCTGACGAAGAAGGGCAACCTTCGAAAGCTAATCAAGAAATGTATTAAGTTATGTCCAATAAAAAAGGTATCATCTTATTTTCTTTTCCATGTTTTATTTTGTTTGATTTCTATTGATTATCTTGGAGATAGGAAACCATGTTCAAGAAGTTTATTATACACAAATTACCTTTGAATTGTTTTGATAGCTACTGTCTTCATTTCATGTAAGTTAAGTACTTCTTTTTGCTTATGTTATCACACAGTGAAAAACTTTATTAAAGTGGAGTTTGAATATACTCCCTGAGCTATTGTAAATTTCACTGAGATCTTTTCTCTTTTTTTTTTTTTTAGTTTTTTAGAATTAAAATTGCATGTATTTATATAATTTTTTTCCAGTGTTCAAATTGAATGGGGAGTTTTTGAGTCTTTTACGACTATTTGCCTTTTCTTCCCGGTTCCTTATATTTCTTTGTATTATGCACAAAATTTACAAATTTGGAAGACATTACTCAAATGTGAGGCTTTACCATGGGTGATGTAATTGGATTCCTAGATTGTACAGGATAAGTTTAGGGTTCAACTTTATTCCCCCGGGCATCTCTTTATTTATTTATTAGGATTTATTTACCACCTTTTTGAAGGAATTCACTCAAGGCGGTGTACAGTAAGAATAGATCAAACATGAGCAATAGACAATTACAGCAGTAAAAATATTCAAAAACAATACAAAGTATGGCATGGTATACTATTTACAATGTCAATGCAATATGAAATAGAACATTATAATTGATAGTGAAGGGTAAAGCAAAGATGTAACATGTAGAAGGGTAAGAAAGTAGGAAGAGTTAGAAAGTAAGATGATTGATTTTTAAAAAAGTTGCACATGAGGTCAGGGAGATGATTAAATATGATCTCAGCTAGGGTAGGAGTGGATAAACATGTCCTGCTGCAGTATATGCAGTCCGAGTCACTCGTTGTGTGTGCGAGTGAGATTAACGAGACTAATGACTAATGAGGAGTTTCTTAATTTCCCAACAATTTTATTATTGTTAACCATGCTGTTTGTAGTTTTAGGCATTAGAGATACATAACAGATAGAGGTAGTGGAAAGGCACCCTGTAAAGCAAGAGACGGAAGGGTTTTTTTTAATCTCGCTCTTTATATTGGAATCTAGCCCATTTTCCTGTAATGGATTTATCACATTCTTGTGGTTCGCGATGAAGTTCTATAATTAGTTATTATTTAAAATGCTTAGAATTTGCACAGTATGAAAGAATCTCATTTTCCTATCTTGACCCTTGGTTAAAGAATAAATTAGAAAATAATTTCTGATTGCACAATCTGATTTCCACAAATAGATTCTGTTCACTTGTTGACCTTCAATTAATTGGATTTTCTAAATGTAAGGTGTTTTGTAATTGATGCCCTGTCAATAAGCCTGTTTACAGAGTTACTTTTTCGCATGTGATGTGACAAACAATACAGTGCACCAAATACTAAAACTACATTGGAGATATCTTATGCAGTATTTGCTAAAATTCGGAGCATGGGTGTGATTGATCATGGTGAAACTCGTCACCGTGATAGAGCATTATACCAAGAAATAAGCCCTAGAATGCTGCAAGAAATGACTGTGAGCAAATGAATCACCAAGTGGGGTCGAAAGACAGTTAATAAATTCAAATAAATAAACAAACAAAGGGCAGGGGATGTCAGTCAGAGTTATAGTAGAGTTGGTTTTCAGGATAGTCACTAGAAATAAGACAAAATAAAACATGGAAAAGAAAATAAGATGATACCTTTTTTATTGGACATAACTTAATGCATTTCTTGATTAGCTTTCGAAGGTTGCCCTTCTTCGTCAGATCGGAAATAAGCAAATGTGCTAGCTGACAGTGTATATAAGTGAAAAAATTCAAGCATTACTATGACAGTAAAATAGATACTATTGGACATTCTACATGGAATGTTGCTATTCCACTAGCAACATTCCTGCGCAGGCTTCTGTTTCTGTGAGTCTGATGTCCTGCACGTACGTGCAGGACGTCAGACTCACAGAAGCAGAAGCCTGCGCGGCCACATTGGTGATCTACAAGGGCCGACTTCTACATGGAATGTTGCTAGTGGAATAGCAACATTCCATGTAGAATCTATAGAAACCAAACAAAATAAAACATGGAAAAGAAAATAAGATGATACCTTTTTTATTGGACATAACTTAATGCATTTCTTGATTAGCTTTCGAAGGTTGCCCTTCTTCGTCAGATCGGAAATAAGCAAATGTTGGTAGATGACCGTATATATAAGTGAAACATCAAAGCATTTCAGTGACAGTCTAAAAGGATGGGAGTGAATAGGTGAGAGACAGGAAGAGTCGGGTGGATGAGGGACAGGAAGAGTCGGGTGGATGAGGGACAGGGAGATACGCAAAGAGATAGGAGGGGGACAAAGCAGTAGAATTTGATGATTTATAATGGGCCCTTGTGGTAATTTCAATTTTGGGGCGGGTTTGCTACGTGCGTCTGGAAAATATTTTTTATTTTCTGGTGCGCGTCATCTGACACGCATAGGTCGTTACCGCCCAAATTCTTTATCGCTAGGTCTGTGGCAGGCGGTAAGGTCTCAGACCCAAAATGGACGCACGGCAATTTTGATTTTGCTGCACGTCCATTTTCAGCAAAAGAGAGGCCTTTTTTACAGGTGCGCTGAAAAATGATTCTGCGTGCACCCAGCACCCGCACCTACACTACCGCAGGCCATTTTTCAGTGCGCCTTTGTCCCACATGTGTTCCATTACCAACTGCTGGAATAGTTCCCCCTATAGAGAATCCAGGATCTCCTTGCTTCTAAAAGACCCAGCAATAGCGATACCCCAATCAACATCTGGTATATTAAAATCATCTATTAGTAGTATTTCCCTTTTCACAGCTATATTTTGAATATCTTTAATGAAATCTCTGTCCATTTCTTCTTCTGTCTGTGAAGGAGGCCTGTATATCACACCAAAGTAAATATATTTGCCATTCCCTACTACTTCTACTAGTACTTATCATTTCTAAAGTGCTACTACACAGACGCGTCGCTGTACACTGGACGTGACGAGGCAGACCCTGTTTGAAAGAGTTTACAATCTAACTAGGACAGTTAAACAGGAGAAATAAGGGACAAGAGAATTACTAAGGTGGGAATGATAAAATACGGGTACTGAACAAGTGAGTAAGGGTTAGGAGTTAAAAGCAGCATCAAAAAGGTGGGCTTTAAGCCTAGATTCGAAGACGGTCAGAGATGGAGCTTGAGGTACCGGCTCAGGAAGTCTATTCCAGGCATATGGTGCAGCAAGATAAAATGAGCCGAGTTTGGAGTTAGCAGTGGAGGAGAAGGGTGCAGATAAGAGAGATTTACCCAGTGAACGGAGCTCCCGGGGAGGAGTGTAGGGAGAGATAAGAGTGGAGAGGTACTGAGGAACTGCACTTGTAAGTCAATAAAGAGGTGTTTGAACTGTATGCAGAAATGGATGGGGAGCCAATTAAGTGACTTGAGGAGAGGGCTAATATGAGCAAAATGACACTGGTGGAATGTAAGTTGTGCAGCAGAATTTTGAACAGATTGAAGGGTAGAGAGATGGCTTAGTGGGAGACCTGTGAGAGGCAAGTTGCACTAGTCTAAGCGAGAGGTGATAAGAGTGTGGATAAGGGTTCTGGTAGTGTGCTCAAGGATGAACTTTGGTGATTATTATACAGAAAGAAACGACAGGTTTTTGCAGTCTGTTGAATATGTGCAGAGAAGGAGTGAGAGAAGTCGAAGATGACTCCAAGGTTACGAGCTGATGAGACAGGGAGGATGAGAGTGTTATCCATGGAGACAGGGGAAGAGGAGAGGTTGGTTTAGGGGTAAAGATAAGAAGCTCAGTCTTGGTCATGTTTAGTTTCAGATGTCGGTGAGATATCCAGGCAGCAATGTCAGACAGGCAGGCTGATACTTTGGCCTGGATTCCTGCTGAAATTTTTGGTGTGGAGAGATAGATCTGGGAGTCATCAGCGTAAAGATGATACTGAAAACCATGGGATGAGATCAGAGTACCAAGGGAAGAAGTATAGATGGAGAAAAGAAGAGGTCCCTGAGGTACACCAACTGATAGTGGGATAGAAGTGGAGGAGGATCCACCAGAGTAAACACTAAAAGTACGATGGGAGAGATAAGAAGACAACTAGGAAAGAACAAAACCCTGAAATCCAAGTGAGGACAACACATCAAGAAGTAGGTGGTGATCAACAGTGTCAAAAGCAGCAGATAGATTGACCCATAGTTCACAATGGGATAGACAAGAACCAATAAGCCTTATTATCTGAAAAACTTACCCTCCCCCCCCCCCCCCCCCCCATTTACTAAGCTGTGCTAGCAGCTGCCACAAGGCAATGCTGACACAGCCCATTCAAAGTGAATGGGCTGTATCAGCATTACGCACAGCAGCCGCTAGAGCGGCTTAGTAAACAGGGGAGTTTGGGAGTTAGACATGCAAACATTTGCAATAAATTCTTCCCATCTCCACAGGCTATCAAAGTTCGATGTTGCTATATTTTAGCACACACTAAATTAGCCTTGCCAGAAAGAAAAGGTAGATGCAAAGAATATTCCCGGGAGGGTTCAAAGTCCAAATCAAAGTCCAAAACACAGCAAAAAGCACCAACAGCCTTCAGAGACGGGACACAGTTCTTTATTGGTAAAAATCAATCTTCCAGTGAGGATCCCACACAAGCCGTGTTTAGGCGCACAGCGCCTGCGTCAGGGGACGAAGGGAACCTTACGATCTCAACACATCGGTTAATTACTCGCTAACCAGACGGATCATTTCCCTATCTCACAGGGAAGAAGCTTGACAATTGAACAGTCGACCCCTGACGCAGGCGCTGTGCACTGAAACAAGGCCCGTGTCGGGTCCTCATTGGAACATTGATTTTTACCAATAAAGAACTGTGTCCCCTCTCTGAAGGCTGTTGGTGCTTTTTGCTGTGCTGAGAATATTCCCGGACCACAGTTTATCCATCTCTGGACAAAATTACTGGGTACCTTACAGCTAGCCAAATACGAGGACTCAAATAACCAGATAACTCTGTCTAGTTAAGTTTAAACTGGATATTCAGCCCACATGGATTTGGGCTGAATACCTAGACTAAGGTAAGCAGACAAGGCTGTGTTTGACTAACTTTCTCCAGACACAACTGGCTTAATATCACTTGAATGTATCACACACAGGACAGACGTCTGCAACCAACCATTGTATATATTTTATAACAACTGGTTTTGAATCAGTTTTCAAGGTCAGGCCTGTTGTGCTTTCTATTATGGAAGTAATTTCTGCCTTGGGGATGGGCAACCAGGGTCCTCAAGGGCCACAACCCAGTCAGGTTTTCAGATTTCCACAACAAATACGCACGAGATTGATTTGCATGTCCTACTTCTATTAAATGAAAATAGATTTCATGCGTATTCGTTGTGGAAATCTTGAAAAACCGACAGGGTTATGGCCCTCAAGGACTGCGGTTGCCCCCCCCCCCCCTGCACTGTAGGATCCAATTAGACCTTTCAGCCTTACCTATCATTGACCAAGATCCCAGAAAATATATTCCTTATGTATTAGCCGTTAACAAACCCTTCTTTAATTGGAAATTACAACGCAAAACAAAAATTGTACATACGATTCGACTGATAAAGGTCCCTTGCTTTCCATGATTCAAGCTGACGTGAAAAGTGTACTAATGTGGATTATGATAGACCTTGAGAAATGCATATACTTAATTCAGTGACTGAAATTCTAAAGATGATACTTCAATCCGTTACTCAATTCCCAGTTACATGGTTAAAATGGGCCCTATTGTACCATGCTGAACTGCAATATGACATTTACATCAGTGGGGTCATTTCTAGGTTAACTAAATCGAGCTACTTACCAGGGTTGAAGAACTATTCACTGCGGAAATCGTGCATTGCAAGTAGCCCAAACTTTCATCTTTTCTGCATGTTTAAAACCATGAGTTATAAGACTGGCTTAACTCCAGGGCTCTCTCATTCTCTGAAAATTTTAAGAATGGCAATGAACCCTGCTTTGCACTTAACTGTACACATGTCAGCTATAAGACGATGCTCATGTAGTAAAATTTAGCAGATGACAAGTAAGATTAAATCGGTGACAGCCCTTGCATGCAACACTTTGGATTATTGCAGGCAATCTGTCTACAGGCGAGCAGATTTCACTTATACAGTGTAAATGTTAAAGAGCGTTTTGCTTCCTATTGTGCTTTCCAGAAGAGAACAGAGTTATAATAATCTCCACAGCACTCTTGCAAATGATTCCTACTCTGCAGGGAAACTGAAATAGAAGTCGGGAGCATTCTCCACCAACACCAAAATAAACATTCTTTTCTTAATGATAGTTCTTACCTTATGGCTCAACAATTTATGTAAACCTGGACACTAGTAACTGACAAACCAGTTCACTAAATTATTGTGGACTGCGTTGGTGAATTGGTCTTATTAAGAACTAACAGGGCAGTGGCAACTTGTACATTAACTTTCACAGCCAGCCCTAAATTTACCATTAAGTAAATAAGCATGTGCTTAGGGCACTGAGGGAAGGGGGCACAACAGAGTTTTTTTTCCCCTAGCTATCGTGCCCTTAACTTGTTCACTGTTGTCTGCCACACCCATTATCCATCATGATTTTCAGTGTTTTTCTAATCATATAATACCCCATGGAATGGGTATTATTAGAGTGATAGATTTTTCCCTTATCTCTTGTTTGTCCTGTTTGTCCTAATTAGATTGTAAGCTCTGTCGAGCAGGGACTGTCTCTTCATGTTCATGTGTACAGCGCTACGTACATCTAGTAGCGCTTTAGAAATGATAAGTAGTAGTAGTGTTTGGGATTCCAGAATCTTGCTACTGTTGGGATTCTGCACGGAATCTTGCTACTGTTTGGGATTCTGCACGGAATCTTGCAATTCTTTGGGATTCTGCACAGAATCTTGCTACTCTGTCTTTATACCTTATATGTCCTGTTTGTCTGTCTTGATTAGATTGTAAGCTCTGTGGAGCTGGGGCTGTCTCTTCATGTTCAAGTGTACAGCGCTACGTATATCTAGTAGCGCTTTAGAAATGATAAGTAGTAGTAGTGTTTGGGATTCCAGAATCTTGCTACTGTTGGGATTCTGCACGGAATCTTGCTACTCTTTGGGATTTTGGAATCTTGCTACTGTTTGGGATTCTGCACGGAATCTTGCTATTCTTTGGAATTCCGGAATCTTGCAATTCTTTGGGATTCTGCACAGAATCTTGCTACTCTGTCTTTATACCTTATATGTCCTGTTTGTCTGTCTTGATTAGATTGTAAGCTCTGTGGAGCAGGGACTGTCTCTTCATGTTCAAGTGTACAGCGCTGCGTACGTCTAGTAGCGCTTTAGAAATGATAAGTAGTAGTAGTGTTTGGGATTCCAGAACCTTGCTACTGTTGGGATTCTGCACGGAATCTTGCTACTCTTTGGGATTTTGGAATCTTGCTACTGTTTGGGATTCTG
Organism: Microcaecilia unicolor; assembly: GCF_901765095.1. Lineage (NCBI taxonomy): Eukaryota > Metazoa > Chordata > Amphibia > Gymnophiona > Siphonopidae > Microcaecilia > Microcaecilia unicolor. The sequence goes on along the minus strand of NC_044039.1, from coordinate 213,444,915 downwards.
CACGGAATCTTGCTATTCTTTGGAATTCTGGAATCTTGCAATTCTTTGGGATTCTGCACAGAATCTTGCTACTCTGTCTTTATACCTTATTTGTCCTGTTTGTCTGTCTTGATTAGATTGTAAGCTCTGTGGAGCAGGGACTGTCTCTTCATGTTCAAGTGTACAGCGCTGCGTACGTCTAGTAGCGCTTTAGAAATGATAAGTAGTAGTAGTATTTTTCAAGAGCCCTGGGGGAAGGGAGGTCCCTGCCAGAGGGCTGGAGTGGTAAAATGTCGCTGGTTGGGAGGAAACCCAGCCCCATGGGGATTAGTTTTCAAATAAAATGCAACGGAATAGTGCCCTGGTACTGAAGAGTGACAGGGGGGAGGAGTTTGGGAGGAGATAAAGCAGAAAGGGATACTTTTACTAAGCCGTGGTAAAAAGTGGCCTGTGGTAGTGTAGGTGCAGGTTTTGGCGTGCGCGCAGAATTATTTTTCAGTGCACCTGTAAAAAAAGGCCTCTTTTTTTTTTTCAAAAAAATGGACGTGCAGCAAAATCAAAATTGTTGCGTGTCCATTTTGGGTCCCAGACCTTACCGCCAGCCATAGACCTAGCGGTAAAGAATTTGGGCAGTAAGGACCTACGTGCGTCAGATGCCACTTGGTGTGTGTCCGAAAATAAAACCTATTTTTCAGACGCGCGTAGCGGACGCATGCCAACAATGAAATTACCGCAAGAGCCACATGGTAGTCGGGCGGTAAGTCCATTTTGGCGCGCGTTGGACACGCGTAGGCGCCTACACAGCTTAGTAAAAGGGGGCCAAAGTTTGCCCTTTAGGGGGCGGTCTTTGTTTGCCTACAGGTTTTTGGTTGCCTGCAGGTCTGGAGGTGCCTGCACATCCCGTGCCATTGATCCGGAGGAGAGAAAGGGAGTCCTAACATTGGAGAGCTCCACTGGCTGTAAGAGGCAGGTTGTGTCTCCAAGAAGTGGCAACCGTAGATAGTGTACTATGGGTGGGTAGAAGAGGGCCAATCTCATAAGCACATAAGCACCGCCATACTGGGAAGAGACCAAGGGTCCATGAAGCCCAGCATCCTGTCTCCGACAGCGACCAATCCAGGCTTCAAGAACCCGGCAAACCCCCCCCCCCCCCCCAAAAAAAAAAAAAAAAAAAAAAATATATATATATATATATATATATATATATATATTTAATAATGTTCAATGGAGTTTTCCTTGACTCTGTCCAAACCTCCTTTAAATTCCGTAAGGCCAGGTGCTGTTACTACATTCTCCGGCAACGAGTTCCAGAGTCCAATTACACGCTGAGTAAAGAAAAACTTTCTCTTATTTGTTTTAAATCTACCATATTCTAGCTTCATCTTGTGTCCCCTGGTTTTGTTGTTGTTTGAAAGTGTAAACAAACGCTTCACATCTGTCCGCTCTACTCCGCTCATTATCTTGTAGACTTCTATCATATCACCCCTCAGCCGCCTTTTCTCCAAGCTGAAGAGCCCTAACCTTCTCAGCCTTTCCTCATAGGGAAGTCGTTCCATCACTTTTATCATTTTCGTCGACCTTCTCTGCACCTTCTCCAAATCTCAGGAGCAGGGGACCAGGGCCATGGAGATCTCGTCTTAGAACCAGGGTGGACCAAAGGTGGGGTCACCGCTGGAGGGAGGTCTAAATCCACACAAGTAAATTGATTGAAGAACAGGAGTACAGCCTTTGGGGATAATATTTCTCTACAAGATAGAAGCAGTAAACAAATTATTACATATCCTGTAAATGTAATTTGGGGTTGAAGTGGAAAAGGGAATTCTGCTTTGGGAATAACAAAAAGGAATACTTTGGATTGATAATTTGCCAGTTGCCGTTTGTCTGTTGCAAGAGTTCAAGTAAACAGTTTGCATTTGTTTTAGACTTTTTGAGTACTGCCTGGTTTGTGGAGGAGAGAGAGCTGAGGGAACCAATCTTGTGCATCATGATTTACACCAAGTTTCAGCTTCCGTAAGTCCTCACGCCCAAAGGATGACGCAGGAATCTGCTGTAAGCAAGTGCTTAACCCAGAGCATCCTTTTTTTATGCAATAGCACATACTGTCGAAATCTAAGTGTATTCTTTAAAAAATATGTGTAACGTAATTGGCTTAAAAGCTCATCAGCATTGATAACAGCACGTAACAAGCAATAATGAGCACTAATTGGCAATAATTAGAATTTACATGCACAACTTGCTAAGCATATTCTGTAATACTACTACTACTACTTATCATTTCTATAGCGCTACAAGACGTACGCAGTGCTGTACATTTGAACATGAAGAGACAGTTCCTACACGACAGACCTTTCAATCTAATCAGGCCAGACAAACAGGACAAATAAGGGATAAGGACAAAGAGTAGCAAGATTCCGGAATCCCATAGTAGCAAGATTCTGTGCGGAATCCTAAAGAGTAGTAATATTCTGTGCAGAATCTCAAAGAGTAGCAAGATTCCGGAATCCCAAAGAGTAGCAAGATTCCAGAATCCCAAACACTAATACTACTTATCATTTCTATAGGAATGTGGCTACGGGCAGGGCAATGGGTGTTTCGTGGGCATTCCAAAATTTATATGCATAATTATAGAACATGGCCCAGTGCACGTAAATCTATGCACAGGGATTTACACCACATTTTTGTTGATGTAAATGGAGGTGCGTAGTTTTAGGCGCTGAGATACCCACTAAGCGTATTCTATATACCGAACCTAAATCTAGGTGCCGCTTATAGTATATGCTTAGGTGGAAATGTTTACCACATGGATTTTTTAGGTGCCTTATATAGAATCTGGCCCTTAGTGCAGATTTTCCCCAGCGCCTACATTTGAGCGCCATTTTCTGACTCTGGCCCATTGAATGGACATAGAATGTAATGCAAAACTTTATCGTGAAATGCCCCTCTGTAAAACCCTTATCAACATTTACCAATTCTTTGTAGGCTGGCAACAGTTTTCTAATTCTCACCTTTAGATCACAATCCACCTTATAATTGAAAGAGAAAAACGCCTAGATTTCGACCCAAATCGGGAGATAGACGTTTATCTCACAAAAACGAATAAATCGGTATAATGGAAAGCCGATTTTGGACGTTTTCAACTGCACTCCATCGCGGAAGCATACAAAGTTGACGGGGGCGTGTTGGAGGCGTGGCGAAGGTGGAACTTGGGCGTGGTTATCGACTGAGGAGAGATGGGCGCCTTTCGCCGATAATGGAAAAAAAGTATGCGTTTGTAGGTAGAATTTAGGGCACTTTTCCTGGACCCTGTTTTTTTCACGAATAAGGCCCCCAAAAGTGCCCTAAATGACCAGATTACCCCCAGAGGGAATCGGGGATGACCTCCCCTGACTCCCCCAGTGGTCACTAACCCCCTCCCACCACAAAAAATGATGTTTCACAACTTTTTATTTTCACCCTCAAATGTCATACCCACCTCCCTGGCAGCAGTATGCAGGTCCCTGGAGCAGTTGTTAGGGGGTGCAGTGGACTTCAGGCAAGTGGACCCAGGCCCACCCCCTCCCCTACCTGTTACAATTGTGCTGCTTAATGCTTAGTCGTCCAACCCCCCCAAACCCACTGTACCCACATGTAGGTGCCCCCCTTCACCCCTTAGGGCTATAGTAATGGTGTAGACTTGTGGGCAGTGGGTTTTGAGGGGGATTTGGGGGGCTCAACACACAAGGGAAGGGTGCTATGCACCTGGGAGCTCTTTTACCTTTTTTTTTGTTTTTGTAAAAGTGCCCCCTAGGGTGCCCGGTTGGTGTCCTGGCATGTGAGGGGGACCAGTGCACTACGAATCCTGGCCCCTCCCACGAACAAATGCCTTGGATTTATTCGTTTTTGAGCTGGGCGCTTTCATTTTCCATTATCGCTGAAAAACAAAAACGCCCAGCTCACAAATTGTCGAATAAAACATGGACGTCTATTTTTTTCGAAAATACGGTTCGGTCCGCCCCCTTCACGGACCCGTTCTCGAAGATAAACGCCCATGGAGATAGACGTTTTCGTTCAATTATGCCCCTCCACATCAGATAAAGGTCATTTATCCACACTGTGTGTCCATTTGTGTCTGCTCTGCTGTCACTTATCTTACTTGATGTGTGACTTTTTCCTCATCTCTTCTCTGCCACTGAGGTCCCCCTGGAGTCATTCTGACATTCCTTTGTGAGGGATTAAATGCATGGTTAAATAATTCACAGAGATTTCAACAGAAAATGTTCATTTTTTTTCTCATTGAGCTCTGTCATTACCTCCACACCAGATTTGCCCCATTTTCATATGGATACTTTCACCCTCAGAGAAGGAGGAAACTTTCCCTCCCCTCACTAATTTTTCCATGTATACCTGGCTTTACACAAAGGAAGGGAGGGATGCCCCGGAAGTTCTACACAAAATAAATTTGCAAGGGTATCTGTCTTTCAAAATGGGGGGAAATACAGTAACACAGCAAACAGGGCACCTAAACATATGAAAGGGTCCTGATAGACAGGGAGAGACTTAGCTCAAGGCCGAGATCCAAGACAAAAAAAAGGCAAGACTGATACAACAAATATGTTTAGTAAGAACAAGTTTCAAGTTTAATACAATTTACCAAGTCAGCACGGCTTTAGTGTGGAGAAATCTTGCCTGACCAATTTACTTCAATTCTTTGAAGGAGTGAACAAACATGTGGACAAAGGGGAGCTGGTTGATATCGTGTATCTGGATTTTCAAAAAGCGCTTGACAAGGTACCTCATGAAAGGCTACAGAGGAAATTGGAGGGTCATGGGATAGGAGGAAATGTCCTATTGTGGATTAAAAACTGGTTGAAGGATAGGAAACAGAGAGTGGGGTTAAATGGGCAGTATTCACAATGGAGAAGGGTAGTTAGTGGGGTTCCTCAGGGGTCAGTGCTAGGACCGCTGCTTTTTAATATATTTATAAATGATTTAGAGATGGGAGTAACTAGCAAGGTAAATAAATTTGCTGATGACACAAAGTTATTCAAAGTCGTTAAACCGCGACAGGGTTGTAAAAATTACAGAAGGACCTTACGAGACTGGGAGACTGGGCGGCTAAATGGCAGATGATGTTTAATGTGAACAAGTGGAAGGTGATGCATGTGGGAAAAAAAGAACCCGAATTATAGCTACGTCATGCAAGGTTCCACGTTAGGAGTTATGAACCAAGAAAGGGATCTGGGTGTCATCGTTGATAATACACTGAAACCTTCTGCTCAGTGTGCTGCTGCGGCTAGGAAAGCAAATAGAATGTTGGGTATTATTAGGAAAGGTATGGAAAACAGATGTGAGGATGTTATAATGCCGTTGTATCACTCCATGGTGCGACCGCACCTTGAGTATTGTGTTCAATTCTGGTCGCTGCATCTCAAGAAAGATATAGTAGAACTGGAAAAGGTGCAGCGAAGGGCGACAAAAATGATAGCGGGGATGGGAAGACTTCCCTATGAAGAAAGACTAAGGAGGCTAGGGCTTTTCAGCTTGAAGAAGAGAAGGCTGAGGGGAGACATGATAGAGGTATATAAAATAATGAGTGGAGTGGAACAGGTGGATGTGAAGCGTCTGTTCACGCTTTCCAAAAATACTAGGACTAGGTGGCATGTGATGAAACTACAGTGTAGTAAATTTAAAACAAATCGGACAAAATGTTTCTTCACCCAACGCATAATTAAACTCTGGAATTCGTTGCCGGAGAACATAGTGAAGGCGGTTAGCTTGGCAGAGTTTAAAAAGGGGTTGGACGGTTTCCTAAAGGACAAGTCCATAGACGCTACTAAATGGACTTGGGAAAAATCCACAATTTCAGGAATAACTTGTATAAAATGTTTGTACGTTTGGGTAGCTTGCCAGGTGCCCTTGACCTGGATTGGCCGCTGTCGGGGACAGGATGCTGGGCTCGATGGACCCTTGGTCTTTTCCCAGTGTGGCATTACTTATGTACTAGTCTGCCAGCTGGGAATACCTCTAGGTGGCTTACAATGTATTCAAAAATATAAGTACATAAGTACATAAGTAGTGCCATACTGGGAAAGACCAAAGGTCCATCTAGCCCAGCATCCTGTCACCGACAGTGGCCAATCCAGGTCAAGGGCACCTGGCACGCTCCCCAAACGTAAAAACATTCCAGACAAGTTATACCTAAAAATGCGGAATTTTTCCAAGTCCATTTAATAGCGGTCTATGGACTTGTCCTTTAGGAATCTATCTAACCCCTTTTTAAACTCCGTCAAGCTAACCGCCCGTACCACGTTCTCCGGCAACGAATTCCAGAGTCTAATTACACGTTGGGTGAAGAAAAATTTTCTCCGATTCGTTTTAAATTTACCACACTGTAGCTTCAACTCATGCCCTCTAGTCCTAGTATTTTTGGATAGCGTGAACAGTCGCTTCACATCCACCCGATCCATTCCACTCATTATTTTATACACTTCTATCATATCTCCCCTCAGCCGTCTCTTCTCCAAGCTGAAAAGCCCTAGCCTTCTCAGCCCCTCTTCATAGGAAAGTCGTCCCATCCCCACTATCATTTTCGTAAAGAAAGAGAAATAGAGTGCACTCAAACAGACAAACAGAAAGTGAGAAGAACCATATTCCAAGCAGTGGCCAATCTAAGTCCCAAGTACCTGGCAGAAACCCAAATAGTAGCAAGATTCCATACTACCAATCCCAGCATAAGCAGTTGCTTCCCCATATCTGTCTAAATAGCAGACTATGGACTTTTCCTCCAGGAACTTGTCCAAACCTTGTTTAAACCCAGATGCACTAACCGCTGTTACCACATCCTCCAGAAAAGAGTTCCAAAGCTTAACTATTCATTGACTGAAAAAAATATGTCCTCCTATTTGTTTTAAAAGTATTTCCAGATAGCTTCATTGACTGTCCTCTAGTCTTTGTACTTTTTGATAGAGTAAAAGATCAATTCACTTCTACTCGTTCTCGACGTGGCCACGTTTCGCCCTCAGGCTGCGTCAGGGGTACAAACTATCAAAAGTGTATATAAATATATCATATACACTAATAGAGGGATGACTTCTACTCGTTCTACACCACTCAGGATTTTGTAGACCTCAATCATATCTCCCCTCAACCATCTCTTTTCCAAGCTGAAGAGCCCTAACCTCTTTAGCCTTTCCTCATATGAGAGGAGGTTCATCCCCTTTATCATTTTGGTTGCTCTTCTTTGAACCTTTTCTAGAAACATAGAAACATGACGGCAGATAAATGCCATATGACCCATCCAGTCTGCCCATCCTCTGTAACCCCTAATTCTGCCTGTTAGAGATGGTCGACCTAAATGTTGAGATGATCGACCTTAGAGATGGTCGTCCATGGTTTTCGGCCCTAATGGAAATCGAGGACGCCTATCTCAAAAATAACCAAATTCAAGCCCTTTGGTCATGGGAGGAGCCAGAATTCATAGTGCACTGGTCCCCCTGACATGCCAGGACACCAACCGGGCACCCTAGGAGGCACTGCAGTGGACTTCACAAATTGTTCCCAGGTGCATAACTCCCTTACCTTGGGTGATGAGCCCCCCAAAACCCACTTCCCACAACTGTACACCACTACCATAGCCCTAAGGGGTGAAGGGGGCACCTACATGTGGGTACAGTGGGTTTCAGGTGGGTTGTGGAGGGCTCACATTTACCACCACAAGTGTAACAAGTAGGGGGAATGGGCCTGTGTCTGCCTAGCTGAAGTGCACTGCACCCACTAAAACTGCTCCAGGGACCTGCATAGTGCTGTCATGGAGCTGGGTATGACATTTCAGGCTGGCAAAAACTTTTTTTAAAGTTTTTTTTAGGGTGGGAGGGGGTTGATGACCACTGAGGGAGTAAGGGGAGGTCATCCCTGATTACCTCTGGTGGTCATCTGGTCAGTTTGGGCACCTTTTCACGACTTGGTCGCAAGAAAAAATGGACCAAGTAAAGTCGGCCAAGTGCTTGTCAGGAATGCCCTTCTTTTTTCCATTATTGGCTGAGGACGCCCATCTTCTAATCACGCCCCAGTCCCGCTTTCGCTATGGTGCCGACATGTCCCTGTGAACTTTGGCCATCCCCGTGACAGGAAGCAGTTGAGGATGCCCAAAATCGGCTTTGAATTATGCCGATTTGGGCGACCCTGAGAAAAGGGACCCTTGTGTCGAAGATGGGCGCCTTTCTCTTTCAAAATAAGCCTGATAGGGTTGTTTTGCTCCATCATGGTGTCAATACAGGCTAAGTGGTTAAGATAATCAAACTATGCAAATTAACCCATTCTAAACAACTGTATTATTCAAAATTTATTTATTTATATTTTACTCACAGCTTTTTCAGTAGTAGCTCTAGGTGAGTTGCATTCAGGTACTCTGGATATTTCTCTGTCTCAGGAGGGGTGACAATCTAAGTTTGTACCTGAGGCAATGGAGGGTTAAGTGACTTGCCCAAGATCACAAGCAGCAGCAGTGGGATTTGAACCGTCACCTCTGGATGTCAAGACTGGTCCTCTAACTACTAGGACATTCCTCCACTCCTACCTCACATCCAATAAACATGAACCCATTCAAGAATCTTGAAAAGTTGAGCGTCACTGATGTTATCCCATGGATTCCAGTAGATCAAAGGCTGCCTGTCAAGATGTGTGAAAAATAATGTTTCTGCCATAAAAGTAGTGGTACCATTTTTGATGAATTGTCTCCAACTGAAACAAATGATGCACATCATCGTAGATAAGGCATATCTGATGGCAATTCCTAGATGTATTTATCAAATGAAAATATTACATTTCATTCAGTATTGCTTTTTCATAATCTGCTCCCTGGTTCACAGTTCACAGCAAGTTGGGCATCTTAGCTTTCTGATATCATTCTCCTTTTATCTGCTGTTCCCAAATGTATAATTACTGTGAAAATGTAGAAAGAGTCCACTGCATTCACACAGCTTCACAATAATCCAATACGTTTCCTCTTCCCTAATTCTCTCTGGGCTCCTTTTACTAAGGTGCGCTGAAAAATGGCTCGCACGCACGCAGAATTATTTTTTAGCGTACCTACAAAAAATTCCTCTTTTTTTTTTTGCCGAAAACGGATGTGCGGCAAAATGGAAATTGCCGCGCGTCCATTTTGGGTCTGAGACCTTACCGCAAGCCATGGACCGGGCGATAATGGTCTACGTGCGTCAAATGCCACATGACGCACGTAGCTGTCGCGCGCCAGAAAATAAAACATTTTTTTTCAGACACGCGTAGTGGACGCGCGCCAAAATTGAAATTACCGCAAGGGCCACGTGGTAACCGGGTGGCAACTTCAATTTGGCACGCGTTGGGTGCGTGTAGACACTTACACGGCTTATTAAAAGGACCCCTCTGTTCCCTAGTCTACCACCACATAATCTGTCACAAATGTTTCCCTGCTGAGAGAATATAAGGCTCTCATGAGCAACGTTTCATGAAAAGTAACATTTTTATTTCATCGATGCTTCTCCAATTGTTCCAGTAGTCAGATATCCACTGCAGACCAGTGACGATCCTAGGTTGGCTGCCACCCGGGACGGATCGCCGATGTGCACCCCCCCCCCCCCCCCCGGGTGCACTTTTAGCTGCTGGGAGCAGCCACACGGCTCTCGGCTCCGCTGGCTCCCTGCTCCCTCTGCTCCAGAAAAGGAAGTAACCTATTCCGAGGCAGAAAGAGCAGGGAACCAGCGGAGCCGACAGGCGCGTGGCTGCTCTCTGCACCCCCCCCCCCCAGCAGCGTGCACGCGGGGCAGACCGCCCCCACCGCCCTGTCCTTGGTACGCCGCTGCTGAAGACCACGAGAAGATTAAAGATATTCATGGACCAGGAAAGATGTCAAGGTGGTAAAACAAGACAGTTCCATAACAGTATATAAAAATTCCCTTTATAGGATATTAGCAAGTTACTGAGCAGTCATTTTTTTTTTTTGGGGGGGGGGGGTGGGAGTGGGGTGGCAGAGCTCTACTGTATGATGTTTCTCCCATTGCTTTCTTGATTTCTTTCTCTGATAATAATACTCAAGCTTCAAGGTCATTTCTTTTGCTGTCTGAACAGGTTTGAAGTAAAAATACTCGCATGACCCTATAGCATCTCACAAATTAAGAGAATCTATTGCCCTAGGAGACAGACAGATCATACCGGTATTCCTCCAGTGACACAATCAGTGCAAAAATTTCAGAACTGCATGTTTGCAGTGAAGGAAGCAGAAAAATAAATGAAATCTGAGAAGTGGATGAACGGCATTTCAAAAAGCTTGTCATTTTTTTTTCTAAAGTCAGATGTACTATTCTCATGTGCCACAGGTTAAAAGAGGCTTTTTATCTCCTCTGACAGTAATAATCGAATTCCTTGATGAAAGTGAGGGGGCTTTTATTCATCCTAGGCTTTAGAGCAACAATTTATTACAGGCGGGTCTGCAGCTAAGAGGAACTCTGCTTCCAGCTGTCCCGAGCATCCCACTGGAGTGGTAAAGATGGCAGTGAAATAGTGGGAATGATATCTTGCAGAGTTAAAAAAAAAATAGCAGCTGTTCTGTCCCGTTTTTTATTCCAAAGATCACTTTCATCATGGCACTGTTTTCACTGACAGTGTTCTGCACCTTGTGCAAGAATGCTTTTCATAAAATGATTCTTCCATTGTGTCCCCAGATCAATCCAGAGACTTGTGGGTTATGTCCCTCAACCAGCAGGTGGAGATAGAGAGAACTCCGAAGTGCACCACAAATGGGCATGTGCAGCCATCTTAACTTCAGTATTCTCTCTTTCTAGCAGGCGGAGGGACATACTGTGCAGCTCTGATGGCCGCTGCCTAAGGGTCACGAGAGCGACTGGCTCCAGCGACCTGGGCTCGAATTTGACCAGAAACCGACCAAAAAAGAGGGGATGATTGGCCCCCACGCAAAACAGACCCACTCCGATGGTGGACCGGAGTACACGTGTGAGCCGGAGCCTCTCTCAGGCGTCCGGCCGAGGTGAGGCCGCCGCCGGGCACTATGCGTGGCCCCCAACCTGTCCAGGACCACAGCCGAATGGGTGGACACTGTGCCTGCCATCGCTGAATGCTGACACCGAAGCTACTACCTGGCTGGCTAGGGTTCCCGCCATCGCCTTGCCGGGCGAGCCATCGCCGAGGGTCGGATAAAACCCGCGAGGGAGCTTCCAACCGACCGGATGCTCACCCGGGGCAGCGGAGTGCCCAGGGCTGCAGTCGCAGACGAACGGTTGGATGCTGCATCTGTTGCTGCCGGGTGCCACCGCCGAGGCCCCCACCCCGCCGGCCAAGGTTCCCACCACCGCCCTGTCGGGCGTGTCTTCGCCGAGGGCCATACCATCCCCGCGAGGGAGCTACCAGCTGGCCAGGCGCTTGACCGGGGCAGCGGAGTGAGAGGAGGAGTGGAGAGCATCACTGCACGATTGCTGAGCCGGAGAGAGCGAGCGAGAGAGGCAGCAGCCAGCGGTGCTTGTGAGACTGATAATCACCATTATCTTTATAAAATCACAGACTATTCAACTAGTCGGGGTTAATAGGGTTTGTTTGTTTGTTTTTTTGCTGCTGTAAGTTGAATTGTGCCTTAAATATTCACTGCTGGAACCTATCCAGGTTCCTGCATTGAATTCTAGGCAGTCAGCAACCTGCCAGGATTTACCTGGGAAATGATGATATTCAATAGCAGTACAGCCTTTTTGCTGTCCTAAATTAGCCGGATCAGTATTAGAGTATCTCCGCTAAATGTTGACTGCACCTGAGTAACTCCGAGCTCCACCCCAGCACTAAATGGAAAGTGTTGTGGTGGTCTCCCTGGATTTCTACTAGCACTATCCAGTTATCTATAGCTGAAAAACTAGGAATCATTTGGTTAGTGGGAGATAACCAGGTAAGAGTCTTTCCTACCCAATTACCTCCCACTAATATTGGCTTTTCCTGCATCAGGAACCTGTCAGAAAACCACCCTCCATCAAGTCATCTATGGTTCCAAAGTTTTATGAAAGCATGAAGACTTTGAAACTTTTACTGTGCTGTTAAAGCAATTTTGAATATTAGTTTCATTATTCTGTGATAGTCTTTGCTAATCTTTTCTCTCACAAATTTGTGCTGGATCGTCACAGTTTCTTCTACTGTCATATATTTATCTATGTTTTACCACTCAAGTTCTCTTATCTTGCAGCCTTCAGTCATCAAGATTGTTGTCAATTTTGCTTAGCTTTCCATTAAGGAAGGTTGCCTTTGCATGTTTGGTCAAGTCAAAAGTCATTGCGATATCATCTGAGAACCTCTTCACTACTAAATGACAATCGATGAAACCGTAAAACCTCAAACAGTAGGTGCAATGTTATCTAGGGGTCATTAGTATCTCCGTGATTAACTCAAAATCAATAGCCCAATATGTTTACAAGGGTACACAGTAGATTTAACACCAGGCAAGAGTAGTAACAGGGAATAACCCTGTAATATCCCACTAGATCAAGGGATGACAAATTGTCCGTCTTCGTAATTCATATGGCATGTAGTCTGCTACATTTTCACAGTGAACTTGATATGCTCAATCAACCCAGGGTTCCTTCTAAGCATATCAAGGCAATTTATTATTCAAGAACGTTGGCTGTTGTCAAAAGCTTTCTTATAATTGACCTTTGCTTCTGTAGTCAGGGGTTAAAATGTTCGAAGATTAAAAGCAATAACTAAAGGAGACTTCTATGCACTGCCCCTTTAAGTGGAGAGAAAGAATTTCCACCTGGCTTGCTCCTGCGGCAAGTTTTTATTTTCCATCAGGCAGCCAGCAGGTTTCACTATAAAATAATTCCCTAGAGGGTTAATTTTATATGCAGGTCATCTAGATTGAGTGGGCGAGAAGGCAACCACGTCTTTATGAAACACCAGACAAATCCTGCAGAAATTGCACTTAAAGGAAAGCCACACCGTTCAATATTTATGTTTATTTAAAATCTTGCTGTACTGCTCCTCTTGATACTTAAATCAAATGGTTTACAGCGATCAGAGAAGAGATAAAAGAAAAAGAGGAATTAAAAGAAAAGGCTAGTAAACGTCGAGGAAAATTTTGGTAGCAGGTGTAAATGTTTGCATGTAAATTATGAACAAATGCATATTTTATCTATTATCTGCTGGATTCTATATATCGTGCCTAGCGTTCCACACCAAAATGTAAGCGCATTCCATAACAACGCGCATAACTTAATTGGATTAACAAGCCAATCAGTGTTTTTAACAGCACTTAACAAGCAATAATGAACAGTAACTGGCAATAATTAGAATTTATTTATTTGTTGCATTTGTATCCCACATTTTCCCACCAATTTGCAGGCTCAATGTGGCTTACATTATGCCGTATTGGCAATTGCCATTTCCAGACAGAGAATGTCAGGAAGTATTTTTTCACGGAGAGGGTGGTGGATACTTGGAATGCCCTCCCGCGGGAGGTGGTGGAGATGAAAATGGTAACGGAATTCAAACATGCGTGGGATAAACATAAAGGAATCCTGTGCAGAAGGAATGGATCCTCAGGAGCTTAGCCTAGAATGTGTGGCAGAGCTGGTGGTTGGGAGGCGAGGATAGTGCTGGGCAGACTTATATGGTCTGTGCCAGAGCTGGTGGTTGGGCGGTGGGGATAGTGCTGGGCAGACTTATATGGTCTGTGCCAGAGTTGGTGGTGGGAGGCGGGACTGGTAGTTGGGAGGTGGGGATAGTGCTGGGCAGACTTATAGGGTCTGTGCCAGAGCTGGGGGTTGGGAGGCGGGGTTGGTGGTTGGGAGGCAGGGATAGGGCTGGCCAGACTTATACGGTCTGTGCACTGAAGAGGACAGTACAAATAAAAAAGTAGCACATATGAATTTATCTTCTTGGGCAGACTGGATGGACCGTGCAGGTCTTTTTCTGCCGTCATCTACTATGTTTACTATGTATTGCATGAAGGTGCACAAATGGTAAAGAAGAATACACAGTGGTATTGCCAAGAAGTTCCTAAATGATAGGGTGAATTATAGAATAAGTTAGACAATCAACTATAGAAAGTTCATTTCCGGTATGTGAAATAAAGTGGTAATGCTTCTTGCGTAACTTTCGGGAAGATCTCCTAGCATTTCTGGGTGGTAGGTCAATCAACTCGGACATGTAGGCTGGGGCTTCGCCGTAAATGATCTTGTGGACTAGTGTGCATACCTTAAAGGTGATGCGTTCCTTCAGTGGAAGCCAGTGTAGTTTCTCTCGTAGTGGTGTTGCCCTTTCATATTTTGGTTTTCCGAAGATGAGTCTGGCTGCTGTGTTCTGGGCTGTTTGAAGTTTCCTCAGTGTTTGCTCTTTGCAGCCTGCGTATAATGAGTTGCAGTAATCCAGATGGCTGAGGACGAGGGATTGCACTAGGTTACGAAAGATGAATCTTGGGAAGAGTGGTCTTATCCTTTTCAGTTTCCACATGCAGTAGAACATCTTCTTAGTTGTGTTGTTTGCGTGGGTTTCAAGTGTTATGTGGCGGTCGATAGTGACTCCAAGGATTTTTAGCGTTTCTGAGATTGGAAGGTTTAGGTTTGGTGTGTTTATCGCGTTGAATTTGTTGGTGTTGTATTGGGAGGTGAGTACCAGGCATTGAGTTTTTTCTGCATTTAATTTCAGACAGAATGTGTCTGCCCATGTGTTCATGATGTGTAGGCTTTGATTGATTTCATTGGAGATTTCTTTGATGTCATGTTTGAAAGGGATATATATTGTCACATCATCAGCGTATATATGTGGATTGAGGTTATGGTTTGATAGGAGTTTTGCTAGGGGGATCATCATTAGGTTGAAAATAGTTGGTGAGAGGGGTGATCCTTGTGGAACTCCACATTCATGTATCCATGCCTTGGACGTGGTTGAGTGTGATGTGACTTGATACGAGCGCAGGGTTAGGAACCCCTTGAACCAGTTTGGGACATTTCCTCCAATGCCGAAGTATTCAAGTATGTGTAGTAGGATTTCGTGGTCGACCATGTCAAAGGCGCTTGACATGTCAAATTGTAGGAGGAGTATATTGTTCCCGGTTGCTATTATTTGCTTAAATTTGGCCGGCCATCTCCTGAACCCAGCCAAATCGGTATAATCGAAAGCCGATTTTGGCCGGCTTCAACTGCGTTCCGTCGCGGGGTCCAGCGAAAGTTCAAGGGGGCGTTTTGGTAGGGTAGCGAAGGCGGGACGGGGGCAGGACGAGGGCGTGGTTTGACATGGGTGGGATCTGGGCATTCCTAGCAATTGGACATTTTTCTGCCATAATGGAACAAAACAAAAACATCCAGGGCTATAAGTTGGATGTTTTGGTCTAGACCTGTTTTATTAATGAACTAGCCATTGAGGCCGTTAAAACGGGCTAGTATGGGGTTTTTCCAAGGCCCCTTCCCCTCGCCACTGCATTCCCCCCTGGAGTCGCCGCTGCTGCCGCCACCCCTCCACCCGGCCTGGGCCCAGGCCCTCTCTTCGCTATTGAACTTACGTCGCCGAAATGCAGCACGCAGATCAGCAGAGCTCCCATCGGCCTTCCTTCTCTGCCTGTGTCCCGCCCTCGTGTGACGTTACGTCGGCGAGGGCGGGACACAGGCAGGGAAGGAAGGCCGACGGGATCTCAGCTGATCTGCCTGCTGCGTGTCAGCGATGTAAGTTCAATACCGAAGAGAATGCTCGGGCCCAGGTGGAGGGGGGGGGGCGGCGGCGGCGACTCCGGGTGGGGGGAGCGGTAGCAGCGACCTCGGTTGGGAGCAGTAGCAACGTTGGCGGTTCCCTCCCTCCCCTTCGCGCAGTTTCCCTCTCTGTCCCGCCCCCGTCATCACGTATGGATGCGGGGGCGGGACAGAGAGGGAAGTCTCTACTGTGCATTTGCGGGTAAGTACGGTCACTCGCCATTTATATGTTTGATTACCACAAAAAGTGCCCTAAATGACCAGATGGCCACTAGAGGGAATCAGGGATGACCTCTCCTTACTCTCTCAGTGGTCACTAACCCCTGTCCATCCACCCCCAAAATGTGATTGAAAATATTACCAGCCTCTATGCCAGCCTCAGATGTTATACTCAGGTCCGAGCAGAATGCAGGTCCCTGGAGTAGTCTAGTGTTCGGTGCAGTACACTGTAGACAGGTGGACCCAGGCCTGCACTATCTCCCTACCTGTTACACTTGTGATGAAAACTGTGAGCCCTCCAAAACTCACCAGAAACCCACTGTACCCACATATAGGTACCCCCAATGCGTTTTTACTAGCGAAAAAGGTGCTGGTACTCAAATGCCAGGCCATCCTTCAGGGATGGGGTGATCACTGAGAGACCTACCCCACAATAGCCAGGCCCCCTGCAACCAGTCACAGAATCTATGACAAGGCAGAATTGGTGTGTAGATCCTGAGGTCTTTCATTAAAACTTGGGGACCATGAGTCAATTTTAGTAGACAATGGAAAAGGTGCCGGTACTCAGTACCCCCAAGTACCCCCTCAGAAAAAAAGCCCTGAGTACCCCCCCTCATCCATTAGGCCTATTATAAATGGTGTACAGTTGGGGATAGTTGGTTTGGGGGGGGGGGGGCTCAGCAGACAAGAAAAGGCAGCAATGGTGAGATGTGAACCTGGGAGCATTTATCTGAAGTCCACTGCAGTGCCCCCTAGGGTGTCCCATTGCTCTCCTGGGATGTCTATGTGTCCAGTCTACTAAGAATGCTGGCACCTCCTACACCCCAATGGCTTGATTTTGTATGTCTTTCACTTGGATGTTTTGTTTTTCAAAATGGGCCAAAAATAGAAATGTACAAAGCATCTAGCAAATAGCCATTTTTGAAAAAAAAAAAAAATACATTTTTCTGTTTTGAAAATGGCTATATCCCCCACTTGAATTTTGGATGTTTGGAGCAAAATGTCCAAAGTTGGACAGACTCATACCGAAAATGCCCCTCCACTACTACTTACTACTACTTATCGTTTCTAAAGCGCTACTAGACGTACGCAGCGCTGTACACTTGAACATGAAGAGACAGGCCCTGCTCGACAGAGCTTACAATCTAATTAGGACAGACAAACAGGACAAACAAGAGATAAGGACAAAGAGTAGCAAGATTCCGGAATCCCAAAGAGTAGCAAGATTCTAGAATCCCAAAGAGCTGCAAGATTCCGGAATCCCAAAGACTACTACTACTTATCATTTCTATAGCGCTACTAGATGTACGCAGCGCTGTACACTTGAACATGAAGAGACAGTCCCTGCTTGACAGAGCTTACAATCTAATTAGTACAGACAAAGAAGGACAAGTAAGGGATAAGGACAAAGAATAACAAGATTCCGGAATCCCAAAGCGTAGCAAGATTCTGTGCAGAAAGAGTAGCAAGATTCTGGAATCCCCAAAACTACTACTACTACTTAACATTTCTATAGCGCTACTAGACGTACGCAGTGCTGTACACTTGAACATGAAGAGACGGTCCCTGCTCCACAGAGCTTACAATCTAATTAGGACATCATTACTAGATTTATGTAGTGTTGTTTAGTGGTCACAGGCATTCACTATAATGTGCCTTTGCCCTGGGAACATAAGTGGCTGATGTGAGATTTGAATCCTGGGTGATCTGGCTCTAAAACTAACACTTTAAAAAACTTGCCTTCTCTGACCCCTTTCACTTTATTCTTAAGTGAAAAATTCCCCTGTAACCAGATTACTAATGCTGTCTTGATTTGTCTCCACAGCCTGTCCAAAAAAAAAAAAATTCTCTATTGACCGTGTATTATCTTTTTTTTTCTCTTGTGCTCTAATTGCTTCAGAGGATACCTGTCCCTTTATGGCAATTTAGGGAATCTGTCCCACTATCATAACTAAAATCACTTCCAAATTAATCACATTGGGTTTCTCAAGACAAGGCCCTAACAATGTCAGCTCAGGCAGGAAAAAAGCTGTACAAAGTTACCCCTCTCCCCCAAGAAGATAGCTTTATAGTTTTCAAACCGAAGTGGCCCTTTGCCTAAAGTGTGGAAAAATTGCAGTTATGCCTTAACACGGGACTTTACAGTGTGGAAGTTGCAATTCTACACACAACCAGTAGGGGTAAAACCAGCAGGTAACACACACGGAGGGGCATTTTCGACCGGGGACGCCCATCTCTAAGGGTGCCCATCTCCGAGGACGGCACCGCAAAGGGGCGGGGCCGACCATATTATCAAACGAGATGGGCGTCCATCTTTCGTTTCGATAATGCGGTTGGGGGCGCCCAAATCTCAACATTTAGGTCAACATTAAAGATGGTCGACCTAAATGGTGAGATCGCCGGATTTAGAGATGGGCGCCCTCGTTTTTCGCCGATAATGGAAACCAATGGCACCCATCTCAAAAATGAACAAATCCAAGGCATTTGGTCGTGGGAGGAGCCAGCATTCGTAGTGCACTGGTCCCCCTTACATGCCAGGCACTAACCAGGCACCCTAGGGGGCACTACAGTGGACTTTGCAAATTGGTCCTAGGTGCATAGCTCCCTTACCTTGGGTGCTGAGCCCCCCAACCCCCCCCCCAACCCACTCCCCACAACTATACACCATTACCATAGCCCTAAGGGGTGAAGGGGGGCACCTACAGGTGGGTATAGTGGGTTTCGGGTGGGTTTTGAATGACTCCCATTTTCCACCACAAGTGTAAGAGGTGGGGGGGGGGAATGGGCCTGGGTCCGCTTGCCTGAAGCCCACTGCACCCACTAAAACTGCTCCAGGGACCTGTATGCTGCTGTGATGGACCTGAGTATGACATTTGAGGCTGGCATAGAGGTGGCAAAAAAAGTTTTTGAAGTTGTTTTTTTGAGGGTGGGAGGGGGTTAGTGACCACTAGGGGAGTCAGGGGAGGTGATCCCCTATTCCCTCCGGTGGTCATCTGGTCAGTTCGGGCACTTTTTTGGGTCTTGGACCTGAAATAAAAGGGACCAAATAAAGTGGACCAAATTCTCACTAGAGACACCCTTCTTTTTTCCATTATCGGCCGAGGGTGCCCATCTCTTAAGCACGCCCCGGCACACCCGTGTCCTGCCTTCACTACCCTTCCGACACGCCCCCGGGAACTTTGACCATCCCGGCGACGGAAAGCAGTTGAGGCCAGCCAAAATTGGCTTTCGATTATGCCGATTTCACCGGACCTAAGAGATTTTATTTATTTTATTTTTATTACATTTGTACCCCGCGCTTTCCCACTCATGGCAGGCTCAATGCGGCTTACATGGGGCAATGGAGGGTTAAGTGACTTGCCTAGAGTCACAAGGAGCTGCCTGTGCCTGCAGTGGGAATCGAACCCAGTTCCCCAGGACCAAAGTCCACCACTCTAACCACTAGGCCAATCCTGATTTGTATCGGTGAAAAATTATTCTGTGTGCGCCCAAAACCCACGCCTACACTACCGCAGGCCACTTTTCAGCGTACCTTAGTAAAAGGACCCCTTAGTTTGTTCTAAAGCAACTCCCGTTGACTGTAACAAAAGATTGAACAAAGTAGGGGATAGAGGAGAACTCTGTGGAGCCCTGACAAAGTACCACTACCTTGTGACTTTGCAAGACCGATGGCCTAGAAAATCAGTCATGCCACACCATCTGCCCAGTCTTAAGCTTTGTGTCCACTCTCTCCCATCTCAGGATCCTCTGTCTATTACAGACTCTCTTATAATTCTGTCAATGTTTATGCATTCACCATGTCTACTGGGAGACTGTTAACTGTATTCACCACCTTCTCTGTACAAAAATATTTTCTTACGTTACCCCTCAGTCAACTTCTTTGGAGCCTTCTCTTTCTAATTTGACTGAGGTTCTTATTTTTATTTATGTATTTGAAGTGTTTAAATATCTTTACCACACCTCCCTCCCCTTTAGGATGGACATATCAAAGAATCCAGATGCACAGTTTACAATATGTGAAATCTAGTTTGTTCCCTGGGTTATTTAATAACTAATG
Source organism: Microcaecilia unicolor (assembly GCF_901765095.1). Taxonomy (NCBI): domain Eukaryota; kingdom Metazoa; phylum Chordata; class Amphibia; order Gymnophiona; family Siphonopidae; genus Microcaecilia; species Microcaecilia unicolor. The sequence goes on along the minus strand of NC_044039.1, from coordinate 213,424,971 downwards.
AAGACCCTGCATATTTTCTTCAGTATTCCTTTCTTAGCATTTTATATGCAAATCCAAGGTTTGCCTGAGAGCTCTGGGGCCTTCCAGCTATTTCTCACAATTTGCAAGTGCTGTTTCTCATTCATTAGCAGTGGGTATTCATATTTGTGAGCGCACACAGGTAGGGTCAACCCTAGACCCCTGGATGCCTGCATGGCTTGAGTTGTAGATAATGAGAATTATACTGCACATAGACTTTCTCCATTGTTTGCGGAGTCCAGCTGTCTCCCCAGTGACTTTATTATTGATTTTTGCATTACTTTAGTTTAGAATAAGAACCATAGTTTTGATTGCAGGTCTCTCTCTAACTCCACAGCCTGACGCAAGGGGTACTTTGTGAGAATATTGTATTCTTTTCTGGGATTTTTGTGTGATATATCAGAGAGTTCGAAAAGCGGTTAGTCACTTAAAGGGGCATAATCGAACGGCGCTGGCCAAATCGATGGCCGGCCATCTTCGGGGCCGGGTCCACGAGGGGGCGGAGTCAAGCGTATTTTCGAAATACGCTTGGCGCTGGCCAAATCGCTCACCGGGTTTAGAGCAGGATCGCCGGGTTTACATGAGATGGCCGGCTTCGCTTTCCAGTCATAATGGAAACCGGGCCCGGAATTTGGTCGTGGGAGGAGCCAGCATTTCTAGTGCACTAGTCCCCCTGACATGCCAGGACACCACCGGGCACCCTACGGGGCACTTCTAAATATTTTTTAAAAAACCCAAAAATAGGTGCCAGGAGTATAGCTCCCTTACCTTGGGTGCTGAGCCCTCAAAATCCCCCCCCCCAAAACCTGCTCCCCACAACTCTACACCATTACCATAGCCCTAAGGGGTGAAGTGGGGCACCTACATGTGGGTACAATGGATTTTGGAGGGCTCAATATTTATCACCACAAATGTAAGGTATGGGGGGATGGGCCTGGGTCCACCTGCCTGAAGTGCACTGCACCCACTAAAAACTGCTCCAGGGACCTGCATACTGCTGTGAAGGAGCCGGGTATGACATTTCAGTCTAGCATACAGGCTGGCAAAAAAAGTTTTAGTTTTTTTTTTTTGGGTGGGAGGGGGTTGGTGATCACTGGGGGAGTAAGGGGAGGTGATCCCCGCTTCCCTCCAGTGGTTATCTGGTCAGTTGGGGCACTTTTTCCAAACTTGGTCCTAAAAATAAATGGACCAAGTCTGGCCAGCGAAATGCTCGTTCGAGCCGGCCTCTTTTTTCCATTTGTAAGGCGAAGCCGGCCATCTCGTACTCACGCCCCCCACCCCACCCCTTGTCCCGCCTTCACTACCCTACCAACACATCCCCTTGAAGGTTGACCTCTGTGTTTATCCCATACTTTTTTAAAAATTCTGTCATTGTTTTTGTCTCTACCACCTCCATTAGAAGGGCATCCACCACCCTAATCTGTGAAAAAGTATTTCTTGATGTTGCTTTTAGCTTACCTCCTTTGCAGTTTCATCCCTAATTATTTTTATTCAGAATTTTGAAAAAAAAATTACTTTTCAAAACAATGATGCAAAAAAAAAAACAAAAAAAAACGGTAGCAATACCAACTAGCCCACATCAAGGAGAAATACATGTATCAAAAAACATAAAATCAGGCAAATGTATGTTTATCTGGAAATGGTTTGTTCATTAATACCTTTGCACCGTCCCTCCTCTCCTCTAGAGAATAGGTATTTAGGTCATCAAATCTCTTCTCATATTTCTTCTGACACAGATCTTATGTTTTTTTTTTTTTTAGAAGCTCTTTTTTTAAATTGGACCTGCTTTACTCAGCATTTAGATACATATACCACGTTCACATCTAAATTTGGATTTTTAGAAAGCCAGAATGTACATGTCCAAATCAAAAATGTGTGCATAGTTTAGGTAGGAATAGGGTGGTGCTAAAGATGGTTGTGTATTCTCTTTTTTGTTGTTGTTACATTTGTACCCTGCACTTTCCCACTCATGGCAGGCTCAATGCGGCTTACATATTGTATACAGGTACTTATTTGTACCTGGGGCAATGGAGGGTTAAGTGACTTGCCCAGAGTCACAAGGAGCTGCCTGTGCCTGAAGTGGGAATCGAACTCAGTTCCTCAGGACCAAAGACCACTAGGCCACTCCTCCACTGTTGCTACTATTTGAGATTCTACATGGAATGTTGCTATTCCACTAGCAACATTCCATGTAGAAGTCGGCCCTTGCAGATCACCAATGTGGCCGTGCAGGCTTCTAATTCTGTGAGTCTGCGCAGCCTTCTACATGGAATGTTGCTAGTGGAATAGCAACATTCCATGTAGAATCTCCAATAGTAGCAACAGAATCTCAATAGTAGCAACATTCCATGTAGAATCTCCAACAGTAGCAACATTCCATGTAGAATCTCCAATAGTATCTATTTTATTTTTGTTACATTTGTACCCTGCGCTTTCCCACTCATGGCAGGCTCAATGCGGCTTACATGGGGCAATGGAGGGTTAAGTGACTTGCCCAGAGTCACAAGGAACTGCCTGTGCCTGAAGTGGGAATCGAACTCAGTTCCTCAGTTCCCCAGGACCAAAGACCACTAGACCACTCCTCCACTGTTGCTACTATTTGAGATTCTACATGGAATGTTGCTATTCCACTAGCAACATTCCATGTAGAAGTCGGCCCTTGCAGATCACCAATGTGGCCGCGCAGGCTTCTGCTTCTGTGAGTCTGACGTCCTGCACGTATGTAGAATCTCCAATAGTATCAATTTAATTTTTGTTACATTTGTACCCTGCGCTTTCCCACTCATGGCAGGCTCAATGCGGCTTACATGGGGCAATGGAGGGTTAAGGGACTTGCCCAGAGTCACAAGGAGTTGCCTGTGCCTGAAGTGGGAATCGAACTCAGTTCCTCAGGACCAAAGTCCACCACCCTAACCACTAGGCCACTCCTCCACTGTTGCTACTATTTGAGATTCTATTCCACTAGCAACATTCCATGTAGTAGTTGGTCCTTGCAGATCACCAATGTGGCCGCGCAGGCTTCTGCTTCTGTGAGTCTGACGTCCTGCACGTACGTGCAGGTACAGGACGTCAGACTCACAGAAACAGAAGCCTGCGCAGCCTTCTACATGGAATGTTGCTATTCGGAATAGGAACATTCCATGTAGAATCTCCAATAGTATCTATTTTATTTTTGTTACATTTGTACCCTGCGCTTTCCCACTCATGGCAGGCTCAATGCGGCTTACATGGGGCAATGGAGGGTTAAGTGACTTGCCCAGACTCACAAGGAGCTGCCTGTGCCTGAAGTGGGAATTCAGAAGGGGAATGCAAAACTCCCTCCCAGATTACATCTGTACATTTAGGTTTCAAAAATGGCAGACATACATATCTATGTGCTCTTACATACATGTGTATGTTCTGAAACACAAGATGAAAATGTTAAAGTATCCAACAGTAATACCGTTATGTGTATCTGAAGGAAAAAAGGCCTCACAGAGCTTCTAGATAATGACCATCTATCGGAGCTTAAGCGGGTCTATATAGATCCTCTGTTCATCATTGGCCAAAAACCTTCCGTAGTGTGTGGTGTTTAAAGTATCCTTCACACAATTATGTACGTATTAAACTTGATACTCAATTTCAGATTTCACTCAAGTTATCACACTGTAGCAAAATCACTCTACACGGTAAACAGTGAATATATAACGTTTCAAAGAACACTTATCTTTCAAACTGCCAGCACTAGGGAATTCCAGGATTCTAACTCATTCTTTCTCTCCCTCGCTCCAAGCCAACGATGGCCAGTGTTTCGTCTTGCTGCTTCAGGGTCTTGGTGGCGGGAGTGCTTTGGAATCGGTCTTTAATGCTGTCTTCTCGTGCCTAAGCAGTATCTAACCATTATATATTTCCACACCTTAAATATTCTTTATATGTTCTGAAACACATACATGTATATGTACCAACATATGGGGGGGGGGGTCCTTTTACTAAGCTGCATAAAGTATGGTGTACGATTATAATTTTTTACAGAATCATTTTGGGGAGTGGTATTGGGGTGATTCTGAGTGTTGAATTATCAAACTCTCAGTGGGGGAACCCCAGGGGCCTGAAAATCAATTGAATTTCTCCCTACCTAATACACCCTTTTAATTGCACGAGCTCTGCCTCAACCACATAAGGTTTCTTTGTTTAATATCAGACCTTTAAATGACTATAAAAAATAACTTTCATATTTTTTTGATAATTTGCTTCATAATAAAAGTTGATTTTCTCGATCCGTATGAAAGCTATTATCATGTCTCTTCTTTGTAAAAGATGTTGTATATTGTTTGAACCTGATATGTCAGAGATGCCAAGTTACCAGTTTCAGGCTAGAGATTTTGGGACAATCCTGGATTTCAGACAACCGCATCCTGCTGCATTATGGGACATAATTCCCATAGCCGCCGAGAGGGGGTGCAGGGGGGACAAAATTCCCCAGGCCCGGGCCTCCAAGGGGGGCCGGTTGCCGTAGTCCCATCCGCCCTCCGTCGTCGACCGTCTGCCCCCTGCATTGAAACCGTAGTCTCACCTCCGTGAAAGCAGCGCTGCAGGTAGCAGAACTCCTCCCTTTGGCTCTCCTTCCCTCCCTGTGTCCCGCCCTCGTCTGACGTAACTTCCGCAAGGGCGGGACACAAGGAGGTAAGGAGGGCCGAAGGGAGGTGTTCTGCTGCCTGCAGCGCTGCTTTCACGGAGATGAGACTGCAATTTCAATGCAGGGGGCCCGGCCCGATGGCGGACAGAGGGGGGGAGTGGCAGCAACCTTGGGGGGGTGGAAGAGGGAGCGGTGGTGGCGACCTCGGGGGGGGTGGAGGGGGGAGCGTAGCGGCGACCTCGGGGGTGGAAGGGGAGTGGCAGCAACCTCAGGGGGTGGAGGGGGGAGCAGCAGCGACCTCAGGGGGTGGAGGGGGCCACATGGTAGTCGGGTGATAACTCCATTTTGCTGTACGTTGGGCATGAGTAGACGCTTACGCGGCTTAGTAAAAGAGCCCCCTAATACTTTGCGATGCAAGTTCAAAACCTGGACTGGCCAGAAAGTCTCCAGCTTGGAGCTGTGCAACTTGGCATCTCTGTGTGTTACTTATTTATTTGTTGCATTTGTATCCCACATTTTCCCACCTTTTTGCAGGCTCAATGTGGCTTACATAGTTCCGTTTACGGCATTAGCCAGTTCCGGTCTGAACAAATACAATGTGTAATGAATACACAAGGCGATGTTGTGGTAGAATGAGGTACACGTGTGCAGTGGCGTACCAAGGGGGGGGGGCGGTCCGCCCCGGGTGCACGCTGCTGGGGGGTGCCGCGGCACGCGCCTGCTCTGAGTTCACTGACTTCGCGCGTTCGCTGCAGCTCCCTCTGCCCTGGAACAGGTTACTTCTGGGAACTCTGAGCAGGCGTGCGCTGCGGCACCCCCCCAAGCGGCGTGCACCCGGGGGGGTTCCGCGCTGCATCGGGGGGGGGGTGCTGCACCCAGGGAGGCGGGGCGCCGCCCCGGGTGTCCGCCCCCCTAGGAACGCCACTGCACGTGTGATAGGTATAATTGGGGGGAAATTAGAAAGGGGGAGGAAGAGTCAGGTAATGTCCGTTATGGTCTTTTGTTACGTTGTGTCGCAAGTATCCAAGTATTTTTTATGTTGGGTCAGTGGGGTATGCTCTTTTGAACAGGTTTGTCTTTAGTGCTTTCCGGTGTCATGTATCCTGGTGCCTCGCCGTAAATAATTTTATGAACCGTTATGATAATATGAGTTCATTTTATTGGTTGCAGTAAATAAATTGCAGGAATGCTGAGTACGAGCTGTCCAGTATGTCACAGGGGTATTTCCTGTTAGCTAACACGAAAAACGTTGGCTTTGGTGAATGCTTTTCTGTGACATATAAACAAATTAATTAGTGGATACATAATGGCAACTTGCCCTTTGTGAGCAGTTTTATGCATGTATTGGTAAGTTAGTCAATCACGCTAACAAGCAAGATATTCTTATGACAATGGAAATATATTCATTTACTTTTTTTAATTGGTTCTCATTATGTTCTGAGCGGGTTTGAATGAATGCCAGCTCTCCAGGGAGATTTATCACCAACTGTCTAAGACGGCGTACCTCCAGAGCAAAAACGGTTCTAGGTGCAATGACCATGCAACAATCATTCCCGATACTATCAGAGAGAGAAAAATTGTGTATGCATGAAACAAAATAAAATAGAGGGTTAAGTGACTCATCACTCTTTATTTTCAGTCTGTTCTTCATCTGCGGTTCACACATTCTACTAATGGACAATCAATAGAAATCAAACAAAATAAAACATGGAAAAGAAAATAAGATGATACCTTTTTTATTGGACATAACTTAATACATTTCTTGATTAGCTTTCGAAGGTTGCCCTTCTTCGTCAGATCAGAAATAAGCAAATGTGGAATATGACAGTATATATAACATAGTAGATGACGGCAGAAAAAGACCTGCACGGTCCATCCAGTCTGCCCAACAAGACAACTCATGTGTGCTACTTTTGTGTATACCCTACTTTGATTTGTACCTGTGCTCTTCAGGGCACAGACCGTATAAGTCTGCCCAGCACTAGCCCCGCCTCCCAACCACCAGCCCCGCCTCCCAACCACCGGCTCTGGCACAGACCGTATAAGTCTGCCCAGCACTATCCCCGCCTCCCACCATCGGCTCTGGCACAGACCGTATAAGTCTGCCCCGCACTATCCCTGCCTCCCAACCTCCAGTCCCGCCTCCCACCACTGGCTCTGGCACAGACCGTATAAGTCTGCCCCGCACTATCCCTGCCTCCCAACCCCCAGCCCCGCCTCCCACTACCAGCTCTGCTATCCAATCTCGGTTAAGCTCCTGAGGATCCTTTCCTTCTGAACAGGATTCCTTTATGTTTATCCCACGCATGTTTGAATTCCGTTACTGTTTTCCTCTCCGACAGTATATATAAGTGAAACATCCAAGCATTTCATTGACAGTCTAACAGGGTGGGGGTGGGTAGGAGGTATGCATGGGGACATCAAAGCATGCATACCTCCTACCCACCCCCACCCTGCTAGACTGTCATTGAAATGCTTGGATGTTTCACTTATATGTACTATCAGCCACCACATTTGCTTATTTCCGATCTGACGAAGAAGGGCAACCTTCGAAAGCTAATCAAGAAATGTATTAAATTATGTCCAATAAAAAAGGTATCATCTTATTTTCTTTTCCATGTTTTATTTTGTTTGATTTCTATTGATAACCTTTAAGAGTGGACTAACAGGGCTACCACTCCTCTCTACTAATGGGCAAGTAAGTCTAACTTGCAATTTCAACTTTGAGACTGACAAAATGTTGTTGCCAGGCTAATGGTGACCTTTTGAATGTTTCACAGTATGTCTTCCATAGGCATTGCATAACAGTAAGCTAATCTTTTACAGAGAGCTAAATCACAGACACTACTACCAGAAGCGGAGACATCAGGCTGATATATTTCTAGGTACCTTGGGGACATTCTCTGTTTACTACTAGATTTTCAGTTTAGTCAAAGCCCCAGTTGTTTATGAAGAGGGTTGTATTGAGGTCATCCACAATAATATTATTGTTCTTTCTTATAAATGAGCCATTCCAATTTTTGATATGCAAATGATGGGAAGTGTAGAAGTGGAATCTACAAAGGGATAAACATTAATGAATTTGGGAGCATTTTACTAAGCTGCAGTACAATTGTTTACCATAGAATGCTCAAAAGTGACATGTGCTAATGGCCTGCTAAAAATATTCTTTTATTTTTGTTGGATAAAAGGAAAGGGAAATGGGACTTGATATACTACATTTCTTGCAACTAGCATTCAAAGCAGTCTACATAGTAAATGCAGGTACTTGCTTGTACCAGGGGCAATGGAGGGTTAAGTGACTTGCTTACAGTCACAGGGACCTGCAGTGGAATTGAACCCAGTTCCCCAGCATCAAAGTCCACTGCACTAGCCACTAGGCTACTCCTTCACTAGCAACAGTCCATGTAGAATTTCAAATAAGGAAAGGAAAACGGGACTTGATATACTGCCTTTATGTGGTTACAACCAAAGTGGTTTACATAGCATATAGAGGTGCTTATTTGTACCTGGGGCAATGGAGGGTTAAGTGACTTGCCCAGAGTCACAATAAGCAGCAGTGGGAACTATACCCAGTTTCCCAGGTTCAACATCCACTGAACTAACCACTAGACTTCTCCTCCACTAGCAACATTCCATGTAGAATCTCAAATAGGGAAAGGGGAAATGGGACTTGATATACCACCTTTTTGTGGTTTTTGCAACTACATTCAAAGCAGTTTATGTGGTATACACAGGTACTTATTTGTAACTGGGGCAATGGAGGGTTAAGTGACTCGCCTAGAGTCACAAGGAGCTGCAGTGGGAATTATACTCAGTTCCCCAGGTTCAACATCCACTGAACTAACCACTAGGCAACTCCTCCACTAGCAACATTCCATCTAGAATCTCAAATAGGGTAAGGAAATGGGACTTGATATACCACCTTTCTGTGGGTTTTTGCAACTACATTCAAAGTGGTTTACATAGTATATACAGTTACTTATTTGTACCTGGGGCAATGGAAGGTTAAGTGACTTTCCCACAGTCACAAGAAACTGCAATGGGAATTGACCCCAGTTCCCCAGGACAGTGGGATCCCTGTGATAATTAGTTAGTGCATCCACATTACAACATGCTAACTAATTAGCACGGGATTACTGATTGAGCTCTTTCTGCCTACAAAATAGGTGACTGTAAGTGTTCATGCCTAGAATTTCGTCCTGGGGGAGATAGTGAAGACAAAAATGGTGATGGAATTTAAGAATGCATGGGATAAACACAGAGGATCTCTTCATAGAAAAAAGGATGGAAAACTTAAATTACCTCATACCTGGAGTGAGCTTTGACGGCAGCTCCAGATGTTGGGAAGTAAGACCAGTGACGATCCTAGGTCGGATGCCACCCGGGGAAGATCGCCGCTGCGCACCCCCCCCCCCCTCCCCTGGGTGCAGCGGTGTCCATCCCCCCAGGGTGCAGCACGACACCCCCCCCCCCCCACTGCAATGACACCCCCCTCCCCAGCACATGAAGCCCCCCCCCGGGTGCATTCTTGGCTGCTGGAGAGTGCAGAGAACAGCTGCGTACCTGTCGGCTCCACTGGCTCCCTGCTCCCTCTGCCCCGGAACAGGAAGTAACCTGTTCCGGGGCAGAGGGAGCAGGGAACCAGCAGAGCCGACAGGCATGCGGCTGCTCTCTGCACCCTCCAGCAGCGTGCACTCCCCCACCGCCCCACCCTTGCTACGCCACTGAGTAAGACCAATGCCGAGCAGACTTCTGTGGTCTGGATCCCGTAACTGGCAGCGTGGGATCAGGATCAAGGTTGGAGTGGGCTTCAATGACAAAATTGGAAGGGAGTGATACAGGTTAAGTATGTTACTGTTTAATTATGAAGATGTGGAACCTGTAGAGAGTGCCAAACACAACTCTGACCATCTTGTTGGGCAGACTGTATAGTTCTTTATCTGCCGACATTTACTATGTCGCTACGATACTTGTTTTCAAAGCTCTATTTGTGCTTTGGACATCTGAAAACTGGCATTTAGACATCCATATTGCATGGTTGTTCAAATATCAATTTTATAAAGCCAGAATATGGATGTCTAAAATAATGTGGGGGTCCTTTTACAAAGGGATGCTGTAAAGTGGCTTGCGATACTGTAGGTGCGGGTTTTGGGCGCACACAAAATCATTTTTCAGCGCGCCTGTAAAAAAGGCCTCTTTTTGTTTTTTCCATGAAAATGGACATGCAGCAAAGTCAAAATTGCCACGCGTCCATTTTGGGTCTCTGACCTTACCGCCAGCCATAGACCTAGTGGTAAAGAATTTGGGCAGTAAAGACCTACGCACGTCAGATGCCACTTGGAGCGTATCTGCTATGCACGTCCGAAAATAAAAAATTATTTTTCAGATGCGTGTAGCAACTATGCACCAAAAATGAAATTACCACAAGAGTCACATGGTAGTCGGGCAGTAAGTCCATTTTGGCGCACGTAGGCGTCTGCGCGGCTTACTAAAAGGGGCCCTGTATGTCCATATGGTGAGGGAGTGCAGTCCGGGAGTATTTTGGGTGGAACTATAGAGTAGACAAAAAATGGACATCGAGCTCTGAATACAGAAAGAGAAGGGACAGTCATGTACAAAGAGATGGACATCCATATTTAGACTAGAAAGTTGTGCAGGGACAGAAATGTAACCCATCTACGCCTGTCCCCATGGGAATCAAGTAATCTCCTCCATCTCTGCCTCTGACTCACCCAGCCCCGACCCATTCTGCCCCTCCACAGCACACCCTGCTGCAAAATCACCCTGACCTCCCCTCCCAAGAAAGCCAGATTCTATAAGCAGTGAAAATACTGGTAAAAGTAAGGTGAATACGTTCTCTTCCATACGCTGCTAAATAAAAAAAAATGATGTACATTTTGAAAAAAGCAAACATCCATGAGCACCATGTCCCCTGTCCTTTCCCTCCCATCCATGAGCACCATGTCCTTTGTGATAAGTAAGAGGGTGTCCTATCCAGGGTAGGCCATTAGAGGGCGCTGGTAGAATAGCTGGAGGTCGCTAGGACTGGGGAGAGCCCGGGGATGTCCACAGGTGTGTCCAGGACTGTGTGTCCAAAGAAGAAAGGACTGTGTGTCCAAAGTACTGAGAGAAGCAGGCTGCAAAGCCTGGGGTTGAGAGTCCCCAAAGTATTGGTGTAATACTGAGCCCATGTATCTGTGTGGGGAGGCTCAGTGTGAAGATCTATGAAAGCATAAAGTATTAAGCTAGAAGAAGTGTGCCCAGGGACTGGAATAAAGAGTTGCCTGAGAAATATGCAGTTGGTGAGACCTGTTTGATTTGCTTAGTGGGAACCCGGTCACCCTGAGCGAGAAGGGGTAGCACACTAATTTGCATATGATCTGAATATGGAGAACCAGGTCACCCTGAGTGAGAAGGGGGATATCACACCTCCTCTTCTCTCCTCTCCATCCTTTTTATCCCATTTGCTCTATTTCCCCCTTTTCCCTTTCCTCCCTCCATGCACGTCTCCATTACCAATCTTTTTTCCAGACCTCCCCTGCACCACACTTCATCCACCCTTTTTATAGCCCCTTCCCACTCACCTACAACTTCATTCATCCACCCACCTCCCCTCCCCTCTAGCAATGAGTCAGGGTACTCTCCCCGAACGTACCTCAGTGCACCCTGGTGATCTAGTGGCCTCTTTGGGGCAGGAAAGATCCTCAATTTTTCCTGCCCACTGCCGCTGATCCATTCGCTGCCGATGTGGGATTCCTGCTAACCCCTTTTCCGTGCAGCTTTCTAATTTAGACCTGTTACTTGGCACATTCAGATTACAGAAAGAAGCTTCAATTAAGCATTTCTACAGTAACCCCTGGATTCTATATAGCGCACCTAGATTTAAGAGCAATTCCGTGCATAAATCCAGGAGTATTTTATGATTACACACAGAGATTAATTGTTCTAACAAGGTGTTAAGTGTTGTTAACAGCTCTTAACGTTCAATTATGAGCACTAATGGGCAAAAATTAAAATTTACGCGTGTGCATTGCTAAGCAAAATTCTATAATGTACTGCGCCTAAATTCTAATGTGCACAGGCAAAAAAGGGGCGTGGCTAAGGACATCCATAGAAACATGACGGCAGATAAAAGCCAAATGGCCCATCCTCAGTAACTACTAACTCTTCCTTTCCTAAGGGATCCCATATGCCTGTCCAACGCTTTCTTAAAGTTCTGACACAGTCCTCGTCTCCGGAAGGCGTTCTACGCATCCACCACCCTTTCCTTGAAAGAGTATCCAACTCAAAATATGGACAGCCTAGTCTGTACTTCAGATATGTAGTGTGTAACAGGATCTGCCGACATACAGCCTGTTCTAAAATACATGAGAAATGGAGGTCCAGCATGAACCACCACTGCCTCACCACACCCCTTCCTCCTTATGGTCCAGCAACTCCCTATCCCCTCTACACCTATGGTCAAGCAACTTTCTGTCCTCTCTATGCCCCTTCACCTTTATGATCCAGCAGTTCTCTGTCCTCTCTTCCTTTCCTTCCACCCCTATGCTGCAGCAACTCCATGTCCTCGCTCTCTCTTTCTTTCCCCCCCTTATGGTCCAGCAGCTCCCTGTCCCCTTTCTCTCCCTTTCCCACACCTCAAAGGGAAGCTTCAGTGTTCAGTAGGGCAGCAGCTCAGAGAGGAGAGCCTACTCAGGAAATCCAGCCTGGTGCCAAGAGAAGTGGCTACACATATCCCAGTGCCATGGACCTTTCCAGGTGTAGGCCCGTATTTTGGATGTGAACTGGTCCATTTCTTCAGCACACCTGGAAAAAAGGGAGTTTTTTTGTGCTGGAAAACGGACGTGTGGCAAAATTAAAATCAGCGCTGGTCCATTTTCGGCCTGATACCTTACCGCCACCCATTGACTTAGTGGTAAGGTCTCATGTGCTAACCAGGCGGTAAGGGGTTCTAGCAGATCTGGCAGGTACTGCAAGAATAAAATATTTCATCAATTAATAAGGTGCCAACCCGTATAATACCTTGTATCATGAGCAAAAAAATGTAAACAAAATTCTTGCAGACATAGGAAGCCAGTGACTTTTAACATAAAGGCCTAGACTCTATATATGGCATCTGAAAAATCAATCCCAAAAATATATCTGCCTAGGTGTATGCTGTAAACCGCGCCTAGATTTAGGCATGGCTTATAGAGTATGCCTAGCCAGTTTATAGAATACTAGTAGAACAAAGCCCGTTTCGTCCAAAATGAAACAGGCCCTAGGAAGGCTCTCGTCTAAGCCACAGGGCAGCCGCCGCCGCTGCCCCCCCCCCCCCCAGGATCACTGCCACCAATGCCCCTACCCGCCCACCGCAACTGCAACTACCTTGGCTGGTGGGGATTCCAAGGCCCCACCAGCAGAAGGCATCTTCCTCCAGCGCTGCTCTTCTTCACTCTGCTGCTTGGCCTGTCCCTGTGGCTGCTTTTTCTTTCACGTCCCGAATGCTCGGTTTCAAAACCGAGCATGCGTGGCCTGAGGGGAAAAGCTGCCTCTTGACAGGCAAGGCAGCAGAGTGAAGAAGAGCAGCACTGGAGGAAGAGGCCCTGTCCTGAAGTCCAACCTCCAAGTGTGTGTGGGGGGGTCCGTCCCCGGAGTTTTCTCTCCTGCTCCTATCAGGATGTGATCACCTGGGTCCCGTCAGGAGCAGGAGGGAGAGAGAGACCCCGGCACCAGGCCCCCATTGGAGGCCTGGGTCTGGGGAATTTTGCCCCCCCTGCCCCTCTCTTGGCGTTGCTGTCCATTAACAAATCATCTTTCAAGTATTCTGATAACAGTGGAATGTGGTCCTCAATTACATTTGACATACCTCATTCCCTACAGCAGGGGTATCCAACCTTGGTCCTCGAGGGCCAAACTCCAGACAGGTTTTCAGGATTTCCCCAATGACTATGCATGAGATCTATTTGCATGCAGTGCCTCCATTGCATGCAAATAGATCTCATGCATATTGTGATAGTCACATCCAGGATAGTTGGGTTAAGGCAGTTTCAGTTTGAAATACAAGTCCCAGAAGGCATTGCAGGCAAGGAGCCAGGGGGTGAGATGAAAAACCCGGACTGGACTCCTAGCTACAATCGGGGAAGACATGGGTGTAAGCTGGCAGGATATGTAGAGTGGCGGCCACTAGGGGGAAAGAGAGATAGGAAACCCTGTGTGCAGGAGCTCCTCATTAGTCTAATGCTTACCTCAGCTGGTATGGGTGTGAGGGAAGCTAGTGGAAGGAGAAAGATTGGTTGTGAGAGCAGAAGCCAGGGATTGATTAGGCAGGTGGGAAGGAGTCCCAGGGGAGTTCAGTTCAGGAGGAGAGAAGCAGTTGCATGAAAATCCTTGGGCAAGAGAGGTCTCTAAAGTACTGAAGCAGGCTGAAATTCCTTGGGTGTGAGGAAGTCCCTAAAGTATTGAAACCTCCTGAAGGTAAAGGCTGCTTTGTGATTTAACTGGGATGATGAACTGAATGAACTGTTTGTCTTGGGAATTGAACTACTGTTTACTGTGCACTGGATAAAGAGCCCAGACTGAAGCTGACTGTGAGCCTGTATTGAATCCTGGTAGGTGCTGGCAGCCTACTGCTTAAAGGGGACTATTTACCACACACTTTCAGGTGGCTTACATGTGCTTAAGATTAAAGGTGAATGCTGCTGTTGGAACCATGTATCAGGTCTACTAGAAACCTGCATGGAATAAAAGCCTTAAGATTGAAGTTGCTGGTGGACATTTGTTTCTTGATTGTACCGGGAGTGCTCTCCTTGGTGACAGTGTTCATTGTGGAAATCCTGAAAACCTGACCTGGTGAGGGCTGAGGTTGGACACCCGTGCCCTGCAGGAATCACTGATAAAGCACTTCAGCTTTTTTGCATGTCTTATTGGCTAGTATACAGTTCTTTCAAGTTCTGATGACAGAAACACGGTTTACAAGACAGAAATATCTCTTGAATCAGAGGCAGCTGTCATTTTTGAAATTACTGAAGCATGCCTTGAAGACACAGGATTTCTGCCACAACTACCAAAGGAGAAATGCAAGATGTAAAAAACATTTCATGCTGAGTTATAATCTACCACTTCTGAAAATGATCTGTAATCTTTATTCAGAAGGAATGTGTTGGATGCAGCTTTGCACGTTATCTGGGAATTGAAGCACAGATTCAAAGCCAACCAATAACATTGTTTTACATTCCCTTTAGTCCTAAAATTTATGCCACCAGAGCTTAAGGGTTCAAATTTTTAAAAGTGCTCCGTTTCTAAATTTGGGGGGGGGGGGGGGGGGGGCTTTTACTAAGCCGCATAGCCAAATTTGAGATAACGCCCAGTTACCGTGTGGCCCTTCCGGTAATTTCAATTTTGGCTCGCGTCTGCTTCGCACATCTGAAAAATATATTTTATTTTCTGGTTCGCGGCAGCTATGCGCCTAACGCATGTAAACCATTACCACCCGGTTACCACGTGGGACCTTACCGCTTGGTCAATGGCTTGCGGTAAGGTCTCTTCATAAGTACATATAAGTACATAAGTAATGCCACACTGGGAAAAGACCAAGGGTCCATTGAGCCCAGCATCCTGTCCACGACAGCGGCCAATCCAGGCCAAGGGCACCTGGCAAGCTTCCCAAACGTACAAACATTCTATACATGTTATTCCTGGAATTGTGGATTTTTCCCAATTCCATTTAGTATGTGAGGCGGGGAGAGTCTGATAGGCACGGACGGGGAGAGGGATCTTGGGGTGATAGTATCTGAGGACCTGAAGGCGACGAAACAGTGCGACAAGACGGTGGCAGTAGCTAGGCTGTATAGAGAGAGGAGTCACCAGCAGAAGAAAGGAGGTTTTAATGCCCCTGTATAAGACGTTGGTGAGGCCCCACCTGGAGTATTGTGTTCAGTTTTGGAGGCCGTATCTTGCGAAGGATGTTAAAAAAATGGAAGCAGTGCAAAGAAAAGTTACGAGGATGGTATGGGATTTACGTTCCAAGACGTATGAAGAGAAGCTTGCTGACCTGAACATGTACACCCTGGAGGAAAGGAGGAACAGGGGTAATATGATACAGACGTTCAAATATTTGAAAGGTATTAATCTGCAAATGAATCTTTTCCGGAGATGGGAAGGCGGTAGAACGAGAGGACATGAAATGAGATTGAAGGGGGGCAGACTCAGGAAAGATGTCAGGAAGTATTTCTTCACGGAGAGGGTGGTGGACGCTTGGAATGCCCTCCCGCAGGAGGTGGTGGAGATGAACACGGTAACAGAGTTCAAACATGCGTGGGATATGCATAGAGGAATCCTGTGCAGAAGGAATGGATCCTCAGAAGCTTAGCTGAAATTGGATGGCGGAGCAGTTGGGGGGAAGAGGGGGTGGTGGTTGGGAGGCAAGGATAGGGGAGGGCAGACTTATACGGTCTGTACCAGAGCCGGTGATGGGAGGCGGGACTGGTGGTTGGGAGGTGGGAAATACTGCTGGGCAGACTTATATGGTCTGTGCCCTGAAAAGGACAGGTACAAATTCAAGGTAAGGTATACACATATGAGTTTGTCATGGGCAGACTGGATGGACCATGCAGGTCTTTATCTGCCGTCATCTACTATGTAGTAGTGGTTTATGGACTTGTCCTTTAGGAAACCATCTAACCCCTTTTTAAACTCTGCCAAGCTAACCGCCTTCACCACGTTCTCCGGCAACGAATTCCAGAGTTTAATTACGCGTTGGGTGAAGAAACATTTTCTCCGGTTTGTTTTACATTTCCTACACTGTAGTTTCATCGCATGCCCCCTAGTCCTAGTATTTTTGGAAAGCGTGAACAGACGCTTCACATCCACCTGTTCCACTCCACTCATTATTTTATATACCTCTATCATGTCTCCCCTCAGCCGTCTCTTCTCCAAGCTGAAAATTATTTCTGCTCTGAGATTCACAGGTTAATAACACACTAAAGCAGATGGACACTGTCCTTGATCTCTCTATCACCATCAAATAATAAGTGAACCTGGATGTATCCAAGGTACTGATGCCATTTGCAGGTTTGCAATATTTAAATCCCAGGTAGACTCTCATTCAACAGAAGGACAAATGGCCTCAGCTACATACAAGATAGAAACAAGACAGGTTGTCGACAGCCAAAACAGCTCGGAGTCTAGGCCAAAAAATGTCCAGGAAAAACAAAATGTAGGCAGTATAAAGCTGGGCTAAAGATTCAGGCAGGCAAGGAGGCGCAGGTGAGAAGACTCACCCTATGCTTGGAACAACCTTCCTGAGCCCTTACGCCAAGCCCCCTCCCTGCCCGTCTTCAAGTCTTTGCTTAAAGCCCACCTCTTCAATGCTGCATTCGGCACCTAACCCTTACCGTTCAGTGAATCCAGACTGCCCCAATTTGACTGCCCCTATCGGACCGACCGTTCACTTGTCTATTAGATTGTAAGCTCTTTGAGCAGGGACTCTCTCTTTGTTAAATTGTACAGCGCTGCGTAACCCTAGTAGCGCTCTAGAAATGTTAAGTAGTAGTAGTAGTAGTACTTGCTTTGACGGGCTTTTAGTTCGAAGGCAGTTAAGCACATTTTTCAAATAAAATAAATACCAATGCATCAAGCAGAACAGGCCTATCTGAGTCATTAGAGCAGCAGGTTACCTGGGAAGCAGAAGTAATATAATCCCTCCAATCAGAAGCCAGTACCAGCAGACCAATCAGAAACCTGAGTAACTATTCAGAATTCAGCAAAAGAGGGTACACATAATCTTGGAGCCATTTGAAGAGAGCGTTCCTAGAAGATCAACTCTACAAGGCCCCGAAGCTTCAAACTCAGAAGCCCCTAATTAGTTCCGATTTTTGATGAACTGGTCCTTATCTTTGTGAATAGGCAAACCAATGTATCTAAAGTCTGAAACATGTTTTGATAGGAGACCCTGAAACAAGCTTGTGGAGGGTAATTTCAGAACAGGTTGCCTAGGTTAGAAGACCAAGTGGGTGGCTATTTTTCAGCTATTCTATAAAGACATAAGTACATAAGTAATGCCACACTGGGAAAAGACCAAGGGTCCATCGAGCCCAGCATCCTGTCCACGACAGCAGCCAATCCAGGCCAAGGGCACCTGGCAAGCTTCCCAAACGTACAAACATTCTATACATGTTATTCCTGGAATTGTGGATTTTTCCCAAGTCCATTTAGTAGTGGTTTATGGACTTGTCCTTTAGGAAACCGTCTAACCCCTTTTTAAACTCTGCCAAGCTAACCGCCTTCACCACGTTCTCTGGCAACGAATTCCAGAGTTTAATTATGCGTTTGGTGACGAAAAACTTTCACCAATTTGTTTTAAATTTACTACACAGTAGTTTCATCGCATGCCCCTTAGTCCTACTATTTTTGGAAAGCGTGAACAGACGCTTCACATCCACCTGTTCCACTCCACTCATTATTTTATATACCTCTATCACGTCTCCCCTCAGCCGTCTCTTCTCCAAGCTGAAAAGCCCTAGCCTCCTTAGTCTTTCTTCATAGGGAAGTCGTCCCATCCCCGCTATCATTTTAGTTGCCCTTCGCTGCACCTTTTCCAATTCTACTATATCTTTCTTGAGATGCGGCGACCAGAATTGAACACAATACTCAAGGTGCGGTCGCACCATGGAGCGATACAACGGCATTATAACATCCTCACACCTGTTTTCCATACCTTTCCTAATAATACCCAACATTCTATTCGCTTTCCTAGCCGCATCAGCACACTGAGCAGAAGGTTTCTGCGTGTTATCGACGACGACACCCAGATCCCTTTCTTGGTCCGTAACTCCTAACGTGAAACCTTGCATGACGTAGCTATAATTCGGGTTCTTTTTTCCCACATGCATCACCTTGCACTTGCTCACATTAAACGTCATCTGCCATTTAGCCGCCCAGTCTCCCAGTCTCGTAAGGTCCTCTTGTAATTTTTCACAATCCTGTCGTGAGTTAACGACTTTGAATAACTTTGTGTCATCAGCAAATTTAATTACCTCGCTAGTTACTCCCATCTCTAAATCATTTATAAATATATTAAAAAGCAGCGGTCCTAGCACAGACCCCTGAGGAACCCCACTAACTACCCTTCTCCATTGTGAATACTGCCCATTTAACCCCACTCTCTGTTTCCTATCCTTCAACCAGTTTTTAATCCACAATAGGACATTTCCTCCTATCCCATGACCCTCCAATTTCCTCTGTAGCCTTTCATGAGGCACCTTGTCAAATGCCTTTTGAAAATCCAAATACACGATATCAACCGGCTCCCCTTTGTCCACATGTTTGTTTACTCCTTCAACGAATTGAA
Organism: Microcaecilia unicolor; assembly: GCF_901765095.1. NCBI lineage: Eukaryota > Metazoa > Chordata > Amphibia > Gymnophiona > Siphonopidae > Microcaecilia > Microcaecilia unicolor. The sequence goes on along the minus strand of NC_044039.1, from coordinate 213,406,006 downwards.
GTAAATTGGTCAGGCAAGATTTCCCCACACAAAGATGTGTATGTGTCTTTATGAAATAGTCTCAGAAACCAGTAAACAATTATGGGTACAATGAACCTGTGAACATTTACACCTGCTTGGGAGATGATAAAATGTGTCTGTGACACATGAACTTTACTTTACCACAACCTCACTTTGTAGTTGTTATAACCGGTGTTGGCGATCGCCTCTCCGGTACTATGTAAGCCACATTGAGCCTGCAAATAGGTGGGAAAACGTCGGATACAAATGTAACAAATAAATATGCCTGAACTATTACCTTGTGTGCCTGATTCATGAGCTACTAGGGATGGACACCCAGAACATTTGCATTTGGTGTCTTTTATGGGAATTTTCACTTTATTCAGGTTTTCTGGCCATTTTGTTTTTGCAGGTGCAATGTCATTAGGGCTGCATCGTTTTTGTAAACAGTGCAACGTATTTGCAAAAAATGTGCACTATTATCACAAATAAAAAAAAAGACAAAACATCATATTTCGTTTCTTCTTCATTCATTCATTCAAATATTTATATACTGCTTAGCAGTGGCGTTCCTAGGGGGGCTGACACACGGGGCGGATCGCCGATGCGCCCGACCCCTGGTGCAGCGCCCCCCCCCCAGAACAGCGCGACGCCCCCCCGGTGAAAGACCCCCCCCCCCCCGGTGCATGCCGCTGGGGGTGGGGGTGCCGCGCGCCTGCCGGCTCTTCATTTTCATGCTCCCTTTGCCCCGGAACAGGAAGTAACCTGTTCCGGGGCAAAGGGAGCATGAAAATGAAGAGCCGACAAGCGCGCGGCACCCCCCCAGCGGCGTGCACCCGGGGCGGACTGCCCCCACCGCCCCCCCTTGGTACGCCACTGCTGCTTAGACCTAAGTTGTTTACAGCTTCACTTTACAGATAGTACATTCTAATACTGTTGTGCCTGGGGCAACCGAGGATCAAGGAATGGGGGCCTGCGGTAGTGTCGATGTGTGTTTTGGGCCCGCGTTGAATCTTTTTTCGGCGCACCTGTAAAAAATGCCTTTTTAAAAATTTTTACCGAAAATGAATGTGTAGCAAAATTGAAAATTGCCATGCGTCCATTTTGGGTCTGAGACCTTACCACAAGCCATTGACCTAGTGGTGAGGTCTCACACGGTAACCAGGCGATAATGGTCTGCATGTGTAAAATGCCGATTACCGCCCGAGCGCCAGAAAATAAAAATATTTTCCAGCGCGCATTTAGGACGCGCATCAAAAATGAAATTACTGCAAGGGCCACACGGTAGCCGGGCGGTAACTCAAAACTGATGTGCGTTGGGCGCCTGGAGGTGCCTACATTGCTTAGTAAAAGGGCCCCCAGGTCTGCAACCCAGTACACTAACCATTAGGCCAATCAGGTGAATTTTCGAAAGAGAAGGGCGCCCATCTTTCGACATGGAGATGGGCGTCCTTCTTGCAAGGTTGCCCAAATTGGCATAATCGAAAGCCGATTTTGGGCACCCTCAACTGCTTTCCATCGTGGGGACAACCAAAGTTCATGGGGGCGTGTCGGCAGTGTAGTGAAGGCGGGACTGGGGCATGCTTAGAACATGGGTGTCCTCAGCCAATAATGGAAAAAAGAAGGGCATCCCTGATGAACACTTGGGCGACTTTACTTGGTCCATTTTTTTCACGACCAAGCATCAAAAAGGTGCCCAAACTGACCAGATGACCACCAGAGGGAATCGGGGATCACCTCCCCTTACTCCCCCAGTGGTCATTAACCCCCTCCCACCATAAAAAATGTTTTAAAATACTTTTTTGCCAGCCTCAAATGCCATACTCAGCTCCATCACAGCAGTATGCAGGTCCCTGGAGCAGTTTTTGTGGGTTTTGGGTTTTGGGGGGCTCAGCACCCAAGATAAGGGAGCTATGCAGTGCCCCCTAGGGTGCCTGGTTGGTGTCCTGGCATGTGAGGGGGACCAGTGCACTACGAATGCTGGCTCCTCCCACGACCAAATGGCTTGGGTTTGGTCATTTTTGAGATGGGCGTCCTCGGTTTCCATTATCGCTGAAAACCGGGAACGACCATCTCAAAAACGACCTAAGGACAACCACCACTAAGGTCGACCTAAATTTCATGATTTAGGCGTCCCCGATCGTATTATCGAAATGAAAGATGGACGCCCATCTTGTTTCGATAATACGGGTTACCCCATCCCTTTACGAGGCCGTCCTGCAAGGACGCCCTCATGAAAAGTTGGGCGCCCCATTCGATTATGACCCTCCACGTCTCTATAAGCTGCACATATAATTTTTAACCCTGTTCATACTCAGTCTGAACTACATCCCCAAACATGACTGTGAGTCATAGTAACATAGTAGAAGATGGCAGAAAAAGACCTGCACGGTCCATCCAGTCTGCCCAACAAGATAAACTCACATGTGCCATTTTTTGTGTATACCTTACCTTGATTTGTACTTGTCTTTTTCAGGGTACAGACCGTATGAGTCTGCCCAGCACTATCCCCGCCCCCCAACCACCAGCCCCTCCTCCCACCACCGGCTCTGGCACAGACCGTATAAGTCTGCCCAGCACTATCCCCACCTCCCAACCACCAGCCCCGCCTCCCACCACCGGCTAAGCTTCTGGGGATCCCTTCCTTCTGAGCAGGATTCCTTTATGTTTATCCCACGCATGTTTGAATTCCGTTACCGTTTTCCTCTCCACCACCTCCCGCGGGAGGGCATTCCAAGCATCCCGAGTCACTTAAAGGTACATACTTTCTTGTCACGACATGCACTTTTAACTATGTATACCATGGGGTAATTTGAAAAAAAAAAAAAACAAACCTTTCCATGGGTAAAAAATGATTTACCTACTGAAAAAAAAATCATAAAATCACCCCCCTCCCATTATGTGCAATGTAAGTTTATATAAAATGTATTATGCTTGGAATAAGGCGTCAAACACTTCCACACATTTCAACCTGCAGATCCATTCGTGTTGCTTTCCAACTATTTTTCATTTCAGTCATAGGTAGAAAACTGTGGCATTCATTTAAGTTTCTGGATGTCTAATTTGTGGATGAAATGGTTCATTATGATACAATCGTCTTTCAGTTTTCAATATATAAAGCAAACAATGACCCTATCTGGCTCAGTTTCTAATTTTTTCCCACAATGGATGGGCACATACAATCTGGGGAAAATGTTAACAAAGAAGTGATGATCTTATTATTAAAGTTCTCGCACTAAATGTTCTGACAGGAATTTATACCTTTTTCAACCAGTCCGTGGGGTTTCTTGAAGCAGCTTCTAATGTATTTCAGTTTTCCCTTTTCTTTATAATAGAAAATAAAGTTTACCATGTGGGCTGGAGCTGTAATTTCATTTGAGAGGTAGGTGCCATAATTTATAAGTCTGAACCGTGAGATGAAATTTCAGCCTTTGTAATATTCCAACAGGGTACATTTTATTTTATATAATATACAATTTTCCCCCATTCACACACCGTACAGCGCTAACGGGGAAAGAATACAAACAGATTACTTCTTTTTGAAAGTTTGACGGGTGCAAGAGGATCATTTCCATAAATCATTTCAGGCACAGCAAGTGCACCACGTCTTAAACAAAGAGACACCGTGTCAAGGTGCCGTTCGGTAGATATTTGGCCGGGGACCAGTGAGAAAAATGCATGAAACGTTTATTGGTTTCAGCACTGAATTTTTATGCATGATGCAGTAATATTTTACTAGAGCAAAATAAGGATTATCCAAGGGCTTTGGGCATTGTCTTTTGAGACTGTGGAGGCTCCTTCCAGAGCTCTGAAAAAGGGACTGATGAAAAGGGCAATCACAGAACAGGACTCAGGTCAAAGGTTGCTTTCTGCTCCCATCTTTCTTTTCGGGCGTGTGAGCTCATCGACTCAGACTAACTCAGAAGGACTAACTTCTTTCCTGGCAACCCTGGTAGTTGCCCTCTTTGCCTTTACTATGCTATGCCCCCCCCCCCCCCTCCAATCGCCCTCCCATGTGATCTTGAAAGCTCTTGTATTACACCATATTTGGATATAACAGGTATGGATGACCCCATGGAGATCTGGACCACCAATGCTTTCTGGGGGGGGGGGGGGCTTGTGAGGGAGGGGGTCTGCTTTAGGTGGGAGGTGGTTTAAGGTGAGGGTGAGAGGGCCATTATTCCTCTAAAATGGGATTCAGCAACCTGCAGTACCAGGATCCCACAGATTGCTGAATCCTGTGGCCCATCAAGGTGTGGGAACGGGCAAACATTTATTGAACCGTGATGAATCCCCCCCTAAGTTGCTTAGGTGAAACCTAATCTAATTCTAATGCCCACAGACGTTGTAAAAAGTACAGAGTTTAGATCGCCGCCTGGCACTGAGGGCTGCACCGGTTCCAAAACACAAAAGCGTAATGCTTCAAAGACATGGTCCAGTTTGGAACAATGATCCACAAGCGACCTGATTTCACTTTACATTGGATGCAGATATGATGTTCAATAAAGCAAAGATACTTACCTGTAGCATGTATTCTCCGAGGACAGCAGGCCATTCATTCTCACATGTGGGTGATGTCATCCACGTCACTCAGTTTGGCCTAGTGGTTAGGGTGGTGGACTTTGGTCCTGAGGAACTGAGTTCGGTTCCCACTTCAGTGATAGGCAGCTCCTTGTGACTCTGGGCAAGTCACTTAACCCTCCATTGCCGCATTGAGCCTGGCCATGAGTGGGAAAGCGCAGGGTACAAATGTAACAAAAATAAAATAGATACTATTGGAGATTCTACATGGAATGTTGCTACTATTGAAGATTCTACATGGAATGTTGCTAGCAACATTCCATGTAGAAGGCTGCGCAGGCTTCTGTTTCTGTGCAGGACGTCAGACTCACAGAAGCAGAAGCCTGCGCGGCCACATTGGTGATCTGCAAGGGCCCACCTCTACATGGAATGTTGCTAGTGGAATAGCAACATTCCATGTAGAATCTGAATCTCAAATAGTAGCAACAGTGGAGGAGTGGCCTAGTGGTTAGGGTGGTGGACATTGGTACTGAGGAACTGAGTTTGATTCCCACTTCAGGCACAGGCAGCTCCTTGTGACTCTGGGCAAGTCACTTAACCCTCCATTGCCCCATGTAAGCCGCATTGAGCCTGCCATGAGTGGGGTAGAAATGTAACAAAAATATATATATATAGCTTTAGGAGCATATGCAGCATCCCCAATGTACATGCATGAGTGCCTTCCTGGCTGCCATGAGAGCGCAGGACCATCAGTACAATAACATAGCATGGAACCAACTCTAAGGGGAGGTGGGAGGGTATGTGAGAATGAATGGCCTGCTGTCCTCAGAGAAAACCTGCTACAGGTAATTATCTTCGCTTTCTCTGAGGACAGGCAGGCCACATTCTCATGTGTGGGAATACCCAGCTACCAGGTTCAATGAAAGCAACAACTGTTGGTCAATTGGACCTTGCAATGGCAAGGGCAAAGGAAGTAATTAACCTGAAACTATACGCAACTGTGTGAGAGTGTAGCCTGGAACAGAACAAAATGGGCCTAGGGGAGAGGAGTTGGATTCTAGACCCCAACCAAATTCTGCAAAAATGTCTTTCCAAGCCGACTATTGCATCAGGCATTCTGCTCAAGGCAGTAGTGAGATGTGAATGTGTGGGACTGAAGACCACATCGCAGCCTTGCAAATTTCTTCAATGGAAGCTGACCTCAAGTGGGCTACCGACACAACCATGGCTCTGACATTGTGAGCCTTGATATGACCCTCAAGGGTCAGCCCAGCCTCCAATCTTCAGGTAGTATGAATGATTTTAACTACAGGTTACAGATCACTAACAGCAGATCAGCAATTTCATGTTTGAGTTCTTTACAACATCCGTAAAATCCGCCCCTTTCTTTCCGAGCACTCTACCAAAACCCTCATCCACACCCTTGTCATCTCTCGTTCGGACTACTGCAATCTGCTTCTTGCTGGCCTCCCACTTAGTCACCTCTCCCCTCTGCAGTCGGTTCAAAACTCTTCTGCCCGTCTCGTCTTCCGCTAGGGTCACTTTACTGATACTACCCCTCTCCTCAAGTCGCTTCACTGGCTCCCTATCCGTTTTCGCATCCTGTTCAAACTTCTTCTACTAACCTATAAATGTACTCACTCTACTGCTCCCCAGTATCTCTCCACACTCATCCTTCCCTACACCCCTTCCCGTGCACTCCGTTCCCTGGATAAATCCTCCTTAACTGTTCCCTTCTCCGCTACTGCCAACTCCAGACTTCGCTACTTCTGTCTTGCTGCACCCTACGCCTGGAATAGACTTCCTGAGCCCCTACGTCTTGCCCCATCCTTGACCATCTTTAAATCTAGATTGAAAGCCCACCTCTTTAGCATTGCTTTTGACTCGTAACCACTTGTATCCACTCGCCTCCACCTACCCTCCTCTCCTCTTTCCTCTACAAATTAATTGATTGTTTGCTTTATTTTTTGTCTACTAGATTGTAAGCTCTTTGAGCAGGGACTGTCTTTCTTCTATGTTTGTGCAGCGCTGCATACGCTTTGTAGCGCTATAGAAATGCTAAATAGTAGTAGTAGTAGCTTGGCAGAGTTTAAAAAGGGGTTGGACGGTTTCTTAAAGGAAATGGACTTGGGAAAAATGCACAATTTCGGGACTAACTTGTATAGAATGTTTGTACGTTTGGGAAGCTGGCCAGGTGCCCTTGGCCTGGATTGGCCGCTGTCGTGGACAGGATGCTGGGCTCGATGGACCCTTGGTCTTTTCCCAGTGTGGCATTACTTATGTACTTATGTACCATTTGGTATGTTCTTCCATGCCGTCCATTATTTTATTATTTGCATTGCACTGACATTTATCATACTTTTATTATACGATTGTTTTACAGTTCTATTAAATGTGTCTGTTTCTGATACTGTTTCATGTTTAGTCTTATTTCTAGGTTTCAATTTGCCATCTCCAAGTTTATGCTTATTTTTGGTCATTTTACTATTGTTATATTTATTTATTTATTTTCTGCATTTATATCCCCAAAGAAAAAAGCAACACTGGGCCTTCAGAACTAGGACAACAGGAGTGCTTTATTGATCAATGACCCGACACGGGCCGTGTTTCGGCGCTAACAAAGGCGCCTGCTTCAGGGGTCTAAATAAACATATAAATACATATATAAAGATTAATAATTAATATAGTAAAACATACAGTAATGGACGCATTGCATTCAAATTTAAAACATAGACAATGTGTCACAGTAAAAAAGATATCAAGAAACTATCAAAGATATATCATACAGAGAATAAAACAACAACCAGAGAAAAAAGTGAATGATTAGAAATTAGACATCATATAGATATAGATAAAGTTGAAAAGACTTCATGGAGCAGTATCAGATAAACTGGTCTGACCTTCACCCTCCCCCTGGAGACCACCGATACGAGTGATAGCTTGTAACAAAAGCTAGCCAGGTGGATACTAAAAGTCAATCACCATATCTCCAAAGAACAAAAGTCTGCATATTGACAGCAATCAAAAAGATGAGATGAAACTTATAGACAATGACTCAGCGACTGAAAAGCCCATCTACCTACCTAATCTAACAAAAGAAAGCCCATCTACTCTCAGACAATGACTCTTTTAATCCTGCCAAATATGGATGTGTAATACAACAGAAAACCAGACAGGAACTCTTATGATGTCATTAAACATCTGATCACGTTTTGCAAATAGGGGGGACATTCTACAGTACTTGAGATTTCCCTGTAAATGCAGTTAAATGTGTATTCATGGAACCTTCCCATTTAACATCCTTTGTTGCCTCAAAAAGATCTTAAGGAGAGTAACTTTTAATTTCTGTCCTATTCTCTGTATGATATATCTTTATATATGTATTTAGACCCCTGAAGCAGGCGCCTTTGTTAGCGCCGAAACACGGCCCGTGTCGGGTCATTGATCAATAAAGTACTCCTGTTGTCCTAGTTCTGAAGGCCCAGTGTTGCTTTTTTCTTTGGACTTGTTTGCTTGTATACTGTAGTGCCCTCTTTGTCTGTACTGCATTTATATCCCACATTTTCCCACGTCTTTGCAGGCTCAATGTGGCTTACATTATGCCGTAGTGGCGATCGCCATTTCCGGAATGAGAAGTACAGAATATTATTACAATTAAAAAGTATAGAGAATATAAAGTAACGTAGAAGAAAATAGATAAACAATTCATTTCCAGGTATTTGAGATCAAGGGTAACGTATAACGTTCAATAATGACAATGTGATTAAAGTAACCAAATAAACATAGTTCAATGTTAAACTTATTCTGTTACAGTTATTTTGTTATTGTTAACAAAACTGTAAGTTTTATGTTCAACTGCTGTACTCTGCCTTGGGTGAGTCTTTTCGTAAAAGCAATGAATAAATTCCAAGAAATAAACTAAATAATTAGATCTTTTTGGGCAACACTGATTCCGCATTGCACTGAAACGAACAGGCCAGTAGAATGAGCAGAGGCTGGTTCATTGTACAACTGACCCTGTTGCCATGAAAAAGAGTAACTCAAACTGGTTGGTATCAATATTTACAGCAGCTACAAGAGTTCACTTACAAACGAGCCCAGAAATATTACAGTAACAGTTGTTACTAGAACACAGCCATTTTCTGCCATTCTCTTACTTGATAAATACTGTCGAATGGATACCTGATCTGTATTTACATCTCAGAGGCAATAAACCGAGAGGCAATTAACTGATAATTATTTCCACCTGCTGAACTTTGTTTGGAAGAGTTCTGATTAATAAACGCTACGGATCCATCATCACTGTTGGCTGTGGGAAAATATGTACCCAAAAAATGATCATTAATCGAGAATGAGGACTGTGTCCATTTTATGGGCCATTGCCCGTTTAAACTCATTACCAAAATAATTGGAAATCCCTACCACTGTTAATCAATAGAGCAATATGATTTTCTTCTATTAACTTGCTGGCAATTATACTGGAGGAGGAAGAGATAAATCTATACGGGAAAAAAAAAGATAGTGTTTTTAACCCCTGAAATGCCTGGAACGTATCACTCTGCCAACAAAAAGTGTTCCATTTTCTTGGAATAAAAACAAAAAAGGACTTTTTGCAGGGCTGTTATTTAGTCCAGTTTAACAGTCCAGGTAGGAGGTCAATTTACTAAGCTGCATTAAATCCAGCCTGCAAGTGCACAGAATCGAGAAACCTTCATTGAATATCCAGATTTGGACACATTGCAGATTAGCAGTAGCTCCTTGTCTCATTACTCCAGTAGCCTTCCTCCCCCATCCTCAACCACTCCCCCAATTGTCCTTTTTAACATGCAAAAGAGGCCAACCTGAACAGCAGTGATCATCATACAGCATAGTTTCATATGAAAGCTAAAGCGATACCTAGACACACCAAGCTCATAGTACTAGACTTCAAACATATGGAGGATGATCTACTACTACTTATCATTTCTATAGCGCTACTAGACGTACACAGCGCTGTACACTACTTGAACATGAAAAGACAGTCCCTGCTCGACAGAGCTTACAATCTAATTAGGACAAAGAATAGCAAGATTCCATGTAGAATCCCAAAGAATAGCAAGATTCTGTGTGGAATCCCAAAGAGTAGCAAGATTCCGGAATCCCAAAGACTACTACTTATCATTTCTAAAGCACTACTAGACTTACGCAGCGCTGTACACTTGAACATGAAGAGACAGTCCCTGCTCGACAGAGCTTACAATCTAATTAGGACAAAGAATAGCAAGATTCCATGTAGAATCCCAAAGAATAGCAAGATTCTGTGTGGAATCCCAAAGAGTAGCAAGATTCCGGAATCCCAAAGACTACTACTTATCATTTCTAAAGCACTACTAGACTTACGCAGCGCTGTACACTTGAACATGAAGAGACAGTCCCTGCTCGACAGAGCTTACAATCTAATTAGGACAAAGAATAGCAAGATTCCATGTAGAATCCCAAAGAATAGCAAGATTCTGTGTGGAATCCCAAAGAGTAGCAAGATTCCGGAATCCCAAAGACTACTACTTATCATTTCTAAAGCACTACTAGACTTACGCAGCGCTGTACACTTGAACATGAAGAGACAGTCCCTGCTCGACAGAGCTTACAATCTAATTAGGACAAAGAATAGCAAGATTCCATGTAGAATCCCAAAGAATAGCAAGATTCTGTGTGGAATCCCAAAGAGTAGCAAGATTCCGGAATCCCAAAGACTACTACTTATCATTTCTAAAGCACTACTAGACTTACGCAGCGCTGTACACTTGAACATGAAGAGACAGTCCCTGCTCGACAGAGCTTACAATCTAATTAGGACAAAGAATAGCAAGATTCCATGTAGAATCCCAAAGAATAGCAAGATTCTGTGTGGAATCCCAAAGAGTAGCAAGATTCCGGAATCCCAAAGACTACTACTTATCATTTCTAAAGCACTACTAGACTTACGCAGCGCTGTACACTTGAACATGAAGAGACAGTCCCTGCTCGACAGAGCTTACAATCTAATTAGGACAAAGAATAGCAAGATTCCATGTAGAATCCCAAAGAATAGCAAGATTCTGTGTGGAATCCCAAAGAGTAGCAAGATTCCGGAATCCCAAAGACTACTACTTATCATTTCTAAAGCACTACTAGACTTACGCAGCGCTGTACACTTGAACATGAAGAGACAGTCCCTGCTCGACAGAGCTTACAATCTAATTAGGACAGACAAACAGGACAAACAAGAGATAAGGGAATATTAAAGTGAGGATGATAAAATAAGGGTTCTGAACAAGTGAACAAGGGTTAGGAGTTAAAATCAGCAACAAAAAAGTGGGCTTTTAGTCTAGATTTGAAGACGGCCAGAGATGGAGCTTGACGTATCGGCTCAGGAAGTCTATTCCAGGCATATGATGCAACAAGATAAAAGGAACGGAGTCTGGAGTAAGCGGTAGAGGAGAAGGGCGCAGATAAGAGAGATTTACCCAGTGAATGGAGTTCCCGGGGAGGAATGTAGGGAGAGATGAGAGTGGAGAGGTACTGAGGAGCTGCAGAGTGAATGCACTTATAGGTCATTAAGAGGAGTTTGAACTGTATGCAGAAACGGATAGGAAGCCAGTGAAGTGTTGCTCAAAGCCCACCTCTTCAATATTGCTTTCGGCACCTAACCTTTATACCTTTCATGTAATCGAGAATGCCCCAAATTGACTACCCCTACTTGACTGACTGTACATTTGTCCATTAGATTGTAAGCTCTTTGAGCAGGGATTGTCCTTCTGTGTTAAAATTGTACAGCGCTGCGTAACCCTGGTGGCGCTTTAGAAATGTTAAATAGTAGTAGTAGTAGAAATGACTTGAGGAGAGGGCTAATATGAGCATAATGACACCGGCGGAATATGATCTGGCAGGGTGAGAGGGGATAAGGGAAGTGGAAGGACAGTGGATCAAATTAAAAGGAGCTATGAAAACGGCATTGGATCTTTACGTTAGGAAATCATTGTAGCCTTGTTATAAAGAAATAGAGTAACTAAGAGGAGTAATTGTAAAGCTGCGGTTTGGCTATAACATTCGCTATTTGCTCCTTAACTTATGTTAAAGGGCACTGTAGCAAGGCATAGTACTGTAATGCACATCAGTTTCAGTCACCATGGGTTACGTAGTAATGAGATTCAAAACATGCAAACGCATGTAAAACCACTCATTAGTATGTTCATCACGAGCTGTGTTTTTCTATCCCCATCAAAAAATCTAGGGCTGGGCTCACTTGAATATGCACCTTCCATCACATCTGTACGTATCAGCAGTAGACAGGGACAGTAAGGTGTGATTGCTGTGGATGTTTTCAATACACAGGTCATTTCTTCAGCTGATGGGACCTGGATATTTTTTTTTTATTTTTGTTACATTTGTACCCTGCGCTTTCCCACTCATGGCAGGCTCAGTGCGGCTTACATGGGGCAATGGAGGGTTAAGTGACTTGCCCAGAGTCACAAGGAGCTGCCTGTGCCTGAAGTGGGAATGGAACTCAGTTCCTCAGGACCAACGTCCACCACCTTAACCACTAGGCCACTCCTCCACTGGCAACATTCCGTGTAGAAGCCGGCCCTTGCAGATCACCAATGTGGCCGTGCAGGCTTCTGTTTCTGTGAGTCTGACGTCCTGCACATACGTGCAGGACGTCAGACTCACAGAAACAGAAGCCTGTGCGGCTGCAAGGGCAGGCTTCTACATGGAATGTTGCTAGTGGAATAGCAACATTAACATTCCATGTAGAATCTCCAATAGTATCTATTTTATTTTTGTTACATTTGTACCCTGCGCTTTCCCACTCATGGCAGGCTCAATGTGGCTTACATATTATATACAGGTACTTATGTGTACCTGGGGCAATGGAGGGTTAAGTGACTTCCCAGAGTCACAAGGAGCTGCCTGTGCCTGAAGCGGGAATCAAACTCAGTTCCTCAGGACCAAAGTCCACCACCCTAACCACTAGGCCACTCCTCCACTGGCCTTCCCATTACTTCCCTCAGTGGCTCCTGCTTTCACTTCCTAACCTTTGCACGCATGTCTTTCCATCATCCTCACGTGCACAATTAAATATGCATACAGAAGGGAGGAGGATAGACAGATTGATGGAAACTCAAGTAAGAACAATCTAAGAAAAAAAAAATCTCCATTTCCTTTGTAGCACGCATGAGTTCTACTTACACTCATTTTCTTCCCATCCAGTTCATTTGCATCTCCAGTGCTTCTAAATTATCTGTTTGGTATGCAGTTTTAGTTATAGTGCATGGTAAAATCATTTTCCTTTTATTTTTTTTTCTTGAACCTTAATAGATTCTGTGTAATTCCTCATCAAATCGCTGAAAGATTAAGAGCGCTGAATATCAGGAAGTGATTTAATCAGTGCCATCTGCTGCATCATCTGTCATCTTGTACGTGTAAACAGTGTCTCCTGGATAAACAAAAATAACATTTTAGAGTGTAATGAAGGAGGTTTATCCCAAGCGACTGTAGCAAATAGTATAGACGTGTTTTTTTTTGCCTGAATTACTGACAGCAGTATAAAGGAAGCCAAGGTGTGTTTACAAATAACTCTTCAATAGAATCCATAGTGGGAGCTGAGATACGCATTCAAAAATGCGTTGGATAAACACAAAGGAATCCTGTTCAGAAGGAATGGATCCACAGAAGCTTAACGGAGATTGGGTGGCAACACCGGTAATTGGGAAGCAAAGCTAGTGCTTGGCAGACTTCTACGGTCTGTGCCCTGAAAATAGCAAGGGCAAATCAAGGTCAAGTATACATTTAAAGTAGCTCATACAATGAGTTTATCTTCCTGAGCAGACTGAATTGGACCGTACAAGTCTTTATCTGCCGTCATCTACTATGTTACAATGAGGGGCATTTTCGAACGAGGACGCCCATCTCTAAGGGCGGCCATCTCCGAGGACGGCGCTGCGAAGGGGCGGGGCCAACCGTATTTTCGAAAAAGATGGCCAGCCATCTTTTTTTTCGATAATACGGTTGGGGCCGGCCAAATGTCAGAGATGGCCGGGTTTGAGATAGCCAGCCTCGATTTTTGCCCATAATGGAAACCGAGGCCGGTGATCTCAAACCTGGCCAAATCCAAGGCATTTGGTCATGGGAGGGGCCAGCATTTGTAGTGCACTGGCCCCCCTGACATGCCAGGACACCAACCAAGCACCCTAGGGGGCACTTCTAAAAATTAAAAAAAAATAGCTCCCAGGTGCATAGCTCCCTTACCTTGGGTGCTGAGCCCCCCAAATCTCCCCCAAACCCACTCCCCACAACTCTACACCATTACCATAGCCCTTATGGGTAAAGGGGGGCACCTACATCTGGGTACAGTGGGTTTTGGGGGTTTGGAGGGCTCCCATTTACCACCACAAGTGTAACAGGTAGGGGGGTGATGGGCCTGGGTCCGCCTCCCTGAAGTCCACTGCACCCACTAAAACTGCTCCAGGGACCTGTACACTGCTGCGATGGACCTGAGTATGACATTTGAGGCTGGCAAAAAAAGTTTTTAAAGTTGTTTTTTTGAGGGTGGGAGGGGGTTATTGACCACTGGGGGAGTCAGGGGAGGTGATCCCTGATTCCCTCCGGTTGTCATCTGGTCAGTTCGGGCACTTTTTTGGGACTTGGACCTGAAAAAAAAGGGACCAAATAAAGCGGACCAAATTCTCGCCAGGGACGCCCTTCTTTGTTCCATTATTGGGTGAAGCCGGCCATTTCAAAGCACACCCTCGTTCCGCACCCATCCCGCCTTCGCTACGCTACCGACACACCCCCTTGAAGTTTGGCCGCCTCTGCGACGGAAAGCAGTTGAAGCTGGCCAAAATTCGGCTTTCGATTATACCGATTTGGCCGGCTTCAAGAGATCGCCGGCCATCTCCCGATTTGTGTTGGAAGATGGCCGGCAATCTCCTTCGAAAATAAGCTGGAATGTTACTATGTAATGAGAAATTTAAGCTTGTTTGTTATATGCCCCCTCATTCCAGAGCTCTCCTTCATTTGAAAAAGGCTCTCTTCCTGTACATAAATGCCTTTGAGATATTTAAACGTTTCTATCATGTCTCCTCTCTCCCTCCTCTCTTCCAACGTATACATGTTGAGGTTACATAAGTACATAAGTAATGCCATACTGGGAAAAGACCAAGGGTCCATCGAGCCCAGCATCCTGTCCACGACAGCGGCCAATCCAGGCTAAGGGCACCTGGCAAGCTTCCAAAACATACAAACATTCTATACATGTTATTCCTGGAATTTTGGATTTTTCCAAGTCCGTTTAGTAGCGGTTTATGGACTTGTCCTTTAGGAAACCGTCCAACCCCTTTTTAAACTCTGCTAAGCTAACCGCCTTCACCACTTTCTCCGGCAACGAATTCCAGAGTTTAATTATGCATTGGGTGAAGAAAATTTTCTCTGATTTGTTTTAAATTTACTACACTGTAGTTTCATAGAGCGAGAAAAAAAGAAATATTTGATTGGTTAAACAGAAAATAATCCAATACTGACATGATATCATCTAGGACAATAATGTCATACCATAATCCCGCAGCGGTGACAAATTTGGCCACTGTGTAGTCATGTTTAGCCATTTGGAACACTAGATTCAACCAAAAACTAGGGTGGCTTGATTACAGTATCTCCAACGAGCTAAGACGACTTCAGTAGCCAGAGCAATTGGTATATCAAAAAGCTTTTTTGTCCATATCAATATACAGTATGATCAGGAAGCAATATTGATCGAAGAATAATCAATCCAGAAGAAATCAGTACGTAATGGTGTTGTAATAATATCCCAAACCAATTGCTAATTTATACGGATTTTGCTCACACCTTTTCTGTAGTAGCTCAAGGGGAGACATGATAGAGGTATATAAAATAATGAGTGGAATGGAACAGGTAGATGTGAAGTGTCTGTTCACGCTTTCCAAAAATACTAGGACTAGGGGGCATGCGATGAAACTACAGTGTAGTAAATTTAAAAGAAATCGGAGAAAAGTTTTCTTCACCCAACGCATAATTAAACTCTGGAATTCGTTGCCGGAGAACGTGGTGAAGGCGGTTAGCTTGACAGAGTTTAAAAAGGGGTTGGACAGTTTCCTAAAGGACAAGTCCATAAACCACTACTAAATGGACTTGGGAAAAATCCACAATTCCGGGAATAACTTGTATAAAATGTTTGTACATTTGGGAAGCTTGCCAGGTGCCCTTGGCCTGGATTGGCCGCTGTCGTGGACAGGATGCTGGGCTCGATGGACCCTTGGTCTTTTCCCAGTGTGGCATTACTTATGTACTTATGTACAAGGTGAGTTACATTCAGGTAGACTGAGTATTTCTCACAATCTAAAAGCCCTGTTTACTAAATGATGCTAGCGTTTTTAGTGCATGCTAACACTACAGACACCCATAGGGGTAGCACATGGCTTAGTAAACAGGACCCTAATGTTTTGCTTAATGCAATGGAGGGTTAAGAGACTTTGCCAAGATCATAAGGAGCAGTGGGATTTTAACCAGCCACCTCTGGATGTCAAGACAGGTGCTATAACCACTAGGCCACTACTCCATTCTAATATTGTTGCAAAGCTGAACAATCAGATATAACGTGTAAAAGTGTACCCTGAGATGGATGACTTGACCAGCACAAACTGGAATCAGCTCTTTTTGCTTGAAACTTTTACAGGAGTCCAATAAGACTTGTGGAAGAGAAAAAAATAATAAAGACCAGAATATCTATTTCTGTCGACAACACGCTCATTCTTCCTGTCTCGTCTGCTCGCAACCTTGGGGTCCTCTTCGACTCCTCCCTCTCCTTCTCTGCCCATATTCAACACATTGCTAAAACCTGTTGTTTCTTCCTTTATAACATCGCCAGAATTCGCCCTTTCCTTTCTGAACACGCTATCAGAACCCTCATCCACACTCTCATCACCTCTCGCTTAGACTACTGCAACTTGCTTCTCACAGGTCTTCCGCTCAGCCATCTCTCTCCTCTTCAATCTGTTCAAAACTCTGCCGCACAACTAATATTTCACCAAAGTCGTTATGCCCATATCAGCCCTCTCCTGAAATCGCTTCACTGGCTCCCTATCCGTTTCCGTATACAATTCAAGCTCCTCTTATTGACCTATAAGTACATTCACTCTGCAGCCCCTCACTACCTCTCCACCCTCATCTCTCCCTACACTCCTTCCCTAGAACTCCGTTCACTAGGCAAATCTCTCCTAGTTGCACCCTTCTCCTCCATCGCTAACTCCAGACTCCGATCCTTCTATCTCGCCATACCTTATGCCTGGAATAGGCTTCCTGAGCTGTTACGTCTAGCTCCATCCCTGGCTGCCTTGAAATCCGGGCTAAAGGCCTACCTGTTTGATGCTGCTTTCGACTCCTGACTTGTCACTTTTATCTTATCCTTATGTGTCCTTCTTCCCTTATCCTTTTTGGTCCTGTCTGTGTGTCCTGATTTAGATTGTAAGCTCTTTTGAGCAGGGACTGTCTTTTCTTCATGTTCAATTGTGAAACGCTGCGTACGACTGGTAGCTCTATAGAAATGATTTATAGTAGTAGTAGAAGCCTGCCCTTGCAGATCAGCAACGCGGCCGCGTAGGCTTCTGTTTCTGCGAGTCTGACGTCCTGCACATACATGCAGGACGTCAGACTCGCAGAAACAGAAGCCTGCGCGGCCGCGTTGCTGATCTGCAAGGGCAGACTTCTACATGGAATGCTGCTAGTGGAATAGCAACATTAACATTCCATATAGAATCTCCAATAGTAGCAACATTCCATTTAGAATCATTCCTATGTGTCCTTCTACCGTTATCCTTATTGGTCCTGTCTGTCTGTCCTGATTTAGATTGTAAGCTCTTTTGAGCAGGGACTGTCTTTCTTCATGTTCAATTGTAAAGCGCTGCGTATGACTGGTAGCGCTATAGAAATGATTTATAGTAGTAGTAGAAGCCTGCCCTTGCAGATCAGCAACGCGGCCGCGTAGGCTTCTGTTTCTGCGAGTCTGACGTCCTGCACGTACGTGCAGGACGTCAGACTCGCAGAAACAGAAGCCTACGCGGCCGCGTTGCTGATCTGCAAGGGCAGACTTCTACATGGAACGCTGCTAGTGGAATAGCAACATTAACATTCCATATAGAATCTCCAATAGTAGCAACATTCCATTTAGAATCATTCCTATGTGTCCTTCTACCGTTATCCTTATTGGTCCTGTCTGTCTGTCCTGATTTAGATTGTAAGCTCTTTTGAGCAAGGACCGTCTTTTCTTCATGTTCAACTGTGAAGCGCTGCGTATGACTGGTAGCGCTATAGAAATGATTTATAGTAGTAGTAGAAGCCTGCCCTTGCAGATCAGCAACGCGGCCGCGTAGGCTTCTGTTTCTGCGAGTCTGACGTCCTGCACGTACGTGCAGGACGTCAGACTCGCAGAAACAGAAGCCTGCGCGGCCGCGTTGCTGATCTGCAAGGGCAGACTTCTACATGGAATGCTGCTAGTGGAATAGCAACATTAACATTCCATATAGAATCTCCAATAGTAGCAACATTCCATTTAGAATCATTCCTATGTGTCCTTCTACCGTTATCCTTATTGGTCCTGTCTGTTTGTCCTGATTTAGATTGTAAGCTCTTTTGAGCAGGGACTGTCTTTCTTCTTCATGTTCAATTGTAAAGCGCTGCGTACGACTGGTAGCGCTATAGAAATGATTTATAGTAGTAGTAGAAGCCTGCCCTTGCAGATCAGCAACGCGGCCGCGTAGGCTTCTGTTTCTGCGAGTCTGACGTCCTGCACGTACGTGCAGGACGTCAGACTCGCAGAAACAGAAGCCTGCGCGGCCGCGTTGCTGATCTGCAAGGGCAGACTTCTACATGGAATGCTGCTAGTGGAATAGCAACATTAACATTCCATATAGAATCTCCAATAGTAGCAACATTCCATTTAGAATCATTCCTATGTGTCCTTCTACCGTTATCCTTATTGGTCCTGTCTGTTTGTCCTGATTTAGATTGTAAGCTCTTTTGAGCAAGGACCGTCTTTTCTTCATGTTCAACTGTGAAGCGCTGCGTATGACTGGTAGCGCTATAGAAATGATTTATAGTAGTAGTAGAAGCCTGCCCTTGCAGATCAGCAACGCGGCCGCGTAGGCTTCTGTTTCTGCGAGTCTGACGTCCTGCACATACGTGCAGGACGTCAGACTCGCAGAAACAGAAGCCTGCGCGGCTGCGTTGCTGATCTGCAAGGGCAGACTTCTACATGGAATGCTGCTAGTGGAATAGTAACATTCCATGTAGAATCTCCAATAGTAGCAACATTCCATTTAGAATCATTCCTATGTGTCCTTCTACCGTTATCCTTATTGGTCCTGTCTGTTTGTCCTGATTTAGATTGTAAGCTCTTTTGAGCAAGGACCGTCTTTTCTTCATGTTCAACTGTGAAGCGCTGCGTATGACTGGTAGCGCTATAGAAATGATTTATAGTAGTAGTAGAAGCCTGCCCTTGCAGATCAGCAACGCGGCCGCGCAGGCTTCTGTTTCTGCGAGTCTGACGTCCTGCACGTACGTGCAGGACGTCAGACTCGCAGAAACAGAAGCCTGCGCGGCCGCGTTGCTGATCTGCAAGGGCAGACTTCTACATGGAATGCTGCTAGTGGAATAGCAACATTAACATTCCATATAGAATCTCCAATAGTAGCAACATTCCATTTAGAATCATTCCTATGTGTCCTTCTACCGTTATCCTTATTGGTCCTGTCTGTTTGTCCTGATTTAGATTGTAAGCTCTTTTGAGCAAGGACCGTCTTTTCTTCATGTTCAACTGTGAAGCGCTGCGTATGACTGGTAGCGCTATAGAAATGATTTATAGTAGTAGTAGAAGTCTGCCCTTGCAGATCAGCAACGCGGCCGCGCAGGCTTCTGTTTCTGCGAGTCTGACGTCCTGCACGTACGTGCAGGACGTCAGACTCGCAGAAACAGAAGTCTACGCGGCCGCGTTGCTGATCTGCAAGGGCAGACTTCTACATGGAATGCTGCTAGTGGAATAGCAACATTAACATTCCATATAGAATCTCCAATAGTAGCAACATTCCATTTAGAATCATTCCTATGTGTCCTTCTACCCTTATCCTTATTGGTCCTGTCTGTTTGTCCTGATTTAGATTGTAAGCTCTTTTGAGCAGGGACTGTCTTTCTTCTTCATGTTCAATTGTAAAGCGCTGCGTACGACTGGTAGCGCTATAGAAGTGATTTATAGTAGTATTTATAGTAATATCGGTGCCAAAGATAAAGGCCTACTAACATTAGCTCAAAATTATGACCACTGGTCCATTCTCCATTGACATTTAAGTTCATGTTCCCACACTGATGGAATAGGAAGATAGGAAGAGGCTTCTTGTGGGTGTGAGACGTCAACAACTTATTGAACCTAGAAGCACAATGATGGCCTATAAACGCTCCCAGTTTTAAAAGCTGTGAAGGGTAGCATAAGAGTCTTGGAGTGATTTATTCAGACAATGTCAGAGTTTAATAGAACGATAGAACTAAGTTTGTGTGAAAGATGTTGGAAGTTAATGATCTAAGGGAGGGTTGTAACATGACCATGTTTAAAAATTATTCAAAGGCTCCTATGAGTTCAGGGGTTGTGTCGCCAATCACATTAGGGCTTATAATTTAGAAAGCCAAGCTAGACGTATGTATAATTTTGGCCATATAACTTTGCCTACTGAAGTGGTACATATTGAGGGGCATTTTTGATATGACGTCTATGTCCGATTTTAGACGTTTTGCAAAAAAAATGTCCAAAATTTGAATGGGAAAGAAGGTCATTTTTGAAAAAGAAAAATGTCTATTTTTTTTTTTCAAAAATACTGTATCGAACAAGGTTTTGTGCTTTGGACATTTTTCTTTTGCTCTATTTTCAAAGAAAAAGTGCAAAATGTACAGATTCGTGCTATTTGGGATGTAGGAGGAGCCAGCATTTTTAGTAGACTGGTCTCACAGACAGGCCAGGAAAGCAGTGGGGGCACCCTAGAGGGCACTTCTGTACACTTCATGAAAGCTCCCAGGTGCACATCTCACCTTTGCTCCCTTATCTTGTCCCCTGAGCCCGTCAAACCCCACCCAAAACACACCGTACACCACTACAATAGCCCTTATGGGTGAAGAGGCACTATATGTGGGCACAGTAGGGTTTTGGTGACTTTGGGAGGGGGTCACAGTTTCCATCACAAGTATGACAGGTAGAGGGAGATAGGGACCAGAGTCCTCCACGCCATTGTGCACTGCGCTGACCACTACACTACTCCAGGGACCTGCATGCTTCTCTAATAGAACTGACTTTAACATCTGAGGCTGTCATAGAGGCTGGCAAGTCATATTTTTATAATTTCTTTTTTTTTGTGGGGGGGGGGGGGGGGGGGGGGGGGGAGGGGGAAGCGACCACTAGGGCAGTATTGGAGGTTCACCCTGGATTCCCTCCAGTGGTCATTTAGAGCAACTTTTTGTGTCTTCTTCGTTCTGAAAATAGGTCTAGACCAAAATGTCTTGGTTCTAGTCCTGAACATTTTTGTTTTGTCCCAATATGGCTGTAAAACGTTCAAGCGTTAATCATGCCCTAATCCCGAAATGCCCCTGACACACCCCCTTGTTATTTGAATGCACTTTTGACGGGCTTCATAGAAAAACATCTAAAATATGGTTTTGAAAATACCAATTTAGACTTTGTGAGAAAAACATCCATATGTGGCTGTCACGCTGGTGGGGAAAAGTGAGCCCTTGGGCCACTGCCGAGGAGCGGCAGGCAAATCACCCAAACAGGAGGCAAGGCAGACCACAGACAGACGGGCACAGGCCGGACTGGAGAACCTGGACTGGAACAGAAGCAGAAGCGGGAGAATAGTCCATGAATCAAGCAGAGTCTTACCGGCAGGCAGCAAAGCAGCGGGGAAACCAGGAACCACACAGACAATGGCGTTCCTAGGGGTGCTGACACCCGGTGCGGATCGCTGATGCGCCCCGCCCCCCGGGTGCAGCGCCCCCCCCGTGCAGCGCGACCCCCCCCCTGGTGAAAGGACACCCCCCCACCCCGGCGAAAAAAAACCCTCCCCCCGGGTGCACGCCGCTGGGGGGGTGCCGCGTGCCAGTCAGCGTCGTTCTTTCCATGCTCCCTCTGCCCAGGAACAGGACCTGTTCCGGGGCAGAGGGAGCATGGAAATGAACGATGCTGACCGGCGCGCGGCACTCCCCCAGCGGCCTGCACCCGGGGCGGACCGCCCCCCTCGGTACGCCAGTGCACACAGAGTCTGTAGGCTGGCTGCAATCAATAGTAAATCAGGAATCAAGCAGAGTCTTGGGCAGGCAGCAGACAGTAGAACAAACCAGGAAACATGCCAGGTCAAAGACAGGCAAAGCAAGCTTTCAGGGCAGGAACTGCAATAGACCAACAAGGACAAGAACATAACTGAAGACCTCTGATGCCAAGGCAAAGCCTGAAAGTTCCCAGGTGCTTAATAAAGGCAACATACAAGGGAGTTCACCAGGTAAGGGTGCTGCTAAGTTCCAAAAATCTCAAGACAGTCTGGAAGGCTGGAAGATCCAGACCGGACCGGCATGACTTCTGGGACTTGGGAAACAGCACACAGACAGTCCATCGCAGCCACCAGGTATGACCACCAGGTGGTGAGATGAATGAGAGCATGAAACATGGGCACAACCATGACAGTGGCTTTATGCCACTTGTTGGACATTTTTCTCTTTTGAAAATGAACCCCATTGTCTGCCTTTTTTGAAAGAAAACCATCTTCCAAAGCTGTAGCGGCACTTAAATGTTTCAATATAGCATTATCTTGTCCAACAGCAGAACAAGAGATGGGTAGGAGAAACAACAGAATTTTAGATGTAACCATAACGTCCTGTCAGAGAAATGTGGGTTCATTTCTTCTGATTTCATTGGGGGGGAGGGGAGGGGAGGGTGCAGTGGTAAGAAGATATTATGTGGGCTTGCAGCAAAAGTTTCTTATTCATGAATTAATCAGCAAAGGTACAACATCTGTCAGAACTATAAAACAAATGAAAAATTAATTAGGTGTTTGAAGGTCTCTTTTCAAGATAATGGGGCTTTGTCTTAAATCCTCTTATGGCTTAAGCCATTTAATACGTTCTCAGTCCCTGGAACTCCGCTCCCCCTTACTTCCTTCATTTTCAGTAATGCGACTTTGCCGTTAGCTTTGTCCTTGATCAATGCCTGCCTTCTGTGGCATCTGTTCATTGCTATTCCAGAAATAAGCTGATCCACAGTAAGAGTAAAGATATATTTTCTTTATATGCCAGACTCCCATCCCCTCTCTGCCAGTGCTGGTTTTCAGCTCTCACCTCCAAAGGTTCTGAAATTTGTAGACTGACAATATTTTCTTGATCAAACAGTGTGTGGCGAATCTATGAATGTAAAACAGTGAAAGTTTGAACAGCAAAATGGTTTTCAAATTTGTAGTGAAGATTTGGTGTGATTGATACATACCATAGTGAAATGTCACTGAGCAGTATAATTTGTAGTGAACTGACTAGGCCAGCAGGGGGACTCTACAGCCTATCTTGATGAGAAATCACTTTCAGAATGATAAGTGATCTTTTTGGAGGGATGGTTGGAGGTACAGATTACAGAAGGATATCAAATCGCTACCACTACTACTACTATTATTTAGCATTTCTATAGCGCTACAAGGCGTACGCAGCGCTGCACAAACATAGAAGAAAGACAGTCCCTGCTCAAAGAGCTATGTAATAAAAGTGAGCCAAGTATAGGACAATCAAGCCATTGTGACATCACTGATGAGGTTGGCTCTTATTGGTGGACTGAGGCATTATGACATCACAATATTAGCTCTGGTTACAAGAGACTACTACTACTACTATTTAGCATTTCTATAGCGCTACAAGGCGTACGCAGCGCTACACAAACATAGAAGAAAGACAGTCCCTGCTCAAAGAGCTTACAATCTAATAGACAAGAAATAAAGTAAGCAAATGAAATCAATTAATGTGAACGGGAAGGAAGAGAGGAGGGTAGGTGGAGGCGAGTGGTTACGAGTCAAAAGCAATGTTAAAGAGGTGGGCTTTCAGTCTAGATTTAAAGGTGGCCAAGGATGGGGCAAGACGTAGGGGCTCAGGAAGTTTATTCCAGGCATAGGGTGCAGCGAGACAGAAGGCGCGAAGTCTGGAGTTGGCAGTAGTAGAGAAGGGAACAGATAAGAAGGATTTATCCATGGAGCGGAGTGCACGGGAAGGGGTGTAGGGAAGGACGAGTGTGGAGAGATACTGGGGAGCAGCAGAGTGAGTACATTTATAGGTTAGTAGAAGAAGTTTGAACAGGATGCGAAAACGGATAGGGAGCCAGTGAAGGGTCTTGAGGAGAGGGGTAGTATGAGTAAAGCGACCCTGGCGGAAGACGAGACGGGCAGCAGAGTTTTGAACCGATTGGAGAGGGGAGAGGTGACTAAGGGGGAGGCCAGCAAGAAGCAGATTGCAGTAGTCTAAACGAGAGGTGACAAGGGTGTGGATGAGGGTTTTGGTAGAGTGCTCGGAAAGAAAGGGGCGGATTTTACGGATGTTGTAAAGAAAGAAACGACAGGTCTTGGCAATCTGCTGGATATGAGCAGAGAAGGAGAGAGAAGAGTCAAAGATGACCCCAAGGTTTCGAGCTGAGGAGACAGGGAGAATGAGAGAGCCATCAACAGAAATAGAAAACGGGGGGAGCGGGGAGGTGGGTTTGGGGGGGAAAATGAGAAGCTCGGTTTTGGTCATATTTAATTTCAGGTTAGACCAATGTCCTACGCTCCTCCCAGGGTCTCCCACATGGGAAAATTTTTTGCATTCTCCCACATGATTAAATTATACAGCTACCTGCACAAAATGGCATCCCTGCAACCAAGCATACCAAGTCACTAGTTATCAGTTACATAAAATCTGGATAGTCAGTGTTGGTATCCGGACTGCAGCAAATGCTGAAAATCCAGGTAGAGCAGCTTGTGGTCATGCTATCTGGAAACTGAACTTATTCAAACCATAGAGGATAGTACTGAGGCAGTCTGTAGCAGTGGCGTAGCTACACGGGGCCATGGGGGCCTGAGGCCCCCCAAATTTACTGTGGGCCCTGGGGATTGCAGGCAGGGGCCCTCACCCCCCGTTAGCCGAAGCATTATCCAGCATTGGTCTCCGGCACCGCCGCGTTGCCTGCCCTGCTCTGTCTTCCCCTCAAGTTCGGCACGCTACTTTTAGTGAAACTGAGCATGCTTTATTGCTGTTGCAACGCGAGACACTGTTTTTATCTTACTTATGACTTTAGAAAGTTATTCTGAGTTATTCAGCCTGCAGTGGAAAGTTTATGTCTATGTTTATTACAATTTGCCGAATCATTTTTTTTAAACACATAATCAAAGCTATGTGCTTTATAAAATAAAATAAAATTAGGTAAAGAATGCCGATAGTTTATAGAAAAGTTCACAGACATACTGAAGGACATTCATACTGTTGTACACTGAACCTGAAAGTGCCTTCTAAGCTCACCTAACCCCGGGTATTCAATGCCAGGCCATATGTGGCTCCTACCATTGAATAGGAACAAAATTCAGTGGAGGTGGCCAAGAAACTGAAACAGGGCTGCCGAGATACTGAACCGGGCCCGGGGCAGGGCCACTGTTGCCCCCCCCCCCAATTATCACCCGCTGCCGCCCCCCCCCCCCGATCGCTTCCGCCCACCTCCTATCACTGCTGCCACCCCTCCGATCGCTGCCGCCCACCTCCTATCACTGCTGCCCCCTCTCCGATCGCTGCCGCCCACCTCCAATCACTGCCGCCCCCCCCTCCGATCGCTGCCGCCCACCTCCTATCACTGCTGCCACCCCTCCGATCGCTGCCGCCCACCTCCAATCACTGCCGCCCCCCTCCGATCGCTGCCGCCCACCTCCTATCACTGCCGCCCCCCTCCAATCGCTGCCGCCCACCTCCTATCACTGCTGCCCCCCCTCCGATCGCTGCCGCCCACCTCCTATCACTGCTGCCCCCTCCCCGATCGCTGCCGCCCACCTCCTATCACTGCTGCCCCCTCCCCGATCGCTGCCACAACAGGACTAAATTAAAATACTTTGCCTGGCGGGGATCCCGAGGCCCTGGCAGCAGATGTCTTCCGCCAGCAGCTGCTTTTCCGCTCAGGGCATGCTCGGTTTCAAAACTGAGCGTGCGCCTGGGAGGAAAAGCAGCCGCTCAGCAATGGGCAGAAGAGCAGTGCTGAAGGAAGCTCCGGGTCCTCCTCAGCCTCCAAGGGGTGCCCGGCTCCGGAGTTTTCTGTCTCCTGCTCCCGTTGGGACGCGATCACTCAGGTTCCATCAGGAGCAGGAGACATAGAGAGACCCCGGCGTTGGGCTCCCCTTGGAGGTCTGGGCCTGGGGAATTCTGCCCCCCTGCCCCCCTCTCGGCAGCCCTGAACTGAAATTCCAAACAAGGCTGCCACACAGTCTTTTATTGGTAATCCTCAACTGAATAGACACGAATCACCTTTCGGCCACTACAGGCCTGCATCAGGAGTCTGAAGATTAGTATGGAAAAAAGTATCTATGTGCTCACTGTGTCCCATTAGCAGGGGCGTAGCCAGACTTCGGCGGGAGGGGGCTCCAGAGCCCGAGGTCTGATCTCCTCCGTATAGTCTCCATGAGCAGTATTGAGAGAGGTGAAGCACTTACCGTTTCTCCTGGTAGTGAACACTCTACAAGTAGTAATTTGTTAAGCAATGAGTTCCTGAAGAAGCTTTCGAAACCCTGCAGAGTCGGACTCTCGTTACTTCTAGTTTTGGAAATTGTGTTTGAGCAGAGCGGGACTTAAAGCGAACTTACCCGGTTTGAAGACAGTTGGTTGTATATGTGCATTGGACCTTTACGAGTTTGGTGGGAATTACATCATTAAAGAGGATTATGCCTTATGTCGTGTGGAAATGGACAGAATTGAATTAAGGTGGAGAAATGGTCGGTCTAGTGGAGTTACAGCATTGACACAAGCACATTAAACTTTTTCTATCAACTGGGAGTTCGCCAGTTTGATTGAAGACCCTTCTTATTACGCTAAGTGCCTTTATTTTATTTACTCTATTTATTTAGAAAATAGGTAAAAGATAAAAATGATACAGTATTTATGTACTTGAACATTTATTTTAGTGCATATGAGGTCGTGGGAAATCAGTGACGGAATTGACCTATTAGTAGCCTAAATTGGTGGAAGGAGTGTGCCGTAGGAAGGTTTGATTTGGATTATAGCACGGGGGTGGATCAGCAAGCAAGAAAATTATATATACAAAAAACATATTAAGGAGTAGACCAGTGATTGAGATGCTTGTCCACCCTTAGAGACATTAAACACTGCGTGTTGTCTCGTTTGGGTGAGTTTTTACTCTGAGGTCTCTCCTTATATTTAATTACAAAGGCATATCGCTGATTTGGTGTACTACTGGGTGAATTCCTCCACTGAGAGCATTTCCAGGATATTATACCCTGGTTTGCATGATTGGCATGTTGAGAACGAGCATATGAGTATAATGGCTTAATGCCACTCACTATTTATTTATTTTTCACATTATTATTTCACTAGCACAAGCATACTAAAAAGAAAAAAAGACAAAAAAAGGAAGTAATAGACCATTCTACCCGCTGGTATACCCAGCCTACCCTCTGTATTGATATCGTCTATATGGCTAAGCCAAGCAACTAGTGCAGAGAGTGTGTTTATAGCTCTACCAGCAGGAAGGTAGGGAGGGCTGGTGCAATGATGGCGATTACCAGTGGTGATGTAAGCATTTTTATGGTTTAAATTCATGCACTTTATTCCGAGCACCATTGAACACTAGTACACTCTACGCTAAATGTCCGAGAGTTAATGAGCTGATTTCTAAAGTTTTCTTTAGAATAATCATATAAGAGAAACCTATCGATTCATCCCCAGTATTGTTTGCATTAAATTTTAACTGCCAGACCCTCGACCATTCTTCTAACGTTCAGAGATCCCTTCTCATCGTTTCTACTCCCTCCAGGTTACCCACTCTATTGGTTAAGTGTGCCATTTAATATCAGCGGCTGGCCAGCTTGATCCCGATGCATTTTTACCCTTTTTGTCACCAAGTTAAGTAAACCCCTTTGGCTGAAATTGCACCTTCTGGCCTGGACTAATTTATTGGAAGGTAGGGTGCGCTGAATGAGTGGACTGACTGCGCCTTCCAGCCTTCCACCTTGCTGACCCTGGCCCTGACTCCACTAAACACGCCTAAAACTACATTAAGTAACCCACCTGATGCTCACTAGGCAAACAAAGGTTGCATTTGTATCCAGTGTTATTGTTTATTTATTTATTTGTAGCATTTGTATCCCACATTTTCCCACCAATTTGCAGGCTCAACGTGGCTTACATTTGCCTTAATGGCATTATGGCATTAAAACAAGAGACATGGAGAACCACAAAACCGGGTCAAAAGTATCTGCTGTCAAGTCCTACAGTGAGCTTGTTCTTTGACTATTTTGGAGATCGACTATCAACTCAGAAACGTATTGTTTGTATTAGCGGAGAACGCCAGAGAGTTTAGGAGAAGCTCCCAAAAGGGGAAATTAACTGATATTAAACTAATATAATAGGCAAGAGGCAGCAATACAGTTTAAAGATCAGATGTGTCTTTGAAAACCATTAGCATTAACACCGACCCCATTAACTATGTTATATAACCGGCCTGCAGGCTTCAGCAAGTGATAGAGGAGAAGGTAACGATGCTCAGTGAAGATTAACCATCTCTCTTTCGGTTTAATTAATTTCATAGACGTTGACACTAACTTTGTATATATCGGCTTTTTGTCTTTAATTTTTCTTTTGTTGTGGATTTCTTTGTGAGAAGATGACATTCTGCGGATTGTCTGATCAACCTGAAGAGTGTTTGCTGTGCCACTAAGAGTCTGTATCAGAGGGGTGGACTAGCAGTTTCATCCTGCTCGCTTCATTGCCTTCGCTTACTGGGTAGCAGTGACCTCATTTGCATATGAACTCAGCAGGGCAAAGTGCTCTATGCACTCCTGTTTGCAAATATTTGCCAATGGCTAGCTGAACTAATTTACGGAGGGGCCCTTTTCTTAATGTGTGTTAAGCCTTGACGAGGTCTTAGCGTGCCAAGAAAGCTTACCGCAGGACACGCTAAAGCATTTTGCAGTAATTTTCCCTTTGCCCTGGTGGTCTAGTGACCTCTTTGGGGCAAGAAAGAGCCCTCTCTTTCCCGCCCGGAGCACTGCCCTGCATGCTTCCTTCCTGTTGCTGATCTCGGCGCCGATTCAAAATGGCCGCCGAGAGTTGAAGTCTTGCGAGGTCACTTCAACTCTCTGCGACCATTTTGAATCGGCACCGAGATCAGCAACAGGAAGGAAGCATACAGGGCAGTGCTCCAGGCAGGAAAGAGGGGGCTCTTTCCTGCCCCGAAGGCGGAAGAGGTCACTAGACCACCAGGGCAGTAGTAACTAAGGGGACGGCAGGCTAGCAATCTGCCCGTTTGTCCAGAAATCCGGACAAATGGGCAGATTGCCAAAACCCGCCCGGTTGCCCGGACATGTCCTCAAAAAGAGGACATGTCCGGGTAAATCCGGACATATGGTAACCCTACTCATTCTGCACCTGGACTAGCTTGCTACACACACTGTAATTTAGATCAGTTCCTTATCTCTTGCTTAACTATACAAAGAACTTCCCTTGATTTTAGCTAACCATCAAATTATCCCAACTGACTCTGTACCACGCTTCTTGTTGCCATCATATATCTGCTCTTGGTCCCTCAGCTATATGGTAAGCCATAGTGTAGAAACTCTTTAGCATCATATCTATGTTAGTTGAATGTTCTAATGCTTATTAGGCGTATCATTGTATTATACCTCTGGTATTTGAATTCCAGTGCTGTTAAACGTTTATATTTTAGATACCGTTTCATAGTAGTTCTATTATTAGATTTCAATTTACTGTTTTCAAGTTTACCTCATTATTGTATTTACGTTCATTCCTGGTTATTTTACTATTGTTATACTGTTAAAAAAATAGTAAGATTTATGTTAAACTGTACCTGCTATACACTGCCTTGGGTGAATCTCTTCATAAAGGTGATTAATAAATCCTAATAAATAAATAAATAAATAATATGTCATGTAGGTTAGAGAATAGACCTAATAAGCTAGTAAAATATTTTCCTTTTGTTTTTAATCTTTGTCGCTGCTTTACATCCATTTCCATGTTTGTATCTCACTACTGTGTACCAGGGGCGTATCTGACTTTCCCTGGTAGGGGGGGCCAGAGCCCGGTGTGGGGGCCGTTTTTCGCCCCCCCCCCCATAGGCTTCCATTGGCGGCATGGGGGGGTTGGCAGCGGGGGCCAGGGCCAAATGTACGGGGGCCAGGCACCCGTTGGCCCCCTTACAGATACGCCCCTGCTGTGTACCACGGGGTGACCTTCAGTGGGAGGCTGTTCCATGCATTCACTACCATTTCTGTAAAGATTCCCCCCCCCCCCCCCCCCCCCCCGCTTTATATGGCTATTATTAGAACAGGAAAAGAGAACTATATGAGATTTAAAAAGGTACATGTTACATATATGTAGACAGGATGGACTCAGTGGTCCTTTTCTGCTGGCAGCTTTTACTAATTACAAATACTTAAGCCTCAGGTTTTTAGCCATGTAACAAGAAGGAAAAGTGAGCAGACAAGATGGACCTGGCAGCTTTTCTCTGTTTCCTACAGCTGATAATTTAATATTTAAAATTCACTACCTTTGCTAATAAAAGCCTATCTTCTATAGCTCAGAATGATCAGGAAGTGGTGACATTTTTAACAGACAAACTCAGAATCCCTCTGCTCAGAACCTAGGAAGAACGCTGAAAAGAAAAATGGAAGAATATTATTTACCGAGCACCTCCCTGACTAATGGCAGCCTCCACCCGATGACTTGCAAAGATATATTCTGCTGACAGAATTTCTATGCGATACTGCTAGATCCTGGGCACCTAAAGAATCACTCACATTCCTGCCTGTCCTTCAAGGACCTATTATTAATGAAAATGACTTCTAAGAGATAAATGCCTTCTCTTTTTCTCATGCAAAGTTCATCGGTAAACTAGGCAGAGCTCACCGCCAAAAAGGTTAAGTTGTATGATCACACAGGAGACCCTGTCCCGCTCAGTTCAAGAGACGTGACACAGACATACAGATTCAATCATAGGAGCCAACTTTTCAAAATTATTGCGGGTGCTAAGCCCAGTGAACATAACCCTTCCTTGGACACAAACAAGGAATTTTCTCAATATTAGGGGTGCTCAAGCACCCACAGAGTCGGCTCCTATGGATTCAATAGTCCTCTTCTCAACTATCCGTTGAGTGGAGGAGTGGCCTAGTGGTTAGAGTGGTGGACTTTGGTCCTGGGGAACTGAGTTCAATTCCCACTTCAGGCACAGGCAGCTCCTTGTGACTCTGGGCAAGTCACTTAACCCTCCATTGCCTGCTGCATTGAGCCTGCCATGAATGGGAAAGCACAGGGTACAAATGTAACAAAAATAAAAAATAACAGTTTGACTTCAGATCATATCTTTCACATCTAGCAATTCACCAGGAGGAACATTGGAGGAAAATACCTCAAAAGAGCACACTCTTATCGTGGCACGGCTTACTTTATCTGGGAGTATTCACTCTCATCATTAGCTCAAATCCTCCACCTACTTATTTTCAATAATACAAGTTTTCTCTTTTTTTTGTTATTATAAGCTTATCTGTGCATGCTGCCCAGTGTTATCCAAGCGCCAAGTTCAGTTTATAATAAGAATAACAGAGAAAACTTGCATCGTGCATGCAGGACATCAGTCAGAACTCACAGCACAGATCAGCGAACGTGCCGGAGACCACTGGGGGAGTAAGAAGAGGTCATCGCTGATTCTCTCCACTGGTCATTTGGGTAACCTTCTTGTGCCTTATTCGTAAGGAAAACAGGTATAGCTCAAAACATCCAAGTTTTAGTGCTGGAAGTTTTTGCTTTGTTCCATTATGGCTCAAAGACGTCCAAGTCTTAGGAACGCCCAAGTCCCACCTTTAACACGCCCCCAATATGCCCTCTTTAGATTTGGACGTCCTTCCGATGGACTTCTGAGAAAGACTTCCAAAACGTGGTTTTGATTATACGTATTTGGATGTTTCTGTGAGATGGATGTCCAGCTGTCGATTAATGTCACTTTTTGGAAGTCCATCTCTTTCGAAAATGAGCCTGCAGGTGTCCTTAAATAAATATCAGACACAAGATTGCAAATTATCAATCGGGCTCATTTTCGAAAGAGAAGGACGTCCATCTTTGGACGTAAATCGGAAGATGGACGTCCTTCTCCCAGAGACGTCCAAATCGGTATAATCGAAATCTGATTTTGGACGTCTCTAACTGCAGTCCATCGCCAGAATGTCCAAATTTCAAGGGGGTGTGTCGGAGGCGTAGCGAAGTTGGGACGTGGGCATGCCTAACACTTGGACATCTTTGACCCATAATCGAAAAAAGCAAGGACGTCACTGACAAACACATACACGTTTTCACCCGGACCTGTTTTTTTTTTTATTGTAATTATTTTATTTATCACATTTTACATTATTATTCAAGTTCAAATCTTGAAATCAGAAAAGATGTCATTGGTCATATATATTAATAAGAAATATTGTTACAATCCCAAATAAATCACAATATGATCCTTACTCATCTTTAGTCCACTATATTCGCAGGCATTACTAACTATAATCTAGGAAAATTGCTCCAATTTCAATAAAGAAAAAGGAAAGAAAAAGGAAAGTAGAACAAGAAGTCCAAGTGTTCCAACATTATGGCGTAGAAGTTATTACAGGCCCTGGTGGCGAAATAGGTGAGCCAGCTAATTTAGAATCCAAAAAAGAGTTCAATTAATCATAGAATATATACTTTACAGAATTCAATTTTATAACACATTTGCAAGGATAGTTTAACCAAAATAACGCACCCAATTGAAGAGCCTTTGGGCGCAATTTAAGAAATTCTTGTCTCTTTTTCTGCGTAACCTTTGAAACATCAGGGTACATTCGTATTTTGTAACCAAGGAAATTCTGTTCTCTATGTAAAAAGTATTGTTTTAGTACCCAGTCTCTATCAGGTTGTAGAATAAATGTAACTTTGAGCGTTGCTGATGTAAGGCCAGCCATATCAGAACCTGGTTTTTTTTTTACGAATAAGGCACAAAAAGGTGTCCAAAATGACCACTGGAGAGAATCAGGGATGACCTCCCGTTACTCCCCCAGCGGTCACTAACCCCTTCCCGCCCTCAAAAAACATCTTTAAAAATATGTCATGCCAGCCACTATGACAGCATCAGGTCCATGACAGTGCATGAAAGTCCCAGGAGCAGTTTTAGAGGGTACCTCAGTGCACTTCAGACAGGTGCACCCAGGCCTATACCCCCCTACCTGTTACATTTGTGGAGGAAACAGCGAGCTCGCCAAAACCCACCACAAACCCACTGTACCCATATATAGGTGCCCCCTTCACCCGTAAGGGTAGTGGTGTACAGTTGTAGGTAGTGGGGTTTTGAGGGGGGGTTGGGGGGCTCAGCACACAAGGTAAGGGAGCTATGTTCCTGAGAGCATTTTATGAAGTCCACTGCAGTGCCTCCTAGGGTCCCCGGTTGGTGTCCTGGCATGTCAGAGGGACCAGTGCACTACAAATGCTGGCTCCTCCCACATCCAAATGGCTTGTATTAGGACGTTTTTGACATGGACGTCTTTGGTTTTGAAAATCGCCAAAAGGCAGAAACGTCCATGTCTAGGGACGTCCAAATCTAGGGACGTCCAGATTTAAGGATTTGGACGTCTCTGACGGAATTTTCAAAATGAAAGATGGATGTCCATCTTTTTTCGAAAATACAGTTTTCCCCGCCCCTGGATTTGGACATTTTGCAAAGACGTTTCTTGTGAAAATGCCCCTCTATATTTCTTCAAGGACATAAAAAGACGAGGCAGTTCAGAGGAAGGTGGCAAAAATGGTATAGGGATTGTGTTGTAAGATGTAGGGTTAGAGCCTGGAGGACTTGAATATGTAAACACAGAGAACAGGAGAGTGAGAACTGATTTAATACAGATTGTGACACCCTGAGCGAAGGGCGAGGGTGGGCCTGTGGAATAACACAGACAAGGGATATAAGTGAAAACAAGTGTTTTATTTAGTTTAATCCTGAACACTGTTATGTCACAAAACCAGGCACAAAAAACAGAACGCCTCTGTAGTTCAATCAGCAAGGCTTGAGCACAGTCTGTAGCTGGTAGGGTGGCCCCACCCCAAACACAGCCTGGGAGTCCTTCTTGGTTCTTCTCCAAGTACTAAGGTCTGGCTCCAGCCAGACCTTGGAGCAAGGCTTGTGAGTCTCAAACAAGCGACAAAAGTGGATTACCTCAACCAGGTCACAATTCTTAATCATAGGTGGTCATATACACTGGGGCTTTGGTTCCTTCTCCTTTCTGGACCTCCTTAACCTCAGTCAGACCCTGTCTTGTATACTTCCTGATTTTGGCTCCACCTCTCCTTCTGGATCACTTCCTCTTGGGTGGGAGTAGTGTTCCTCTAAGGTGGATCAGTCTGTCTATGCGTCTATTCTTAAGGGTGAGGTGCAGAGTTCTATAACCCCCTCACACCAACATTTAAGTACTTGAAAGGTATTAATATTAAAACAAACTTCTTCCAGAGACAGAGGGGTAGTAAAGTTGGAGGACATGAATGGAGGTTGCAGGAAGGTAGATTTAGGAGTAATGTTAGGAAATACTTTTTCACAGAAAGGGTTGTAGATGCCTGAAACAGCCTTCCAGGAGAGATGGTAGTCAAAAACGGTGAGTGAATTAAAAAATGCATGGGATGGACACAGGGAATGCCTAAATAGAAAGAGGATGGAAACACAACATGGCTTTTGAGGTATTATCTTGGGCAAGAGTAGTGGGAACTGAGGCTGATGCCGGACGGACTTCTACGTTCTGTGTCCCACAAATGACAAAAGACTGAAAGAACATTAGCCAAATTCAGAATGGGGAACCCAAGACTGATGCTGGATGGATTTCTATGGTCTGTGTCCTGCAAATGGCAAAAGACTGAAAGAAGATTCGGAACTCCAACATTGGGGGAACCGAGGCGGATGTCGGACAGACTTCTGTTGTCCTTGCTTTGGCAACTCCAGTATTGTAGATCACTTTATTGTCACTTGCTGCGAGTGAGGGTGCTGTGCAACTCAGGGGGGGGGGGGGGAAGACGTCTTGACTGTAAGTTTGATTTATTTATTGGGATTTATTAACCGCCTTTATGAAGAGATTCACCCAAGTTGAATACTGTCATTAACACTTGGGGATGAAATATGGGTATAGCCAGTGCATTTTTTCTACTAAAAAAGGTGCCAGGACTCAAATGCCAGGCCACCCTTCAGGAATGGGGTGATCACTGAGAGACCCACACTACAATAGCCAGGCCCCCTTCAACCAGTCACAGAATCTATGACAAGGCAGAATTGTTGTGTAGATCCTGAAATCTTTCATTAACTCTTGGGGACCATGGGTCAATTTTAGCAGACAATAGAAAAGGTGCCGGTACTCAGTACCCCCTCAAAAAAAGCCCTGGGTATAGCTAAGAGTCCATCATGTTTGATTGCCTATATGGTTGGGATGGTGGAGACTTGACATCCAGCGTTTAAACATGGCTGACTGGGGCCTGCATTGAGTGGCAGGCGTGGCTCTAACCACCTTGTTCGACAGACTGGATAGACTGTGCAGATTTGATCTGCCATCATTTACTGTGTTACCTCTATTCAACATTACAGTTCTACACTACTACTCCTGGCTGGTTTTGCTCTTTTTCTTGCAGTGATATCTCTTGACACTGAATAAACTATTGAACCTTATAAGTGTTTCAACCGATTGTAAAAAGACAAAAAAATCCTGATAAGTGGGAGATTGATGACCCAGTCCCAGCACATTGCGTTGCCAGCTAATAACCCAGTTTCAATTCTTGCTGAAAACTAGTTATATTAATGAAAGTCCGTGCAGTAAAAAAAAACGATAACTACGCCTTATGAAACAGAAAAGACATTGGGGGAGATGGAAGAAAAAAAAAAAAGGAAAGACAGCAAAACAAAGTGAAAAAAAAATTGGAACTATATAATTAGAGGAAATATAATGAAAATACTCTTGGACAAAAATCAAAAGCAGAAATGAATCTTCAGGGGGTCAGATAGAAACAAATGGAAACTCACTCAGCCTTATTATTTGGTAGACCCATGGCAGCTTTGGTTTGGGGCTTGGTTATTTTTCTTTATTGTTACAATTTTTTTTTTTTTGGCTTTCTCCCCATGCTTGAGCGAGTATAAAGCCTCCCTTACATGCCCAGAGCAGAAGACAATGAAAGTTTTTGCAGCATCAGACTTATAATTAGTTCATGGGCTGCCCGTGCAGTCTTTGTGCCGAATGCTCTAGAACAATGAGCACAGCAGAAAGCACCAGTTCTTTTCTTGTGAAGAAAGCGAAAAAGAATGCTTTTTTTGTTCCGATGTCAAGAGAAAATGTAAAGCCAGATGCCAAACCACTGATTTTAAGTGTGACTGAGCTGGAAATTGGCCAATATATATTTTAGGGAAACCAAAATCAGATCAGTATCTGCTCTGCACCGCTTCCGCTCAACGATCCTGTGGTCTGCCTTTCACTTTTTCTTTTAATTTTAATTATTTATTGCAATTTAAATGTCCAATCAAGTAAATACTTGTACAGAAAGGTATACTATTCAAGATAAATTCAAAAAGAACATAAAATTATATAATAATTAAGAAAAAGAATAGATACTCTTAAGTCCTCATTTGTGATTCAAGATTAACATAAGTGGAATAAAATTTTCAAAGGAAAAAAAAAGAAATATATCTACATTCAATGGTAAAAAAAGAACCTGTAGATTAACAATGTCTTACTTTTAACAGAGCTCTAACGATATCACCTATATAAAAGACAAATATATCATTTACATATCACTCCAATGGTCTTTTGGCTACAAGAAATTCTGTTAAATGCCCAGGCTCAAAGAAAACATATTTTTTCTGACTGGTATCTTATTACACATTTACATGGGTAATGAAGATAAAAGGTTGGCCCAATCTGAAGAACTCCCAACTTTAATAATAAAAATTGACGACGTCCTTTTTGGGGTTTCTCTCGCTACATCTGGGAAGATACAAATTTTATGTCCCATAAATTCCTTATCCTTATTCTTAAAAAACATCTTCATTATCCATACTTTGTCTATAGTTAATGCCATTGATGCCAATAAAGTAGATGAAGAAACTCGCGACAGGATTGTGAAAAATTACAGAAGGACCTTATGAGACTGGGAGACTGGGCGGCTAAATGACAGATGACGTTTAATGTGAACAAGTGCAAGGTGATGCATGTGGGAAAAAAGAACCCAAATTATAGCTATGTCATGCAAGGTTCCACGTTAGGAGTTAAGGACCAAGAAAGGGATCTGGGTGTCGTCGTTGATAATACACTGAAACCTTCTGCGCAGTGTGCTGCTGCGGCTATGAAAGCGAATAGAATGTTGGGTATTATTAGGAAAGGTATGGAGAACAGGTGTGAGGATGTTATAATGCCGTTGTATCGCTCCATGGTGCGACCTCAGCTTGAGTATTGTGTTCAATTCTGGTCGCCGCATCTCAAGAAAGATATAGTAGAATTGGAAAAGGTGCAGTGAAGGGCGACTAAAATGATAGCGGGCATGGGACGACTTCCCTATGAAGAAAGACTAAGGAGGCTAGGGCTATTCAGCTTGGAGAAGAGACGGCTGAGGGGAGACATGATAGAGGTATATAAAATATTGAGTGGAGTGGAACAGGTGGATGTGAAGCGTCTGTTCACGCTTTCCAAAAATACTAGGACTAGGGGGCATGCGATGAAACTACAGTGTAGTAAATTTAAAACAAATCAGAGAAAATGTTTCTTCACCCAACGCATAATTAAACTCTGGAATTCGTTGCCGGAGAACGTGGTGAAGGCGGTTAGCTTAGCAGAGTTTAAAAAGGGGTTAGACGGTTTCCTAAAGGACAAGTCCATAAACCACTACTAAATGGACTTGGGAAAAATCCACAATTCTGGGAATAACATGTATAGAATGTTTGAACATTTGGGAAGCTTGCCAGGTGCCCTTGGCCTGGATTGGCCGCTGTCGTGGACAGGATGCTGGGCTCGATGGACCCTTGGTCTTTTCCCAGCGTGGCATTACTTATGTACTTATATGTCCGAGGACTCCAAAATGGCTGATACATCCAAAGGTGGATCATCTTGTTCAACATTCATTTGATCTAATATTGGTTTATTTGGTAAATAGTAGACCTGGGAGAATGGGGGAATAGCTTCATCAGAAGCCCCTAATATTTCCTTTATATAGCGTCGTAATATTTCCCTAGGTGTCACCAAAGGTATCCTAGGGAAATTCAAAAATCTTAAGTTATTAATTCTTAGGTAATTTTCCAAATTTTCAATTTTCCTTCTCATATTAGTTGTGTCCTTTATTGTTGTTGTTTGGATATCCTGAATTTAAGCAACAATCTTCCTTGTGCCTCAATTTTGTCCATAGTTTGTTTCACCCCTGTATCTACTATTTCCATTTTCTCTTCTACTTTAGTTATTCGTGTATCCAAAACTTGAATTCGAGGACATGAGTCTTACCCAGGTTTGCAATCAAAGCCCACAAATTGTCAAGCGTAACTTCAGATGGTTTCTCCTCCAAAAAACTAGGAATAAGTGGAATTTGTACCTCGTCAGTTGATATAAAGGCTTATTTTCGAAAGAGAAAGACGCTCATATTTCGACCCAAATCGGGAGATGGGTGCCTTTCTCTCGTGGGCGCCCAAATCGGTATAATCAAAAGCCGATTTTGGGCGCCTCCAACTGCAGTCTGTTGCGGGAGCGAACAAAGTTGACGGGGGCGTCGGAGGCGTGGTGAAGGCGGGACTGGGGCGTGTTTATCAGCCGAGGAGAGATGGGTGCCCTCGGCCGATAATGGAAAAAAGAAGGGCGGCAGAAGCGAGAGTTTGGGCTTCTTTTTTGGACCCCTTTTTTCACGAACAAGTCCCCAAAAAGTGCCCCAACTGCCCAGATGACCTCCCCTGACTCCCCCAGTGGTCACTAACCCACTCCCACCAAAAAAAAAGAACTTTAAAAACTTTTATTTGCCAGCCTGTATGCCAGCCTCAAATGTCATACCCAGCTCCATCACAGCAGTATGCAGGTCCCTGGAGCAGTTGTTAGTGGGTGTAGTGGACTTCAGGCAAACGGATCCAGGCCCATCCCCCCCCCCTACCTGTTACACTTGTGCTGGTAAATGGGAGCCCTCCAAACCGCCCCCAAAACCCACTGTACCCACATCTAGGTGCCCCCCTTCACCCATAAGTGCTATGGTAATGGTGTAGAGTTGTGGAGAGTGGGTTTTGGGGGGATTTGGGGGGCTCAGCACCCAAGGTAAGGGAGCTATGGACTTGGGAAGTATTTTAATTTTTTTTAAAATTTTTACAAGTGCCCCCTAGGGTGCCCGGTTGGTGTCTTGGCATGGGAGGGGGACCAGTGCACTATGAATCCTGGCCCCTCCCACGACCAAATGCCTTGGAGTTGTTCGTTTTTGAGCTGGGTGGCTTCGGTTTCCATTATCGCTGAAAACCGATACCGCCCAGCTCAAATCCGCCCAAATCCGATGCATTTGCCCGGCACCAATCGTATTATCGAAACAAAAGATGGATGCCCATCTTTTTCGAAAATACGGTCTGTCCCGCCCCTTCGCGTACCCATTCTCGGAGTTAGTCGCCCATGGAGATGGGCGTTCGCGTTCGATTATGCCCCTCATAGCTTCCCCTGTAGCCAAATGAACTCCCGCAGCTTCCGTTGATTCCTCCTCCGCTTGTAAGGAACTGAAAACATTTTCAGTTCCATCGCTCACCAGTGTTTGTACTTGAGGACCCAGACATTCCTTCTCAGCTTCCATTCCCGATCGCAGAGATGACACCGCCATCACCGGAGAGCTAGTGCTGCGGGGCTGCGGGGGGAGGAGCTCTTTGGTCGAGGCTCTCACTTTTTCTTTTAAATATGCGCTGCTACACTGAGTTACTGTTATTATTTGAGCATCCCTGGACAAGGGCACCCAATCAATGTGCCCTTGGAGTGGAGGAGTAGCTTATTGGTTAGTGCTGTGGGCTGAGATCCTGGGGAACTGGGTTCAATTCAGCTCCTTGTGACCTTGGCCAAGTCACTTAAGGGTCCTTTTACTAAGCTGTGGTAGTGTGAGCATGTGAAATTGGCACGCGCTGGGCCATTTTTACCACAGCTCGGAAAAAGGCCTTTTTTTAAAATGGGGCAGTAAATGGTTGTGCGCTAAAATGAAATGTGCATGGCTAGTTACTGCCTGAGCACTTACCGCCACCCATTGACATAGCTTTAAGGGTTCTCAAGTTACTCGTGCGATAATCAGGCAGTTCGCGCCAAAGTGGCCAAGCCACCGATTACTGCAGGGAACACCCCCTCTGGTAGAAAATAGACAAATATTTTGTACCACAGGAAACAGCACATGACAACTTAGAAATTACCACCGGGTGCCCACATTACCCCAGCAGTAGTATCAATTTGACAAACTCCACCTGCACATTAGTCCTTCTGCTTAGTAAAAGGGCCCCCAAGCCCTCCATTACCCAAGATACAAAATACCGCCTTAGATTGTGAGCCCGCTAGGGATAGAGAAAGTACCTGCAGATAGGACTAGATTCAGTAAGTGGCAGTCAAATTTGGGCGCCAAAAAATGCACACCGAATGCTATTCTATAAACAGTGCTGCGAGTTCTGCATAATTTATGGAAAATCACATTGCATGAGGATTCATGACCAACATGTCTCTTCATGTTCAAGTGTACAGCACTGCGTACATCTAATAGCGCTATAAAAATGATAAGTAGTAGTAGTAAGTAGTAGCAATTTCATTTTTCATGCATGTCCGCTAGGCACACTGGAAACTATTTTTATTTTCGGGTGTGTGGGTGGCAGGCGGTAATTGCCATTCTACGCACGTAGACCATTACCGCCCAATTACCGCATGAGACCTTAGTAGGTCAATGGCTGGCGGTAAGGTCTCAGACCTAAAATGGACGCGTGGCAATTTTCATTTTGCCACTCATCCATTTTCGGCAAAAAATTTAAAAAGGCATTTTTTATAGGTGCACTGAAAAATGATTTTGCGCGCACCCAAAACACGCGTCAACACTAGCGCAGGCCATTTTTCAGCATGCCTTTGTCAAAGGGCCCCTATGTGTGCTAATAGGCTCATTAGCCAATTTAGTTATGCACACATCTGATAACAGCAGTCAATTTTGCACATGGAAATTTCCATACCATATATATAATTTTTCTGATAATGCGTACAGCACTGCATACGTGTACATCTAGTAGCGCTATAGAAAGAAGTAGTACATAAGTACATAAGCACCGCCATACTGGGAAAAGACCAAGGGTCCATCAAGCCCAGCATCCTGTCTCCGACATCGGCCAATCCAGGCTTCAAGAACCCGGCAAAACCCCCTCCCCCTCCAAAAAAATTAATAATGTTCAGTGGACTTTTCCCTCAGGAATCTGTCCAAACCCCCTTTAAACTCCGTAAGGCCAGCTGCTGTCACTACATTCTCCGGCAACGAGTTCCAGAGTCCAACTACACACTGAGTAAAGAAAACCTTCTCCTGTTTGTTTTAAATCTACCATATTCTAGCTTCATCTTGTGTCCCCTGGTTCTATTATTGTTAGAAAGTGTAAACAAACGCTTCACATCTGTCCGCTCTACTCCGCTCATTATCTTGTAGACTTCTATCATATCACCCCTCAACCGCCTCTTCTCCAAGCTGAAGAGCCCCAACCTCAGCCTTTCCTCATAGGGGAGACATAAACAAATTAAACAGCAGTGAATAAGCAAGAACCGTCGTACATGTGGTCAGTTGGAAACTAAGTTAGCAACATTATTTTATTTTTTTGTTACATAGTAACATAGTAGATGACGGCAGAAAAAGACCTGCACGGTCCATCTAGTCTGCCCACGATAATCTCATATGTGTATACCTTACCTTGATTTGTACCTGTCTTTTTCAGGGCACAGACCGTATAAGTCTGTGCAGCAGTATTTCCCGCCTCCCAACCACCAGTCCCGCCTCCCATCACCGGCTCCGGCACAGACCCCCGTATAAGTCTGCCCTCCCCCATCCTAGCCTCTCAACCACCAACCCCTCTTCCCCCCGCCACCCAATTTCAGCTAAGCTTCTGTGGATCCATACCCCGCGCTTTCCCACTCATGGCAGGCTCAATACGGCTTACATGGGGCAATGGAGGGTTAAGTGACTTGCCCAGAGTCACAAGGAGCTGCCTGTGCCTGAAGTGGGAACCGAACTCAGTTCCTCAGGACCAAAGTCCACCACCCTAACCACTAGGCCACTCCTCTACTGTTGCTACTATTTGAGATTCTACATGGAATGTTGCTATTCCACTAGCAACATTCCATGTAGAGGTCGGCCTTTGCAGATCACCAATGTGGCCACGCAGGCTTCTGCTTCTGTGAGTCTGACGTCCGTCAGACTCACAGAAACAGAAGCCTGCGCAGCCTTCTACATGGAATGTTGCTATTATTGTTAGAAAGTGTAAACAAACGCTTCACATCTGTCCGCTCTAATCCACTCATTATCTTGTAGACTTCTATCATATCACCCCTCAGCCGCCTTTTCTCCAAGCTGAAGAGCCCTAACCTTCTCAGCCTTTCCTCATAGGGAAGTCGTTCCATCCCGTTTATCATTTCCGTCGCCCTTCTCTGCACCTTCTCTAATTCCTTCATATCTTTTTTTCGTAGTAGAAGTCAACATCATGATCATCATCTACTGGTTAGTGCAGTGGGCTTTGATCCTGGTGAACTGCGTTTGAGTCTGATCAAGTCACTTAACCCTCCATTGCTCCAGGTACAAAATAAATACCTGTATATAATATGTAAACTACTTTGTAACCACAAAAAGACAGTATATCAAGTCCCATCCTTATTCATATCCAAATAAGATTTCTGGATATCTGTGAGCCACAGTATTCAGCAGCTCAGAGATATGTGGATAACTCTGAATATGCAAATATCTTTAGAC
Source organism: Microcaecilia unicolor (assembly GCF_901765095.1). NCBI lineage: Eukaryota > Metazoa > Chordata > Amphibia > Gymnophiona > Siphonopidae > Microcaecilia > Microcaecilia unicolor. Next base: position 213,363,196 of record NC_044039.1, on the reverse strand, counting down.
AGATTCAACCCCACTGTCTCTATCTCTTTAAAGTTGCTGAAATATCACACTCTGTGCTGGATGAAAAGTTCTTTCCTCATTATGTTGTAAAACAAGAAACTACTTGACTTTCCCTAAAGCTGTATTTCCCATACCCAAGTGAGTTTCCTTTATACAGGATGCGTCACAAAACCCTTAACACCCTTCAAAGTTTTCAGCAAAAACTTCAGTCTCTCATCAAACAAAAAGCATATCCTTAACTACACAAGCAGGGCTAAATATTCAACATTTATTGAAAATTCATTAAACATAAAAAATCAAATGACTAATTCAATGTTATAATTACCTATAATCTACTCATTCCCACTGTTTAAAAACATACCACCTGTATTAAATAATGTAATTATAAACAGATAAGATTTCAGAGCTACACCCACTCCTACAGCGTCTCTTCACGCTTTCCAAAAGTACTAGGACTAGGGGGCATGCGATGAAACTACAGTGTAGTAAATTTAAAACAAATCGGAGAAAATCTTTCTTTACCCAACGCATAATTAAACTCTGGAATTCATTGCTGGAAAATGTGGTGAAGTCGGTTAGCTTAGCAGAGTTTAAAAAGGGGCTGGACGGTTTCCTAAAGGACAAGTCCATAAACCACTACTAAATGGACTTAGGAAAAATCCACAATTCCAGGAATAACATGTACAGAATGTTTGTACGTTTGGGAAGCCTGCCAGGTGCCCTTGGCCTGGATTGGCCGCTGTCGTGGACAGGATGCTGGGCTCGATGGACCCTTGGTCTTTTCCCAGTATGGCATTACTTATGTACTTATGTACAGTGATAATGTCCAAGTGAAGTATCCAAATGTCAGTATAATTCTTCTTCATGTTATACTCCTCAGCAGCTGGAAAAATCCTCAAAAATCATTCAGAAAAATCAACTTTGTCCAAATTCCCAAAGTTCAACTAGCCATCAGTTCATTCGGCGATCTTATAAGGCACTGGGTGGCCTTTTTACTAAGCCAAGTGGTCACCTACGCGTGCTGAACGTGCACCAAATTGGAGTTACCGCCCGGTTATCGCGTCGCCCTGTGGTAATTTCAATTTTGGCGCGCATTTGATACGCACATCTGAAAAATATTTTTTATTTTCTGGCACGCATAACAGACATGTGCCAAGTGGCATTTGATGCGTGTAGGTCATCACCACCCAGATTCTTTACCGCTAGGTCAATGGCTGACGTAAGATCTCGGACCCAAAACAGACGCACTGAAATTTTGATTTTGCCACACGTCCATTTTTGCCAACAAACAAAAGAGACCTTTTTTACAGGTGTGCTAAGAAATGGATCGGCGCGCACCCAAAACCCGCACCTACACTACCGCAATCCATTTTTCAGCGTGCCTTTGTAAAAGGACCCCTTGGTTCTTGGAGGTTAAAAACCTGAAAGTTGCAGTCCGGTACACAGCTGAGGGGGACCTCATTTTTAAGCACCCCTCGGGTGTCCCACTGCTCTGCTAGGATGTCTGTGTGGCCAGTCTACTAAGAATGCTGACTCCTCCTACATCCCAATGGCTTGATTTTGTGCGTTTTTCACTTGGATGTTTTAAAAAACATTTTTCAAAGATGGACCAAACAGATAAACACACAGAGCACAAAATCATCTAGCAAAGAGCCATTTTTGAATAATGCAAATATGGCAGGGAAAGGGGCATGGCTATGCAAAAGGAGAGGGCTTGGGCGGGGTCAACACTTCATACCCAGTGATGTCATCCAAGGCATGAGGAATGGGCAGGGCTTGGGTGGGGTGAGGGTGGTGATGTCATCAGAGGGCCGAGGTGTGAGCATGGCTTGGGCATGTCCTCGCTTCTGATTGGCTGATAACCCGGAACAGGGCATGTCACCTGTCAAAATTGATTAATTTTGACAAATGCAGGTGAGATACACTACTCCCCTGGATTCTATAAATGGTGCCCAAATTTGGGTGCCCAAAATTGTGTTCGATCCTGACATCCATGTGCAAATAATTTAGTTAATGGGCTGTTAACAATCAATAATTGGTAGCTATCAATTACTGAGGTTAATTGCCTCTAATTTGGATTTGCACATGGATCAGGCTGCACACATTTCTATAAAGATCAATGCCCAAATCGTCTCATGTGCCTCCCAAAATGGAGTGTGGCTATAAAAAGGGGCATTGGTAGGTCAGGGGCAGCCCAATGAATAACGTGCAGTGTTATAGAATTTGGGGACTGCACACCAAAATTGTGCACCAGGATTTACACCAGGTTTCAGCTGCTGAAAGTCCTTGTGCCCAACGTTGGGTGTTGGAATATGCACTATTCTATAAAGGTTATGCTCCTAATTTAGGGCCTATTATGCTCATAGATTTAGCATATATTTAGGAGCATAAATTAGGAGAATTATTATTATTATTATTATTGCATTTGTACCCCGCGCTTTCCCACTCGAAGCAGGTTTAATGCGGCTTACATAGTAATATGGACTACAGGATATTGACAAAGAAAATAGAAGTTAAGTATAGCAGAATAAGAAAAGTGATGGGTAGAGAAGGACAGGGGTAAACGGAGTAGGAGAGGTGTGAACAAGGGTAGAAGAGGCGGGGGGATGGGTTACAGGATAAGCATATGGAGTGTAGGTGAGAAGGATAGTTAAGGTCATTGTCGTTGTCTCTTGGATATGTGATAGGTAGTAGGATAGCTTTTATAGAATAAGGCTCCAAGGGGCCCTTTCACAGAACGGCGGTAAGCCCAATGCAGGCTTACCGCTCGCTCTTCCGAGACTACCACCAGCCCAACGTGGCTGCTGCTGCTAGTCCTGCCCCAAATGCATGCTATTTCCAGGGGAAATGAAAACCTCCAGAAATGGTTTGCATGGTGATAACACGGCGATAATTGGGCATCGCTGTACACTGCCTGGTTACCACTGGCCATGCAGCTGGGAGCCCTTACCGCTACCCACTGAGGTGGCGATAAGGACTCCTAGCTCATGGCCATGCGGTAAGAGTTCTATTACCGCATGGCCATGTGTGTCTGGCAGCTTTTTTACTCACTGTGCTAAAAAGGGTCCTGGTGCACAGGAAAAATGGCTCCCGTCACTAGTGCAGGACCCTTTTTCTCGCAGCTTGGCAAAAGGACCCCTAAGAGCTACTCTATAAAGAGTGCTCAGCACCCTTTAGAGAACAGCACTGAGCACAAATTTTTCCCGGTGCCATTTTAGTGAATTCTATGAATAGTTCTTTGTACTATGAGTCAACAGGACAATAAGCTGTGAATCACAGTGTTGGTATTTTGTTGGGATTTCTAGTCAAAAAGCATTACACACCATTGGAATACAACTAGGAGTTGGAAACCACCTTTATGAATACATCATATGCAGCTTACTCCGTCTAAGATAAATAACAGAGGTTTTTTTTGAAAATTTCTATGCTCTGAAATCTGAAATTTGCATTTAGCTAATGGAGGTAGGGATGGACTAAGTGCTATGATGGTGGAATGGTGATATTGCAAATGTCAAGACTCCGGTCTGTGTAATGCACCAAAAACTGAGCACTACTCACAAATATTTTTATTACATTTTTTTGTTTTTTTTAATTTTTATTTAGTAAAAAAAAATTAAGGTTTCTATTTAGAATTTAAGTTAAAATTAAATGCCAAGAAGTGCAGAGTGATGCACTTGGAGTGCAGAAATCCAAAAGAGATATACCAGATAGGAGGTGAGAGATTGGTAATCTCGGCTCAGGAGAGGGACCTTGGGGTGATGGTGTCCGAGGATCTGAAGGTGATGAAAACAATGTGACAAGGTGGTAGCCATGGCCAGAAGGATGCTAGGCTGCACAGAGAGGGGTATAACCAGCAGAAGAAAGGAGGTGTTGATGCCCCTCTACAAGTCGTTGGTGAGGTCCCACTTGGAGTACTGTGTTCAGTTTTGGAGGCTGTATTTTCCTAAAGATGTAAAAAGACTGGAAGCAGTTCAAAGGAAAGCAACTAAAATGGTATGGGATTTACATAGCAAGACATACGTGACGATATTTGCTGACCTAAACATGTATACCCTGGAGGAAAAGAGAAACAAGGGTGATATGATACAGGTGTTCAACTATTTGAAAGGTATTAATCCGCAAACAAACATTTTCCAAAGACAGGAAGGTGGTAGAATTAGAGGACATGAATTGAGGTTGAAAGGTGGCCAACTCGGGAATAATGTCAGGAAGAAATTTTTCACCAAGAGGGTGGTAGATACCTAGAATGCCCTCCTAAGGGAAGCAAACAGTAACAGAATTCAAAAATGCATGGGACAAACACAAAGGAATCCCGTTTAGAAGGAATGGATCCAAAAAAGCTTAGCGGACATTAGGTAGGAAAGTCAGTGCTGGGCAGACTTCTACAGTCTGTGCTCTGATCGAGGCTCAAAAGTTTTGGATGGGATGGAGTGGAGCTTTTCTGGGGCTTTGACAACAACTTCAGAAATTTTAGAACAAGGTCAGTGCTGGGCAGACTTCTACCGTCTATGCCCTAGAAATGGCAAGGATAAATCAAGATCAGGTATACATATGATGTATCACTTCATATCATATGTAATGAGTTTATCTTGTTGGGCAGACTGGATGGACAATACAGGTCTTTATCTGCCGTCACTACTACGTTACGAGGTTATTGAAAGCCATATGGAGATCAGAGCATCAAGAAAACATGAGAAGAAACGAGAACTAAAAGATCCCAGACTGAATCTTAGAACAGTCAGCCAAAACAAGACAGCAGACAGTTATTTGTATAGCTTTCTGCTGAGAAATATGCTCACAGTGCAGAGAGTTGTAACTGGGCAGACCAGATAAACTATTTGGTCTTTTTCAGTTACCACCTATGATCATGGCCATGCACGATAGCTTAATCCATTGGTTCCCAAACCTGGTCCTGGAGGTACCCCAGCCAGTCGGGCTTTTAGGATACCCACGATGAATATTCATGAGATAGATTTGCATGCACTGCCTCCACTACGTGCAAATCTATCTCATGAATATTCATTGTGGGTATCCTGAAAACCTGACTGGCTGGGGTGCCCCCAGGACCACGTTTGGGAACCACTGGCTTTAATCAGATGTAAAATATTGAAAAATTTAAAAAAATGTTTTCTTACTTATTTTACCTGTTTAATTAATAGTTACAGCATTTATTCATAAAAGCTCTATTATGTTACCAGGATTAAATATTAATCAAGGACATTTCTGGAAGTAAAATATAGATATTTGAAATTCATAGCATCTGAACTCTATAAATTGCTTGAGGAGTTTTACTGAAATGAAACAGTGCTCACATTAATTTGTAATTGCTGGACATAATTTGTTATTTAATGCCATGATTATGCAGTTGTACTAAGCAGTCTTGCACAGGAGCACGGCTGTAGACAGGATGCATCCTGGATAAGTAAATTAATCACATATAGCAACATTTAAGTCATGACAATAAGGTGGGCGGCAGCAGGAGCTGATGTTAATGACTAGGATTTGAAAAGGACCTTAGATCAGTCACTTCACCCCCTATACTGTACCATTCCTTGGATTCTTGTACCCCAAGTGGAAGACCCTGCATTTCTTAGCATTAAATCTTAGTTGCCAATTATTGGACCAGTCTTCAGGCTTTGCTATATCTTTCTTCATACCATCCACACCTTCTGGGGTGTCCACCAAACTCTGTAATACGGTGGACACCCCTGAGGGTGGATGGTATGGAGAAGGATCTAGTGAAGCTTGAAGAATGGTCAGACAATTGGCAACTAAGATTTCATGCTAAGAAATACAAGGTCATCCACTTGGGGTACAAGAATCCAAGGGAATGGTACAGTATAGGGAGTGAAGTGCTTCTGTGTACAAATGAACAGCGGGACTTGGGAGCGATTGTGTCTGATGACCTTAAGGTTGCTAAAGCCAGAAAGATGCTTGGGTGCAAAAGGAAAGGGATGACCAGCACGAAAAAAAGAGCTGATAGTGCCCTTGTATAAGTCTCTGGTGAGGCCCCATTTAGAATACTGCGTGCAATTCTGGAGACCGCACCTACGGAAAGATATAAACAGGATGGAGTCGGTCCAGAAGGTGACTACAAAATTAGTGAGCGGTCTATGCAGGGGTGTGCTGGTAAATTTTTAACAACAGGCTCTTTCTCCGGACGTAGCCAGCTCTGCAGTTGGAAGGGCCAGGGGTGGCCGGGGGGTGGGGGGAGCAACACTTGCCTCTCTCTCCTCCCTCCCTTCGTGCGGGCACGCTAGGCATACCTTTGCTGGCAGCCAATAAATGGACTGCCACCACTCCCAATGTCTTGCTCTGAGCAGCATGCTGCCCAGAGCTGGAAACAAGGAGCGGGGAGCAGCAGTAGTCTATTTACTTGGCTGGTAGGGCTCAGCATCCCCACCAGCAAAGTAAAAGAGAATTCAGCAGGGGGCCCAAGCCCACATTTTGGGAGCCAGTTGTTAAAGTAGCCATGGAGGGCCCTACTTTAACAACCGGCTCCCAAAATTCTTAAAAACTTAACAACCGGCTCTTGCGAGCCTGTGAGAGCCTGCTCCAGCACACCACTGGGTCTATGTCATAAAACGGGCTCACTCGGTATATGGCCAGGCACTAATTTGGAACTTAGCACTTGGCCAGTAATGTTGTAAACATAATATTGATGTAAACACAGAAGAACATAAACCTTTGCACACTGGAAACAGTGAAGATGACTCAAAAATAAGTCTCTTGACAATGCTTGATGAATCCAAGTTTATTATGTCACTGTAAACACTCGGCACAGTCGTATTTTGGCCCACTGGCCTGCCTCAGGAGTCTACAAAATCTAAGTCAAAAGCCTCTCAAAGAAGTAAAAAGGATAATAACACTGTAAAGGATGAATGCCAGTATAAAGACCTGTATGGTAAAAACATATATAAAATAATATCTTTTGGCGGGAATAGGACAAACCACCAAATGTCGAATCGAGAAATGCTACACGGAGCAGCATTTCTCAAGTCGATATTTGTCTCTCGGTGGCCCTGAGAGAACTTCTACATACACTACAAACAGTGGAAAGAAATAGGGCCTGGCTGCAGATGTTAACAATAGTGAAGTAGACGTTAAAACTATTAAATCAACTAGGCCCACTTAAGGCCACAGAAGCCAAACAGAAACAGTATGAAATTGAAAAGAAAAGTAGTGCAATAAGCTACTCCATGGACTGAAAGAAAAAGTCAACAACTCCAAAATCTGGCAGTGTCTGAAGAAAGGAACCAAAAGACTTATGGTAGCACAAGAACAATGACTTTGAATAAATGAATTAAGGGCTAAAATTGATTTTAGAAAATCCTCTGAAAGCAATTGATGCTTGTGCAAAGAAACCAGAGACTGTGGACCACCAAGTCACCAGCTGCAGAAAGATCAGCCAGACTGACTACAAGGAAAGACACAACAAAATAGTGACCGTGATATACTGGAATACAGGATGAGGCAACAAACAGTTTTCTCGAAAACTGCTTTGAATTTCAACAAGAAATTTTATGTACTTATTTAGTCATCATACTTATGTATTAATGTTAAACATTTAATTATTTATTTATTGCATTTGTGCCCCACATTTTCCCACCTATTTGCAGGCTCAATGTGGCTTACAGAGTGTTGTTATGACAAAGTCATGACAGGATATTGGATACAATCAAAAGTAAGCGGAAGATGGATGAGGAATTAGAGAAGATGGTGCTAGATTGGATAGTTTAGGAGGTGATTTGTGTCTTTATGGGTTCTTTTTGTAGGCTCTATTGAAGAGATGTGTCTTCAGAGATTTGCGAAAGTTGCTTAGATTGTCCATAGTTTTTAGGGCTGGGGGTAACCCATTCCATAACTGTGTACTTCTGTAGGAGAATTATCGTAAGCTATGTTGATGTTACTGACATTTTAGCTTTTCTACCTACCGAATTTTGCGCATTAAGCATGTTCGAGCTAAAACACAATAAAATATCATTCAAATCATACAATTAATATGTCAGAATTTTGCAGTCACTGTGAATGTTCATAGTGTCCACCCCCAGCTTTAACACAGGCCTTCAGTCGCTTCGGAAAGTTCTTTAACAGCTTTGTTGATCGGTCCCTGTGGCGGGCTGTCCCAGATGCAGCTCATCCTTGAGTTCAATGATTGCAGCTTTGAGTGGAGCTTCCAACATTGCACCGCAGACAAAAATCTACATCACTGTGACATCATTTACAATGCAAATGTTTTTGAACGCGCAAAAATCGCTGGGTGGTCACGCTAAAGAGTCTGTAACTTCACCATGATTAAAGATAATCTCATTCCACTAGGTACATAAACGTAGATAATACCAACAAATAAAGCTGTAAAATTTCACATTGAAATTCCAAGTGATTGCTGAGAAAACAGCAAAAAACTCTAGGGTTAACTTTTTTTTTTTTTTGCCTCACCCTATCACATGTACCAAAAGTATTATTTACCTGTAACCACAAATTGGTGGGGACCACAAAATTGAAACCATGATAGAAAATGAACAAGCCAAAATTATCTGGGACTTCATGATACAAACTGATAAACACTAGAGAACACTATACCCCAAATTACTGTGGTTATAAAGAAGCAGACATGGATCATAGATGTAGCAATTGTAGGAGATAGTTGCGCTGAAGACAGTCGGGGAATATCATAAAATGTTCAGACTTGAAGATGATTCTGGTGAAGACCTGCAGCTATGGTTCTTATAGTAATTTGTGCTCTTGGAGCAATGTCAAAACACCTGGACTAACATCTGAACACACTGGGCATTGACAAAATCACCATTTGTCAACCACAGAAGACTACACTGTTTGGAACAGTTTTCATCCTGTGTCAAAACCTCTGAATATTCTAAGTTCTTGGGAAAGACTTAACATTTAGAGAGTCAAACCCAGCCAAGAGCATCTGGCAAGCTGTGCAGGGTATTGCAAGAGGGGTTCCACTCATAGTAACATAGTAGATGACGGCAGAAAAAGACCTGCACGGTCCATCCAGTCTGCCCAACAAGATATACTCTTATGTGCTACTTTTTGTGTATACCCTACTTTGATTTGTACCTGTCCTCTTCAGGGCACAGACCGTATAAGTCTGCCCAGCACTATCCCCGCCTCCCAACCACCAGTCCCGCCTCCCACCACCGGCTCTGGCACAGACTGTATAAGTCTGCCCAGCACTATCCCCGCCTCCCAACCACCAGTCCCGCCTCCCACCACCAGCTCTGGCACAGACCGTATAAGTCTGCCCAGCAGTATCCCTGCCTCCCACCACCGGCTCTGGCACAGACCGTATAAGTCTGTCCAGCACTATCCCTGCCTCCCAACCACCAGCCCCGCCTCCCGATCTCGACTAAGCTCCTCAGAATCCATTCCTTCTGCACAGGATTCCTTTATGCTTATCCCACGCATGCTTGAATTCCGTTACCGTTTTCATTTCCACCGCCTCCCGCGGGAGGGCATTCTAAGCATCCACTACTCTCTCCGTGAATGTGGCCCTATGTGTATTCTTAAACCAGGCCTAATGTTAGCTGAGGTTTATAGAATAACGCTAAGCGTATTTATTTTCAGCGATGATTTTTTTAGGTGTCATATGTAGAATCTAGTCCTGCTCGTCTCACATCATTGTTTCACTCTGAAGTGCCTCTTTTCATCTCGTTCCAGAACGGGCTCAGTATCATTAATGTGCTTCACCAGTTTGCTTCATAATAACCCTACCTTGGATACGCACAGGGTTACACACTCCACTGTTCCAATTAGCCTAAAATAATGATGGCCTTTGAGCGGTGGTGGAATGTGATTTCCTCTCACAATTTCTTCTAACCCCTCCACAAGTAGCATGCAAAACTATTTATAGTTCTTAATCTCCACGAAGGTATCTTCTTCCTGCCACAAGTTTCACTGGCATCCAATTGTACATGCAACCCAATAACTCTAATTCAAATAAATTAACCACTGTGCTGTATTTAATTATGTGCATTGTAAATAAGCAGTCCAGTTTAAGGCCGTTAGAATGATTAGTAGAATAACTGGGAGTAATAAAACTTAAGTATAATTCAGTTCGGTGCACTGTGTAAATGAATGAACATTTTAACATGCTTATTTTCTCTTGTTTAAATGTACTATTTCAGTTGCTGGGAATTTTAGGCATAAATTGAGCTTCTCAGGTAAGGCCAGTCCTGGAAGCTGTTAACATCTGTTGTGTTGATGGGGAAGAGGAGGGTTAACCACTTCTGCCAAATTCCAAAGCTCTGGTCAGCATTGCTTTTAACCTATAAAACTCAAGTGCCGTGGAATTACCTGTCATCCTAGAAAGAGAGAGTGCTGACCCTTGCAGCGAGCAAGCTCTGTGCAGAACAAACCCTCTGCAGCAAGGCGCAACCGTTCACAAACATCACTCTGACTTCAAGGAACAGTGCTCTGGCTATCTTTGGCCCTGTCTAAGGCCAGCTGTCAGCTCAGTACTGTATTAACGTTCAAGGAAAATATTAAGGGGCTCCTTTTATCAAGCTGCAGCAAAAGAGGGCTGGCGCAGGTGTCGGTTCGTGTTTTACACGCATGCCGAGGCCCCCTTTTACCGCAGCTGGTAAAAGGGAAGTCTCACTTTCCTACAAGAAATGGTTGGGCGGCAAGTAAAGCATTTGCCATGCGGCTATTTCTGGGGGGGGGGGGCCCTTAACGCCACCCATTGAGGTGGCGGTAAGGGCTCCCGCATTAACCTGGCGGTAACCAATTACCGCCAGGTACAAGCCAGCACTATAAAAATAAATACATTTTTGTAGCGGCAGAAATAACGGCACACTAGGGATGGGGAAGTACCGCTGGGCCGCTGCGGTAGCCTGGCGGTACTACTACTACTAATCATTTCTATAGCGCTACTAGACGTACGCAGTGCTGTACACTTGAACATGAAGAGACAGTCCCTGCTCAACAGAGCTTACAATCTAATTAGGACAGACAAACAGGACAAACAAGAGATAAGGGAATATTAAAGTGAGGATGATAAAATAAGGGTTCTGAACAAGTGAATAAGGGTTAGGAGTTAAAAGCGGCATCAAAAAGGTGGGCTTTTAGCTTAGATTTGAAGACGGCCAGAGATGGAGCTTGACGTACCGGCTCAGGAAGTCTATTCCAGGCATATGGTGCAGCAAGACAAAAGGAACGGAGTCTGGAGTTAGCAGTGCAGATAAGAGAGATGTACCCAGTGAACGGAGTTCCCGGGGAGGAATGTAGGGAGAGATGAGAGTGGAGAGGTACTGAGGAGCTGCAGAGTGAATGCACTTATAGGTCAATAAGAGGAGTATGGCGAGCAGTAAGCCCACGTTGAGTTTACCGCAGCTTAGTAAAAGGAGCCCTAAATGGTTTAATTCCATATCAACTAAAACAGATTTATAACAGTTTTTAGAGTAAAGAATGTTTTCTTTCCATCCTTGTAAACCTTCAAATGATATCAGCTTTTTATTAGAGGTGTTCTAATAACTGGGATTTCAGCAGTCCTATTTCAGTTCTTCAAACAGAAGGGGGATAGAATTAGCATATTAAAATCAGACTTTGAAACAAAATACATCCCTCCTCTACAAGCTCCCCCATCAAGCCCCCTGATCAAATCCCTTCAGAGGTACCACCCCACCCCCAAAGATAACCTTCCAAGATCACCCTCCTCAATCCAATCCCCCTCGATTCAGACTTGACCTGAGCCAATGTCTGTCCAGCTTGAGATTCACTCTTGTAAACTACACAGAAAACACCATAGACAGGCTACATGTTAGAGTCACCTATGACATATTAACTAATTATTGTGGGGACCTTTTGCGTAATATTCTGGATTGCTCAGAAATATAAATTGAGACACCATGGCATAGCTTTATGACATTGTGCTATCTCTGTCCCAAAGTAACAACAGTAATTCAACTGTATGTGATAAAAGCCTTAAATCTAGCAAACAGTTCATTGCAGACATTAATATTGTGCAGAGGGAAACATTTGGCTTTTATTTGAACCTAGCATAACAACAACTTCAGACCGCTCAAAACACGACAGGTAGACTTTCTTTGGAAAAACGCGATTTGAAAGTGCAAAACCCCTCCGCGAAAAACCACACTGTCTCCCAATCAAAGAATGCATTGCTTTCAAAATCTGCACTCTGGTTCACAAAATCATCTGCGGTGAAGCCCCAGGATACATGACAGACCTGATCGACCTACCAACTAGAAACACATCCGAATCAACATGAACGTACCTAAATCTGCACTACCCAAGCTGCAAAGGACTCAAATACAAATCAACTTACGCATCCAGTTTTTCCCTACATAAGCACACAACTGTGGAACGCACTACCAAAAGCCTTGAAAACTACGTACGATCACCTACACTTCAGGAAAAAACTAAAAACTCACCTGGTTAAAAAGGCATACCCTACCGACCCAACATAAATGCCTGATTCCTGCAACACAACCAAACTAAAGCACGTAATGGACATAACACAACTCTTCTGTTCTCCGATTCCCTAATGTGGCTGTGCCACATGAACTTGATCTTACCACAACATCACCCTGTATTTGTTTACACCGGAGTCTGCAAATGCCTCTCCGGTACTATGTAAGCCACATTGAGCCTACAAATAGGTGGGAAAATGTGCGATACAAATGTAATAAATAAATAAAACTATCTCTATCAGTAGAATAACTGGTATAGCCTGTTATTGTCATACCGACATGAGAATAGGACTAATCATTCACCTGGGAGTTTCTGCACTTGTGGATCAGCATACTTTTCTTTGGTATGGAAATTGATGCTAAGCACAATTCTACAAAGGGCACCTTTTTATAGAATTAGATCCATAATAAATAAAGCAACAACAACATTTGCAAACCGTATAAAATACATCTGTATCTGTATTTTCCACTGCAGGTCCATTATTATGGAATAAGCTACCAAAGCATGCCTTGATTTTGTACAACTCTCCAACCATTTAAAAAGTGTTGAAGACATTCGATTTGCTTTTGAGTGAGCAGGCTCAAGTGATTTCTCAGTAGAGTTTTAGATTTGTGTTTCTTTGTTTTATAGGTATTGTTTTTACTTATGAATGCGAGCGGTTTAGTTTTTAGGTGGAGCATACATTTTAAAAGTAAATAAAATGACAATCATTTGACTATTCCCACCTACATAACGAAGAATGTGGAAATAGCCCAACTGAGTATTAACACACCTAACATTTAGGTATGAGAACGTACACCATCAATAGAACTGATGTAAATGTTAGTGGGAAAATGCTGAAGATACACATGTAAACTATGCGAACGTTTGGGTCCCAGCCATTCTCTGCTCCTGTGTATGTCACCTTGTAAATGTGTGCTATATGTTATGTGCATGTGTGCACATATGAGCTTATATGCTAATAGTCTACACATTTATATGTGTAACACACACATATATGTAAATGCATCAAAGTGACTGACATAGCAAGATTCAAAGCAGTGGCGTACCAAGGGGGGAGCGGTCCGCCCCGGGTGCATGCCGCTGGGGGGGGTGCCACGCGCCGGTCAGCGTCATTGGTTTCCATGCTCCCTCTGCCCCGGAACAGGAACCTGTTCCAGGGCAGAGGGAGCATGGAAACCAATGACGCTGACTGGCGCGCGGCACCCCCCCCCCCCCAGTGGCGTGCACCCAGGGGGGGTTCTTTCGCCGGGGTGGGGGGGTGTCCCTTCGCCAGGGGGGTCACGGCGCATCAGCGATCCGCCCCGGGTGTCAGCGCCCCTCGGAACGCCACTGATTCAAAGAGAATTCAACATGCTCCTGGAGAAAAAGTTCCCGGTAGACTTGGGAAAACCATTGCTCATAAACAACTATAATATTCCACTCCCTACTCCGTGTAAAATAAATGCTTCCTTTTTGGCTGTTTATGATCTCACCAACATCAATCAACTCAATATTTTGGTTTATTGAAAACAATAACGAGATGGAAGGAAAAGCCTCAGTCTGGGACCTCCCGCATCCTCACAGACCTAAATAGGCCTCCTCTTAGGAATAGAAACCTCCCATCTACCAAAATTTGTAAATTGTTTAATCGTGCATATATAAATATTGGGCAACAGTCTATGAATCTGCACTGTATATGCAAAAAAAATAAAAATGTTTTTCCAAAAAACTTATCTGAAACTCAAAGAATTTTCCAGACTGAGAGCCTTATTGCATTGTCTGTGTTAAGCACAAGGTGTATTGAAGTTGGAGAGTCAAGAGACTTGGAGGTGGAATTCTGCCTCGCCTCACCCTATGCTTGGAACAACCTTCCTGAACCCTTACGCCAAGCCCCCTCCCTGCCCGTCTTCAAGTCTTTGCTTAAAGCCCACCTCTTCAATGCTGCGTTCGGCACCTAACCCTTACCGTTCAGTGAATCCAGACTGCCCCAATTTGACTGCCCCTATCGGACCGACCGTTCACTTGTCTATTAGATTGTAAGCTCTTTGAGCAGGGACTGTCTCTCTTTGTTAAATTGTACAGCGCTGCGTAACCCTAGTAGCGCTCTAGAAATGTTGAGTAGTAGTAGTAGTAGTACTACTAAGTCTGCTCTGCATCTAGGACAACACAGCGGTTTGCTGGGTGAAGTTGTGTTTTGCAAGTGTTTCTGAAGACTTTGTTTAAAGATTCAAGAAACTTTATTAGTATTATCAGACGCTGGTTTTTGATATTTTTATCACGGAAGACATTTGTTACAGAATGGATTGAATTTATGCATTTTTGGAAGACAGATAATACGAAAAAAGATAAGCAAGAAGAAAGAAGAAACAGAAATACTTAAGTTCTGTGTAAAACACAAATTGAATTAGATAATAGTACTAGATGGGTGTTTTATGATATTGGTTGATTTTTAATATATAGTGGATGAATGAGAGTGAAAGTGGGTAGAATGAGAATATAGTGATGGTATTGTATTTATAAGACTATTGAATAAAGAGATATAGTTGTTAATAAATGATAAATGATTTGTGGCTGCTTTATATATATATATATATATTTATTTAAATACAGTGTATATGCGTGTATTTGCGTACCTTTCTGCAAAAAGATAGACAGATGGATGGATAGCACCTCCTCAACAGATGTTATTGCTTGGATGAAAAACTATGAAATAAGTAAAATAAAAAGATAATATATATATATTTTTTTGCATATGGACCCCATGAGGAAAATGCGTGCTTCTGAAATATAATGTTATAGTACAATTCTGAAGATTGACTAGAAGGACATGATCTCAAACCAAAGGGTACATGAGATCATGGGAAGTATACAAATCCAGGTAGAAGACCTACTCAAAGGAAAAATGAGTTCTGGTAGCAAGTTAGCACAGGAGACAGAAGAAAACAGAGAGCCATCTAGGGTGATGATATTAAAAGAAGTCATGTGTAAAGTCCAAGGCCCATCCAAATCTCCACCAATACATTTAGGAATCTTCAGGCTATTGACTGTTCTACTCTGTCTTCCAGTGCTTCAAACCTCTTCTCAACCACTATGTTATCCAAGTCTGTGATTGAGGCTGTCTCTTCCTATGATATTCTCTCCTCTGCTCTGGATACTCTCGCTCCTCCCGTTCCCCGTTCTGTAAGGCATGCCAAACCCCAGCCTTGGCTGACCTCTAGAATCCGCTGCCTACATTCCTGTGCCCGATCTGCCGAATGCCTTTGGCTGAAATCCCGTGCCCATGCTGACTTCATACATTTCAGACCTCCTTCCAGTCTCCTCTTTCACTTGCCAAACAGGACTACTACATCCAGTTGACAAACTTTCTTGGCTCAAACCCTCAACTTCACTTTGCCACACCGAATTCTCCCCTCAAAGTGCCTTCACCTCCAACTCCCCCTTCACTTTCTCCCCAGACTCTTGTTGAGTACTTTCATGATAAGGTTCACAAGATTAACCTTGAATTCTCAACCAAGTCACCACCACCTCTCTTTCCCTTAGTCCATTTTCTCAACCCTCCTTCAACCCATGCCTCCTTTTCTTCGTTTTCTGAAATCACTGAAGAGGAAACTGCACATTTTCTTTCCTCCTTGAAACTAACTGCCTGTTCCTCTGATCCTATTCCCACCCATCTACTTAGCACCATCTCTCCTACTGTCATCCCTTCCATTTCTGGAGAGCCAGAAGAATTGAGATGCTTGCTATCTTGTTTTGGATAAGAGTTTATTATACAACTTAGTATTTTAGTAGTCATTTACCGCTCCTAAATCATTCTCTGACTCTCCTATCAAACCAAACGTTTATTTCATATCAGGTATACAATTTTCAAAGCAATTGAAAGATAAATAGACTAATTTTATTATTCTTTTAATGTTTTAGACAACTGGGACTATGAAGGTTAGCTTTTAACGTGACCTTAATTTGTAATTTCATTACCTTCTTTGACATGTAAATGCATGAAATTTGCAAGTCATTTTATGGAGAAAAAAAGATGAGTAAATGGAGAGCCTGGGTTACATGTCTGAATAATCAGTTTGATTAAAGTTGTTTCATATTTGCAAGGTTTACAACTAATTTCTACATATACATTATTAAAAGTAGTGAGTCTAAATCTAGCAGCCTTTTCTGTTCACCTACTATGACCTTGAGGGACATTTCATGAGGGCATCAAAGATGAACAGTTCCAGAAGAATATTAGAAATTAAATATCTTTTGGGACTTCTAGTTCAGCAGCATACCAGGATGGCTGCCTGAGGAATGTCCTCTTGCATTCAATTTAGAGTTTAATCTTCTTTAGACATTCTTTACACTGCTTTCCGCCTGAATCATGGCAGCAAGGAAGCAACATAAACTTGATACGGCTTTTGGAGGAAAATGGCCGAAGCAAGAGCAACCAACACCAATAAGAACATAAGAATACTACTTATCGTTTCTAAAGCGCTACTAGAGGTATGCAGCGCTGTACACTTGAGGAGAGGGAGGAGTCGAAGATGAATGTTGCTACTCTTTGAGATTCTACATGGAATGTTGCTACTAACTGGGTTTCTGCCAGGTTCTTGAGACCTGAATTGGCCACTGCTGGAAGCAGGATACTGGGCTAGATGGACCATTGCTCTGACCCAATATGGCTATTTCTACTACTACTACTACTACTATTTAGCATTTCTATAGCGCTACAAGGCATACGCAGCGCTGCACAAACATAGATGAAAGACAGTCCCTGCTCAAAGAGCTATGTAATAAAAGTGAGCCAAGTATAGGACAATCAAGCCATTGTGACATCACTGATGAGGTTGGCTCTTATTGGTGGCCTGAGGCATTATGACATCACAATATTAGCTCTGGTTACAAGAGACTACTACTACTACTATTTAGCATTTCTATAGCGCTACAAGGCGTACGCAGCGCTGCACAAACATAGAAGAAAGACAGTCCCTGCTCAAAGAGCTTACAATCTAATAGACAAAAAAAAAATAAAGTAAGCAAATCAAATCAATTAATGTGAATGGGAAGGAAGAGAGGAGGGTAGGTGGAGGCGAGTGGTTACGAGTCAAAAGCAATGTTAAAGAGGTGGGCTTTCAGTCTAGATTTAAAGGTGGCCAAGGATGGGGCAAGACGTAGGGGCTCAGGAAGTTTATTCCAGGCGTAGGGTGCAGCGAGACAGAAGGCGCGAAGTCTGGAGTTGGCAGTAGTGGAGAAGGGAACAGATAAGAAGGATTTATCCATGGAGCGGAGTGCACGGGAAGGGGTGTAGGGAAGGACGAGTGTGGAGAGATAATGGGGAGCAGCAGAGTGAGTACATTTATAGGTTAGTAGAAGAAGTTTGAACAGGATGCTATAAAAAAAAATCCTCAATAAAAAATAAAAAGTGGAACAGTGGTGTCTTATATCTGGAGAAAGCAGCTCTGTTAGTCCGGCAGGTCTCAGGAACAAAATCTGAGGATAAAAGAGAAAGCAAAATTAGATTCATTTGCAGGGCCATTGAAAGGGGCTCTGCATAGAGAAAGCAATTCAAACTCCACATCAAGCTTTTGGTCTATATCACCTAGGAAGATGGATTTCTATTTGATTATTCCATGCAACATAACCTTACTCAGCTGCCTATAGATTATTCACTTTCAGATACTTTCAGAGATCATCCTCCTGTCATCAATACACAGATTTCAGGGGGAGGGTAATCAATAAGGTTATTTCCGTTGGTACATCAAACCTTAGGTAATAAATAACAGAGCCGTGGGAGGCAAGCCAGGCAGCTAATTCCGCCAGCGGTTATGCTTATAAAAAATAAAATGTAAGACGTAAATGATCAGAGGTTTGCCCTTTGTTTGCAGCATATGCTGGTTCTCATCATTTAATATATCTTCTCGAATCTGTAAGGTTACCAGCGAACAGAATGGAGACGGATAAAAACAGTGAAAGAAAACGGGGGGATTCTCTTCTCACCTGATTGCTCTGCATCTGAGCATCTTCTTTGCTTTTACAAAATATTTTAAATACTGCCCTACGCAGTGGGGTCCTTTACTAAGGTGCGCTGAAAAGTGGCCTGCGGTAGTGTAGACACGTGTTTTGGGCGCACGCAGAATCATTTTTCAGCGCACCTGTAAAAAAATGCCTCTTTTAAAGTTTTGCCGAAAATGGACATGCGGCAAAATGAATATTGCCGCGCATCCATTTTGGATCTGAGTTCTTACCGCCAGTCACTGACCTAGCGATAAAGACTCAAGCAGTAACCGGGCGGTAATGACCTACGCGCGTCAAATGCCACTTGGCCATTGCCACCCTTGGAAAGTTAATAAACCTGAGATTGTGATTTCTCGTATAATTTTCAAGCATTCCCGATTTATACCTTAGATTTGAAATATCTTTTATCACTGATGTTTGTACATTTTCCATATTTGTTAAAGCCTTTTCCACAGTTTCAAATCGTTCAGACTACGATTTAATGTCAGTATCATTTTTATCCATTCTCTGTTCAATCAAGGCAATTTTCTGTAGAACGTTATTTGTTTAAACAAGAAAAGTTTGTCCTAGTTGGGAAACGTAAGTCCCACAAGGGTGGCAATGGTGAAACCAATGGAAATGTTAAAACGTTACTTACAAGAAATCATGGGAATACCTGAAGAAAATATACCTCCATTTACTCAAGTATATTATATACCGAAAAAAAAAGGCAACAGTCTACTTACTAGAGTGGAGGAGTAGCCTAGTGGTTAGTGCAGTGGACTTTGATCCTGGGGAACTGGGTTCAATTCCCACTGCAGCTCCTTGTGACTCTGGGCAAGTCACTTAACCCTCCATTGCCCCTGGTACAAAATAAGTACCTGAATATATGTAAACTGCTTTCAATGTAGTTGCAAAAACCTCAGAAAGGCAGTATGTCAAGTCCCATTTCCCTTTCCCTATTTGAGATTCTAGATGGAATGTTGCTACTATTGAGATTCTGTTGCTACTCTTTGAGATTCTACATGGAATGTTGCTACTAGTTGAGATTCTACATGGACTTTTGCTGTTGCTACTATTGGAGATTCTAGATGGAATGTTGCTACTATTGAGATTCTGTTGCTACTATTTGAGATTCTACATGAAATGTTGCTATTCCACTAGCAACATTCCATGTAGAAGCCTGCCCTTGCAGATCAGCAATGCGGCTGCGCAGGCTTCTGTTTCTGTGAGTCTGACGTCCTGCACTAAAAAAAGCAGACTGATAAAAATATATGCTTTATATTTTTATCAGTCTGCTTTTTTAGTCTGTATATTATACACCGAAGAAAGAATTAGTTCAACAACAACAACAGCAAAATGCTATTGATGTTTCTGATTTGCTGGAAACCTCGGAAACTGAATTAGCCACGGCGGCAACATTGGTAGCTACCTTGGCTCTGTTACCTGACAAACAGTGGCTCTTCCGAATGTTCTTTAAGAACAAAGAGAAATTATTTGGGGGTTTAAAAATTCTTTTGTGTCCTGACGTTTCGAGGGAAACCCAGCGAAGACGGAAACAATTTCTGAGTTTGAAATCTGCCGTTCTGCAATTAGGTTGAACATTCTATTTGAGATTTCCTTGTAAATGTATAGTAAGATAAAATGCAGTTAATATGCATTTATGGAACCCTCTCATTTATCATCTTTAGTTGCCTCAAAAAAAGATCTTGAGGGGAGTAATTAGAATTATTTAATACCAGTTCCGTCCCAGGTGCAAAGTTTGCCTTAAAAATTTTTTTTCCTTATATTCCTCTTTTTATTAATCTTGGAATCCAATAATGTGGACTTGAGTGCTTAAGATGTTTGTATTATTTAATACGTCTTTAACATTTTGTTTGTTATCAGCACTTTCCTGAACAAGTGTAAAGCCTCGATATAATGATTTAAACTTATCTATATAATAATTCTCACCTCCAACATTCTGACTTGCCTGGGACCGTGGCTCATTCCGAGCTGGTCTGCTAGGCTCCGTAGATCAGGCTGACATCACCGTAGCCATTATGATGTCAACTTCAGAACCCGGGGGAAAAAAACATGCCTCACAGCTGATCCATGTCTAGAGGAGGGTTGCTGGACATGGGTGGCTGGAGGGGGGGCAGGGGAGAGAGGAGGGTCGCTGGACATGGGTGGCTGCAGGGGGGGCAGGGGAAGAGGAGGGTCGCTGGACATGGGTGGCTGCAGAGGGGGCAGGGGAGAGAGGAGGGTCGCTGGACATGGGTGGCTGCAGAGGGGCAGGGGAGAGAGGAGGGTCGCTGGACATGGGTGGCTGCAGTGGGCGCAGGGGGAGAAGAGGGTTGCTGGACATGGGTGGCTACAGGGGAGCCGAGAAAAACCTTGCTAGCACCCATTTCATTTGTGTCAGAAACGGGCCTCTTTTACTAGTAAAAAATAAAATAATGCCACTTGGCACGCGCCCAATATGCGCATCCGAAAATAAAAATTATATTTCAGATGCGCGTATCGGACATGCACCAAAAATGAAATTACTGCAAGAGCCATGCAGTAGCTGGGCGGTAACTCCATTTTGGCACGCATTGGGTTCGCGTAGACGCTTCTGCAGCTTTGTAAAAGGGCCCCGAATAGCGCTAGAGAGGTTTACACAGGACTGGCCTTACCAATTGTGGAGCCCTGTGTGGACCAGTTTGGGGAGCCCCTCCAATGGTCTGATAGGTCTCCCTGTCTTTGAACCCCCCTCCTCCCTGAGGGCAGGGGCAGAGAATCCTGGGTAGGTATTTTGCATCTACTTCACAACACTGTTTACAAAGCAGCACTAAGAATGGACTAGCATTTTTAGCATGCGCTAATGATTAGCATGTGCTAAACGCTAATTCACTCAAAGGAACATATGGGCGACTCTAGCATTTAACACGTGCTAAAAATGCTAGTGCACCTTTGTAAACAGAGCCCTGAGTGTTTAAACCTTTTCCGGAGATGGGAAGGCGGTAGAACTAGAGGACGTGAAATGAGATTGAAGGGGGTCAGACTCAAGAAAAATGTCAGGAAGTATTTTTTCACAGAGAGAGTGGTGGATAATTGGAATGCTCTCCCGCGGGAGGCGGTGGAGGTGTAAACAGTAACGGAATTCAAACATGCCTAGGATAAACATAAAGGAATCCTGTTGAGAAGGAATGGATCCTCAGAAGCTTAGCCAAGATTGGGTGGCAGAGCCGGTGGTGGGAGGCGGGGCTAGTGCTGGGCAGACTTCTACGGTCTGTGTCCTGAAAATGGCAGATACAAATCAAGGTAAGGTATACACAAAAAGTAGCACATATGAGTTATCTTGTTGGGCAGACTGGATGGACCGTGCAGGTCTTTTTCGGCGGTCATCTACTATGTTACATGTTTGAGCCCTTATAGAATTACCCCTAAATGGAATTATAACAAAGCAAAAGGAGACAACTGGGGGGAAACAATGGAGGACTCAGGGCCGCGGCAAAAGGGGGCCTGTGCTGTCATTGGCGCGTGTTTTTCATGCACGCCGAGGCCCCCTTTTACAGCAGAGGGCAAAAGGGAAGTCTCTTTTTCCTGCAGGAAATGTGGCCTTTTCAGGGGACAGCCCCTTACCGCCACTGGTAAGGGCTCTCACACTAACCCGGCAATAACTGGGCAGTGATAACTGCCGGGTACACTCCAGCGCTACAAAAATAAATATATTTTTTGTAGCGTTGGATATGATGGCGTTCTAGGGGTGGGCAGCACCGCCGGGCTGCTACGGTAGCCCGGCGGTACTTCCTGTTTAGCGAGCGGTAAGCCCGCATTGGACGTACTGCCGCTTAGTAAAAGGGGCCCTCAGTGTGATCAGAAAGAGCCCGATCCGATTAGGGAGACCGGGCACAACTGGGCTGTAGGCCAACAAAGGGAGTAGTGGGAAGGAAAGGGTTAAGAATAGGCAGGGGTGGAGGGGGGAGGGAGAGCATAAAGGGGAGATCACAGGTAGGGACCGGTCTTTCAGAGCAGGCAGCCACAGGCAGAAGAGCTGAGGACTGACCTGAATGCTCCTGTTTGCCTGGAGAAGGCCAGAATCAAACGCTTTCACCTCAACAGCAGATCTAAGGTTGTCTGCTTTCTTTTCGCAGCAAGGTTTGAAATGTATCGTCAGCTTGTCTTTTCCTCTCCCTCGTGCGGGTTATTAGCAGAACGGAGGCGCCGGGGTGCAGCATGTTTTTGCAATCCCACATGCGCTGGGGAGATCGGGTGGCGCCGTTTGCGAGGGTGGTTCCTGAGGGGTTCAGGTCTCGGGTGCAATTTTCGCCGCTCCCCGTGTCGGCAATCAGGGGCCAGTGTCATGCCCGCTACGACCCTTCTCAAAGGGCGGCGATCAAAGTGGTTGCCGTTTCCACTACCGGCCTGGGGGACCCGAGCAGCGAACCAAAAGGGGCCCTCAGCGTGATCAAGAAACAAACAATTTATTGAAGAATCTGGCTAACACATCCATTTTAATATTCAAATGCAGAAATATGGCATTCAATTCAACAGCTAGTCAGGCATTCAGAAGCTATTGAAGATCACTGAATAGGAGCTGATTTGGTCTAATGGTAGGTATTGAATGAAATTTTTAGTGCTAGAATGTGCTGGTTCTGAAACAGCAAAAATGTAAAGGACCAACAGAAATCATTTCAGCATAATATTTTACAGCATTGAATAAAAAATGTATTTAAACAGATGATTTCTCATTTTGTTCTTCCTTTCAGCATGGCTTCCCTTAAAGCAGATAGTTATCTGCATATTAAACTCTGGTGTGCGGCCAAATCGGAAAACAATGCATTTTAAGTATTGTCCTAATTAAAGGAGCCCTAGTTGCTTTTCCTTTTCTTTGTTTTATGTTTGAGTTTGTTGGCTGAAAATATAAAGAAAACAATCATTAGATTTCCTTTCCTAATGATTGGTGCATTTATCTATGCCTCGTCAGAAGAATCCTGCAAAACTAGACACTGCGAATGCAAAATAAATAAATAAAAAGCAAAAAGAATGAGAATTGGCAATAGGGTGGCTAAAATATTCATGGAGGTTTGCATTTTAAATATTTTCTGCCTTCTCCACAGAAATTCTCACATTAAATCTACAGCAAATAAGTGCAAATAGTAACATAGTAGATGATGGCAGAAAAAGACCAGCACGGTCTATCCAGTCTGCCCAACAAGATAACTCATATGTGCTACTTTTTGTGTATACCTTACCTTGATTTGTACTTGTCCTTTTCAGGGCACAGACCGTATAAGTCTGCCCAGCACTATCCCCGCCCCCCAACCACCAGCCCCGCCTCCCACCACCGGTTCTGGCACAGACCGTATAAGTCTGCCCAGCACTCTCTCCGCCTCCCAACCACCAGCCCCGCCTCCCACCATCGGTTCTGGCACAGACCGTATAAGTCTGCCCAGCACTATCCCCGCCTCCCAACCACCAGCCCCGCCTCCCAACCATCGGTTCTGGCACAGACCGTATAAGTCTGCCCAGCACCATCCCCGCCTCCCGCCAACATTCTATTTGCTTTCTTAGCCGCAGCACCACACTGAACGCTGAGGCCCATCCACAAAATTCATCTGCAATTATTTTTTCCATACATCCTTACTAATAATGATCACAGCAAAACAGATTAAGCATCTTCAGACTTCACTTAACTAGGAACCAAATGGTGGAACTCCTTACCACCCAAAATAAAAAAAAAATATATACAGGAATATACTAGATTCCGCAAAATCCTCAAATCGTTCCTATTCAAACAAACCCTCATGAAGAACAACCATATCTCAAACAACTAATTATTACCTGAATTGGTTATTACTCTATTTACCATTAACCTTCTCTTTGCTTCATGTACAATTTCTCATTCATAATAGATTTTGTAAATGTTAAACATCCATAGCTATCCCAGTACTTTTATGATACTATCCTGCTTATTTTCGAAGGAGAAGGGCGGCCATCTTCCGACACAAATCGGGAGATGGCTGGCCTTCTCCTAAGGCCGGCCAAACTGGTATAATCGAAAGCCGATTTTGGCCAGCTTCAACTGCTTTCCATCGCAGGGCCGGCCAAAGTTAAAGGGGGCGTGTCGGAAGTGTTCCGAAGGCGGGACGGGGGCGTGGTTAAGAGATGGCCGGCCTCGGCCGATAATGGAAAAAAAGAAGGCCGGCTCTGTCGAGCATTTGGCCAACTTTACTTGGTCCTTTTTTGTTCACGACCAAGCCTCAAAAATGTGCCCTAAATGACCAGATGACCACTGGAGGGAATCGGGGATGACCTCCCCTTTCTCCCCCAGTGGTCACCAACCCCCCCTCCCACCCCCCCATAAAAATTTTAACATTTTTTTGCCAGCCTCTATGCCAGCCTCAAATGTCATACCCAGCTCCATGACAGCAGTATGCAGGTCCCTGGAGCAGTTTTTAGTGGGTACTGCAGTGCACTTCAGGCAGGCGGACCCAGGCCCATTCCCCCCTACCTATTACACTTGTGGTGGTAAATGGGAACCCTCCAAAACCCACCACAAACCCACTGTACCCACATCTAGGTGCCCCCCTTCACCCGTAAGAGCTATGGTAATGGTGTACAGTTGTGGGGAGTGGGTTTTGGGGGGCTCAGCACACAAGGTAAGGGAGCTATGTACCTGGGATCAATATGTGAAGTCCACTGCAGTGCCCTCTAGGGTGCCCAGTTGGTGTCCTGACATGAGGGGGACCAGTGCACTACAAATGTTGGCTCCTTCCACGACCAAAGGACTTGGATTTGGCCGGGTTTGAGATGGCCGCCATTAGTTTCCATTATTGGCGAAAACCAATGGCGGCCATCTCGAATGCCGGCGATCTCTAACGGCGGACCAAATGTTCATATTTGGCCAGCCCTGACTGTATTATCGAAACGAAAGATGGCAGGCCATCTTGTTTCGATATTGTATTATCGAAACGAAAGATGGCCGGCCATCTTGTTTCGATAATACAGTCGGTACGCCGCTTAACGGTGTCGTCATTAGAGATGGCCGGCCCCGTTCAATTATGCCCCTCCACGTTACTATGTTACTTATCATTTCTATAGCCAAACGAATCTCATTGAGTTCTTTGATTGGGTGACAGGAGAACTGAATCAGGGATGAGCTATGGACGTAATCTACTTAGATTTCAGCAAAGCTTTTGACACGGTTCCCCACAGGAGGCTCTTAAATAAACTGGATGGGCTGAAGATAGGACCTGAAGTGGTGAACTGGATTAGGAACTGGTTGACTGACAGACGCCAGAGGGTGGTGGTGAATGGAATTCGCTCGGAGGAGGGAAAGGTGAGTAGTGGAGTGCCTCAGGGATCGGTGCTGGGGCCGATTCTGTTCAATATATTTGTGAGTGACATTGCCGAAGGGTTAGAAGGTAAAGTTTGCCTATTTGCGGATAATACTAAGATCTGTAACAGAGTGGACACCCGGGAGGGAGTGGAAAACATGAAAAAGGATCTGAGGAAGCTAGAAGAATGGTCTAAGGTTTGGCAATTAAAATTCAATGCGAAGAAATGCAAAGTGATGCATTTAGGGAGTAGAAATCCACGGGAGACGTATGTGTTAGGCGGTGAGAGTCTGATAGGTACAGACGAGGAGAGGGATCTTGGGGTGATAGTATCTGAGGATTTGAAGGCGACGAAACAGTGTGACAAGGCAGTGGCCGTAGCTAAAAGGTTGTTAGGCTGTATAGAGAGAGGTGTGACCAGCAGAAGAAAGGGGGTGTTGATGCCCCTGTATAAGTCGTTGGTGAGGCCCCACCTGGAGTATTGTGTTCAGTTTTGGAGGCCGTATCTTGTTAAGGATGTAAAAAGAATTGAAGCGGTGCAAAGAAAAGCTACGAGAATGGTATGGGATTTGCGTTACAAGACGTATGAGGAGAGACTTGCTGACCTGAACATGTATACCCTGGAGGAAAGGAGAAACAGGGATAGTGCTAGAGCCGGTGGTTGGGAGGCAGGGCTAGTGGTTGGGAGGTGAGGAAAGTGCTGGGCAGACTTATACGGTCTATGCCAGAGCCGGTGGTTGGGAGGAGGGGCAGGTGGTTGGGAGGCGGGGATAGTGCTGGGCAGACTTATACGGTCTGTGCCCTGAAGAGCACAGGTACAAATCAAAGTAGGGTATACATAAAAAGCAGCAAATATGAGTTATCTTGTTGGGCAGACTGGATGGACCGTGCAGGTCTTTTTCTGCCGTCATCTACTATGTTACTATGTATAGCGCTACTAGACATACGCAGTGCTGTACACTTGATTATAGGATACGCTGAGTTGATATCTCAGCACCTAAAATTACGTGCATCTATTTACACTAACAAAAAGGTGGTGTAAATCCCAGCACGTATATTTATGCGCATATTCTCTAACTATGCATGTAAATTTTGAAATGCCCGCAAAATGCTAATTTCTTTGGCAATAACCATGCCCCTTTTTGCCTGCATGCATTAGAAGTTTGCTGCACTTCGTTACAGGATATGCTTAGCAAGTTGTGCGTATAAATTCTAATCAGTACCAATTAGTGCTCATTATTGCTTGTTAAGAGCTGTTATAAACGCTGATTAACTTAAGCCAATTAAGTTACGTGCATTGTTATAGAATCCGCACTGATTTTGTTGTGGATCTCAAGGTGCGCTATATAGAATTTGGGGAAAAAGAGCAATCATTCTTTGCCCTCTCTCAGGCCACCTGACTACCCTAGACCCTCCTCAGGCCTAGCTTAGGAAACCGTGATCTAGTGGTCTCTTCAGGGGCAGGAATGAAGCCCACTTGATCCAGCCCGGTGCTGCTTCTCAATCAAAATAGCTGCCGAGAGTGCCTTTGTGAGCCTTGCGAAGACTGTCACAGAAGGTCCTGGCAGCCATTTTGAGAATGGAATCAGCATAAGCAGGAACCACTGAACCTTTGCTTACTGGTTGTTAACTTAGAGCTCTAATGAGTAAACTATTCTTCTACTGCTTTGCACTCCATTTAAATTTTGTTCTTCCGTTCAGTTGGTGGTGATGGCGGGGGGGGGGGGGGATATATGAGGAACTGGATTATATAAGAACATAAGAGTAGCCATACTGGTTCAGACCATCTAGCCCAGTATCCTGTTTTCCAAACAGTGGCCAAGCCAATTCACAAGTACCTGGCAGAAACCCAAATTGTGGCAACACTCCATACTACAAATCCCAGGGCAAGCAGTTGCCTCCCCATGGCTGTCTCAATAGCAGACTATGGACTTTTCCTCCAGGAATCTGTCCAAACCTTTTTTAAACCCAGATACACTAACAGCTGTTACCACATCCTCCGGCAGAGAGTTCCAGAGCTTAACTATTCATTGAGTGAAAAAATATTTCCTCCTATTTATTTTAAAAGTATTTCCATGTAACTTCCTCGAGTGTCCCTTAGTCTGTGTACTTTTGGAATGAGTAAAAAAATCGATTTACTTCTACTCATTCTACACCACTCAGGATTTTGTAGACCTCAATCATATCTCCCCTCATCCATCTCTTTTCCAAGCTGAAGAGCCCTAACCTCTTTAGCCTTTCCTCAAACGAGAGGAGTTCCATCCCCTTTATCATTTTGGTCGCTCTTCTTTGAACCTTTTCTAATTCCACTCTATCTTTTTTGAGATATGGCGGTTGTAAATATTAAGTTCCAAAATACAAGTATGTAGAAAGTATACCTGCAAACCTTCTCATCTTTTTGGGCAGGACCTCTAGTGACAGAAAACCAAAAATGGATAATGTGGTTTATTAACCGTATGGTCTGTCTTATAGCTAAATCTTCAGTTGTAGGTATATCGCAGGAAATATATGTTATGCAGATGTTACAAAGATTTATATTTCAATTGCTTTGACATTGCGTCTACCTCTAAATAGCTTGCACACAGTAAAAGTGATATTTTAGAAACAGACGATCTCGTTTGGATGAAAGGAGCAATTACATTCAAACATTTTAAGCTGCCAGGACTCCACATTTCACTACAGTATGTGTAGATTATCTCTGCCTGGAAATAAAAACCTCCACAGCTTCTGGATCTGAAAGTGATGGATAATGAGAACTGAATTGCAACTAATTTTGCAAGCATTTTAGTAGCTGTGTTACATTGTTAGTGCAGCCACCATACTGGTCAACATTTCTTACTGGTGGGACGTTCAGACGGTGAGCAGAGTGGCCCAGAGCAGCAGATATAACATAGTAACCTAGTAGATGATGGCAGAAAAAGACCTGCACGGTCCATCCAGTCTGCCCAACAAGATAACTCATATGTGCTACTTTTTGTGTATACCCTACCTTGATTTGTACCTGTCCTCTTCAGGGCACAGACTGTATAAGTCTGCCCAGCACTATCCCTGCTTCCCAACCACCGGCCCCGCCTCCCACCACCAGCTCTGGCACAGACCGTATAAGTCTGCCCAGCACTATCCCCGCCTCCCAACCACCAGCCCCGCCTCCCAACCACCGGCTCTGGCACAGACCGTTTAAGTCTGCCCAGCACTATCCCCGCCTCCCAACCACCAGTCCCGCTTCCCACCACCGGCTCTGGCACAGACCGTATAAGTCTGCCCTGCACTATCCCCGCCTCCCAATCACCAGTCCCGCCTCTCACCACCAGGTCTGGCACAGACCGTATAAGTCTGCCCAGCACTATCCCCGCCTCCCAACCACCAGCCCCGCCTCCCACCACCGGCTCTGGCACAGACTGTATAAGTCTGCCCAGCACTATCCCTGCCTCTCACCACCAGCTCTGGCACAGACCGTATAAGTCTGCCCAGCACTATCCCCGCCTCCCAACCACCAGCCCCGCCTCCCACCACCGGCTCTGACACAGACCGTATAAGTCTGCCCAGCACTATCCCCGCCTCCCAACCACCAGTCCCGCTTCCCACCACCGGCTCTGGCACAGACCGTATAAGTCTGCCCAGCACTATCCCCGCCTCCCAACCACCAGCCCCGCCTCCCGATCTTGACTAAGCTCCTGAGGATCCATTCCTTCGGCACAGGATTCCTTTATGCTTATCCCACGCATGTTTGAATTTCAGTGGCAGGGTATTCGGAGGGTAATTTTATAACAGGGCACCTGGTGTAGGACGGTTAGTAAACATCCACTTTTGCAGTATTTTACAGGAACTACTTCATGTGTCTGCACCTTGAGTATTGCGTTCAGTTCTGGTCACCGTATCTCAAAAAAGATACAGCGGAATTAGAAAAGGTTCCAAGAAGAGCGACCAAAATGATAAAGGGGAAGGAACTCCTCCTTTATGAAGAAAGGCTAAAGAGGTTAGGGCTCTTCAGCTTGGAAAAGAGCAGGAAGAATTATCAATCTGTTTCTTTGCCATCTTAAGTTCACCTTCTGCCCTGCCTTTGTAAACTCATCTAATGCTTATGGATACTGATTTTAATAATAAGCTCCAGACTATTGGTAATTGACTTGCAAAGAATAAGATGAAACTCTGACAAGTTTAAGACAGTTCTTAAAACTTATTTGTTA
Organism: Microcaecilia unicolor; assembly: GCF_901765095.1. Lineage (NCBI taxonomy): Eukaryota > Metazoa > Chordata > Amphibia > Gymnophiona > Siphonopidae > Microcaecilia > Microcaecilia unicolor. The sequence goes on along the minus strand of NC_044039.1, from coordinate 213,333,291 downwards.
AAGATATGATCGAGGTCTACAAAATCCTGAGTGGTGTAGAACGAGTAGAAGTAAATTGATATTTTAGTCTTTCCAAAAGTACACAGACTAGAGGACACTCGAGGAAGGTTCTTAGAAATACTTTTTAAAAAAATAGGAGGAAATTTGTTTTTCACTCCACCAATAGTTAATCTCTGGAACTCTTTGCCGGAGGATGTGGTAAATGTGGTTAGTGTATCTGGGTTTAAAAAACATTTGAACAAATTCCTGGAAGAAAAGTCCATAGTCTGCTATTGAGGCAGACATGGGAAGCAACTGCTTGCCCTGGGATTTGAAGTATGGAGTGTTACCATGATTTCGATTTCTGCCAAGTACTTGTGACCTGGCTTGGCCACTGTTTGGAAAACAGGATACTGGACTAGATGGACCACTGGTCTGACCCAGTATGACTATTCTTATGTTCTTACGTTTATAAAATACTAGTGGAACGATTGTATTTGATCTGGAGAAGGTGTAAGAAACCTGCTAAGATGATTCATATATACATATTAGGGGGCCATTTTACTAAGTCCCGTAGGTGCCTACGCGCATGCAATGTGCACCAATTGGAAAGCGTCTTGTTTACGCTTTCCAAAAATACTAGGACTAGGGGACGTGCAATGAAGCTACAATGTAGTAAATTTAAAACGAATCGGAGAAAATGTTTCTTCACTCAACATGTAATTAAACTCTGGAATTCGTTGCCAGAGAATGTGGTAAAGGCGGTTAGCTTAGCGGAGTTTTAAAAAGGTTTGGACGGCTTCTTAAAGGAAAAGTCTATAGACCGTTATTAAATGGACTTGGGGAAAATCCACTATTTCTGGGAGAAGCAGTATAAAATGTTTTGTACTTTTTTGGGGATCTTGCCAGGTATTTGTGACCTGGATTGGCCACTGTTGGAAACAAGATGCTGGGCTTGATGGACCTTGGTCTTTCTCAGTATGGCAATACTTATGTACTTATAATTGGAATTAATGCCTGGATACCGCATGGCCCGGGCGATAATTTCATTTTTTTATGCGTGCCCAATATGCACGTCAGAAAATTTTTTTTATTTCCAACGCGTGGCGCTAACTGGGAGGTAATCAGCAGTGTGCGCGTGCTGACGATTACTGCCCGGTTAACGTGTGAGTCCTTACCGGTAAGTCAATGGGTGGCGGTAAGGTCACAAGCCCAAAATGGACGTGCGCCAATTTTTATTTTGACGCACGTCCATTTTTGGCCCCCCCCCAAAAAGGCCTTTTTTGCAGGCGCGCTGAAAAATGGACCTCAGCGAATCCGATACACGCGTCTACTACAGCGCAGGCTTTTTCGGTGCACCTCAATAAAAGGACCCCAGAGTTATTCTTGTTATATGTGCGGTTCAGCTTATACATGTTTTCTTCTTTTTAGGGAATACTGAAAGATCAGATTCACATCGGAGCTCGGTCAGTAAAGAATTCCTGAAACTGGAAAGCCACAGGAATGTACAGTAGAACACAGTGTCACTTTGTTAAATGGTATTGACAGTAAACCCTGGTCAGCAGAACAGAACTGGCATGTGGGTTGCTAACACATGAAAGCCTGTGTAAAGCATGGCAGCGTGAGTTCATGTAAAGCCTTAAAAAGCAAAACAGCAAAATTAAATTTCACGTGCTCAGCAACAAAGAGCCAGTGCAGGGATCAAACCTTAGGTGTAAAATGCTCACTCTGCTTGCAGGCTATTAAAAGGAACACAACACATATTGGATCAACTTAAAAGCCTCGTTCGTGGAAAAGGAAGGGCAAAATGTAGTGCACTGAAAAGCCAGCAAAATCAAGGCTTATGGATCAGTATAGAAATAGGGGGAAAGGGTTTTGACCTATGTAGAATATATGATTTAGAAAAACAAAACAAAAACGATTTAACTATGGCAACCATAAAAATATAAGAAAAACAATAAGCAAGGATTGGAAAAAAAAGAGAGAAAAAAATCTAATAATGAGAAATAAATATTAAGTATCACTTATAATATCTTTAAAAATATGAGGCATGAGTTGAAATGTCTATTTCAGGAAATATTCTAAGTGACTTGCCTAAGATCACAAGGAGCAGCAGTGGGATTTGAACTGGCCACCTCTAGATTGCAAGACCAGTGCTCTAACCACTAGGCCACTCCTCCACTAGCAGGCTACATAATCGTTTTTGCAGAAAACTCATAAAAACCACATTGCAGTAATCTAGTGTAGAGAGAACCGTGGAGTGAATAATACACTGAAACTGGTCTATTTCTAAATTTTAACTTTTTTTTGTCATTGTATTATTTTATTGTTATTTATTTAGATTTTGCTCATACCTTTTTCAGTGGTAGCTCAAGGTGAGTTACATTCAGGTACACTGAATATTTCTCTGTCCCAGGAGGGCTCACAATCTAAGTTTGTACCTGAGGCAATGGAGGGTTAAGTGACTTGCCCAAGATCACAAGGAGCAGCAGTGGGATTTGAACCGACCACCTCTGGATTGCAAGACTGGTGCTCTAACCACTAGGCCACTCCTCCACTCAGCAACATTCCATGTAGAATCTCAAATAGTAGCAACAGAATCTCAAATAATTTATTTGGATTTTGCTCATGCCTTTTTCAGTAGTAGCTCAAGGTGAGTTACATCAGGTACTCTGGATATTTCTCTGTCCCAGGAGGGCTCACAATTTAATTTTGTACCTGAGGCAATGGAGGATTAAGTGACTTGCCCAAGATCACAAGGAGCAGTGGCAGGATTTGAACCAGTCACCTCTGGATTGCAAGACCAGTGCTCTAATCACTAGGTCACGCCTCTGCTCCTCCACTCAAGCACAGGCACACCTGCTCTCCAGCTGTGGGCACATCTCCCATGCCTCAGCATGTCCCATAGTAGTACCCTTTTAGTGCACAGCAGCCCCACGTTATAAATACAGAGCTCTGGTTTTTGTGTTTATGTGTGCTTTCTCACAGTGTACATTCTGTTCTTCTTTTGACACTTTTGTGGTGTACCTAGCCTCTTCCTTTTTTACTAACATATTGGCAAATACATGTAGCATAGTAGATGACGGCAGATAAAGACCTGTCTGTCCATCCAGTCTGCCCAACAAGATAAACTCATTGTATGAGCTACTTTATATGTATACCTGACCTTGATTTGTCCTTGCCATCTTCAGGGTACAGACCGTAGAAGTCTGCTCAGTACTAGCTTTGCTTCCCAATTACCGGTGTTGCCACCCAATCTCCGCTAAGCTTCTGTGGATCCATTCCTTTTGAACAGGATTCCTTTGTGTTTATCCCACGTATTTATGAATTCCGTTGCCGTTTTCATCTCCACCACCTCCCGCGGGAGGGCATTCCATGTATCCACCACCCTCTTCGTGAAAAAATACTTCTTGACATTAGTTCTGAGTCTGCCCCCCTTCAACCTCAATTCATGTCCTCTAGTTCTACCGCCTTCCCGTCTCCAGAAAAGGTTTGTTTGCGAATTAATACCTTTAAAATAATTGAACACCTGTATCATGTCACCCTTGTTTCTCCTTTCCTCCAAGGTATACATGTTCAAGTCGGCAAGTCTCTCGTACTGTTTGCAACGCAAATCCCATATCATTTTCGTAGTTTTTCTTTGCATTGCTTCCAGTCTTTTTACATCTTTAGCAAGGCACGGCCTCCAAAACCGAACACTATACTCACCAATGACTTGTAAAGGGGCATCAACACCTCCTTTATTCTGCTGGTTATGCCCCTCTCTATGCAGCCTAGCACCCTTCTGGCCACAGCTGTCGCCATCATATCCTCTGACACCAACACCCCAAGGTCTGTCTCCTGAGACGAGCTTACTAATCTCTCCCCTCCTATCTGGTATTTCTCTTTTGGGTTTCTGCACCCAAGTGCATCACTCTGTACTTCTTGGCATTAAATTTTAACTGCTAGACTCTTGACCATTCTTCTAACGTTCGGAGATCCCTTCTCATCGTTTCTACTCCCTCCAGGGTATCCACTCTATTGCCTATCTTCGTCTAATCCGCAAAAAGGAAAACCTTTCCTTCCAACCCTTCAGTAATATCTCTCACAAATATATTATACAGAATAGGCCCCAGCACCGACCCCTGAAGAACTCCACTGCTCACCTTCCTTTCCTCCGAGTGGATTCCATTTGCCACGACCCTCTGCCACCTGTCGGTCAACCAGTTTCTTATCCAGTTCACCACTTTCGGTCCTAAGTTCAACCCTTTCAGCATATTCACGAGTCTTCTGTGGGGGACCGTATCAAAGGCTTTGCTGAAGTCCCAGTAGATTACACCTAGCAAACGTCCCTCATCCAGTTCTTTGGTCACCCAGTCAAAGAACTCAATAAGATTCAATTGGCAGGATTTTCCTTTGGTAAAGCTATGTTGCCTCAGGTCCTGTAACCCGTCGGTTTTTAGAAAGTTAACTATCCTTTCTTTCAGCAGCGACTCCATTATTTTTCCTACCACCGACGTGAGACTTACTGGTCTGTAGTTTCCCACTTCTCCCCTGCCTCCACTTTTGTGAAGAGGGACCACATCCGCTCGTCTCCAATCTCGTGGAATAAATAAACAAATATGCTTCATAATCTGAAAACCAGACTAAGGGTCACATCCTTTGCAATTAACATTACCCCAATGCACTATGGGCCCGACATTCAGCCAGCATTGATTAGCGTTTTACTGACTGCTACGGACATTAGACTTGTTAATTCAATGCCAAGCCATATCCAGGCACTGGCATTGAATTTCTGAGCTTGTGTAGCCGGGTAACACATAGCTGGTGGCTATGTGCAATATTCACCACTTAACTGGCTATAAGTTACCACATAAAGGAGCCCTTTTACTAAGCTGCATATGCGCATACGCACACCCAACACACATCAATTAGGGATTACCGTGTGGCCGGTGCGGTAATTTCATTTTTGACTTGCATTTCCTATATGCGTCAGAAAATACTTTTTATTTTCTGGCACGTGGTGCTACTGGGCGGTAAAAGGCATTCCACGTTTGTAGACCATTATTTCCTGGTTAATGCGTGAGACCTTACAGCTAAGTCAGTGGCTGGCCAATTTTCATTTTGTCGCACGTCTATTTTCAGTCAAAATAAAGAGGCATTTTTTCAAGTGCACTGAAAAATGATTCTGCGCACGTCCAAAACACGCGCCTACACTAGCACAGGACATTTTTTTTCAGCGCACCTTAGTAAAAGGACTGCAAAGATAGCACTGACTTTTTATGCAATCCTATTTATGTGGTTAACCTGGCCAGTTGAATTCCGAATATCAGCACTTAAGTGGCCAAATGCTGACTCCACACCGCAACACCTCCAAAATAGCCGGGAGCTAACCGAACATTTTCAGCAGGCACTAACCGGTCAAGTACCCCTGAAAATGACTGGCTAGCCAGAGCAAGTGATTTAACTGGCTAGGAGCTGTTTCTGACTGGTTAAATCACATTGAATAATAAATCCTGAATATAATATAACTACTTATTGTATTGTATACCTCCACCCCCCTAAAAGCAAGCCATTTTTTTTCTCCCAGCTCCTCTTTGCATGCTTTGTTTTGTTCATGCTCAGCAACTAACTGCTAATTTTAAAACACCCTGCTCTTTAAATGATTGATCTATTTACATTAATTATGGGATACGTCCCTAAAGAACCATGTAGACTTCTTAGTGTGACATCGAGATTTTTGCTGCAAAACCAAACACAATGGGTGTCTTTTACTAAATGGTGGTAAGCCCAAGGTGGGCTTACCGTTCAATAATCTGGAACAACCGCCGGGTTCTTCAGCAGCCCAGCAGTAGTTCCCACCTCCAGCGCATGACATTCCCAGCGCTACAAAACTATTTTTTTTTATTTTTATAGCGCCGATGTTTACCCAGTGGTATTCGGGCAGTGCCACATTCTGCCCGGGTACTGCCAGGTTAGCGTAGGAGCCCTTACCACCACCTCAATGAGTTCTGCCCCCCCCCTCCCCCTGTAATGGCCACGTGGCAACTAGTTCACTTACCGCATGGCCATTTCTTAGAAAAAAAAAAAGACAGCCTTTTACCCGCTATGGTGTGTCAATGTGTGTCAAAAATACACACTGAGGCCAGTGCAGGCCCCCTTTTACCAGTAGCGTAGCCAGAGTTTAATTTTTAGATGGGCCTGGAGGTGGATTGGATAGGCACAGGCCTCGCATTTCCTCTCCACCCGCTACCACCCCCCCCCCCTTGCCGCATTTCCTCTCCATCCGCTACCCCCCTCCCCCATGACAGCCCCCTGAACATGGTCAGTTCCGGTCATTTTTACTGACCTGCAGTGGCATTCCAAGGGACGCTGACACCCGGGGCAGATCACCGATGCACCCCCCCCGTGCAGCGCAACCCCCCCCCCCGGCGAAGGGACACCCCCCACCCAGCAAAAGAACCCCCTAGGTGCACGCCGCTGGGGGGGGGTGCTGCGCGCCAGTCAGCGTTGTTGGTTTCCATGCTCCCTCTGCCCCGGAACAGGTTACTTCCTGTTCCGGGGCAGAGGGAGCATGGAAACCAATGACGCTGACCGGCGCGTGGCACCCCCCCCCCAGCAGCGTGCACCCGGGGCGGACTGCACCCACTGCCCCCCCTTGGTACGCCACTGCTGACCTGAAGCGCCGTTCTCCCTCCAGCACCGGCGATTCCCATTGCCAGCCTTCTGCCAGCGCGCGTCGTCGGAGCCTCTTCTCAGGCGCGTCCCGCCTACTGTGCAATTTCCTGTTTTCCCACAAAGGTGGGACGCAGGAAGTTGCAGAGTAGGCGGGACGCGCCTGAGAAGAGGCTCCGACGACGCGCGCTGGTAGAAGGCTGGCTATGGGAATCGCCGGTGCTGCTGGAGAGAGAGCGGCGCTTCAGGGCAGTAAAAGTGAGCAGACCACGCGGACGGGGAGAGCGGGCAGAAGAGGCTGGGCGGGCCTGGAGCAAAAGTGGCTGGGCATGGGCCCGTCCAGGCCCACCCGTGGCTACGCCCCTGCCTTTTACCACAGCTGAATTAGCTGAGAAGCTGCACAAGACCAGCTCGATGACTAGTCAAGAAAAGGAGTCTTCTGTTTCTATGGGATACAGAGAATTACCTTCAAGGAGGGTCACCTATCAGTTCAGAGATGGATGGTGGGGGCTAGTCACATGAAATGCTTTGACAGAACACAAGGTTCTCTTCAAAACATTCATTGTTAATGCCTGTGGGAAAGCAAATCAGAAAAATGAAAATCCAAACATAAATATGAAATCTAGGATGAATGGATCAAATCAGGAGAAATAAATGATAGAAAGTGTTTCAGCTGTAATAAAGTGCTAAAATGAAAACCACATGCGTTAGAGAAAACTCTATATCGCTTACACGCCAAATATTTGGATTGTCTTGAAATATGACTCTAGCCCTAAGAAGGCCAATGCAGAAAAGTGGACTGCACTTGCAAGATGAAATTTGGAAGGGGAAGGGGGGGAAGTGTGTGTTTACACTTGGGTTAAGGAGCAGCAGGTTAGAATACAATAACTGAGAGATATTATCAAAATCATGCCCTTCTGAATTCATGCCTGTGGCTTAGATTTCAAACATCATTTATACTCACAAAGTCAAGTTAGGTGATACCCCAGGAAATCACTGCAGGGCATATGCAATATAGTTAAGGCCAAATTGTGTGCTCTGAAGAGAGCATGATCCTATATAATAATTCTCAACACCGACATTCTAATGAGTGACTGCCTGTGTCCGTGGCTCCTGTAGTTGCTGAGCTAGGCTCCGTAGCCAGGCTGATGTCACTCACAGCTGATTCCCAGGCAGGGGGAGGAGTAGGGAAACACGCGGAGCAACTTGCTCCGCGTGTTTCCCTACTCCTCCCCATGCCTGGGAATCAGCTTTGAGTGTGCCGCTCAAACATCCCCTTGGCGCATCAACCAAGGCCCCCCCCCCCCCCCCTCTCCAGCACATCAAACACTCCTTTGGGGTCTTACTCCAGGGGCAGTGACGTGGAGGCGAGAGGAGAAGCGGCTGCAGAGCGAACAGCATATGCCTGATGGCTGTCTGCGGTGCCGCGCTTGATGTTTAAAAACATGCATTGCTTTTTTTCTTTTTGTAGTGGCCGCTGCTGCTCAACAGGAGAAGCAGCAGCGGCCGGACAGTGTTACCACTGGCAGCTGAGGGTGGCGAGGGGGTTTGATGCGTGGGGGGGAGGGGAGGGTCACTGGACATGAGTGGCTGCAGGGGGGGCAGCGGGAGAGGCGGGTCGCTGGACATGGATGGCTGGAGGGGGCAGGGGAGAGGGAGGTGGGGAGGGGGTCCTGAGACCAGAGAGGTGGGGGTGGAGGTCCTGTGAGAGGGGGTGTGGGGGACCTGTGAGAGGGGGGGCACACACTCACCCACTGTCTCTCACATACACTCTCTCTGACACACTCTGTCTATCACACTCTATCTCTCTATCAAACACACAATGTCTCACACACACACACACACACTCTGTCTCTCTCTCATTCTCTCTATGACACACAGACACTCCATCTCTCACACACACTCTCTCTCAAACATACACACTCCGAGGAAAACCTTGCTAGCGCTGGTTTCATTTCAGTCAGAAACAGGCCTTTTTTACTAGTAGAGAATAAAACTAACAAATACATCAAGATGTTTTCCAACGTATCACTGTGTAACTGAGCATGTTAGTATCAGGGCTACACTGATCAGGGTAAAATTTGCCGTGACTGTGGTAAATTTTAATGCATTGCATGCAGTCACCTTTTTTTTTTTTTTAATGTGCACAGTAAAATCATACTAAGCTACATTCTAAAACTTTTTCCAATGAGCTTTATTGTATAGGGTCCTTACAATGCTTCATCTATACCTGCTAACAGCATTCTGAGATGATATCAGTCTATTGCCATCAAAATGCATTATTATTTGGATTTAACTCATTCGTTTTTAGTAGGGGTTCAAAATGAATTGTAGTTCCTGGAGGGAAATTCATGTTCCCTCCCAGCTTTCCACTGTTCCCTTCCTTCTGTCATTTCTTCTCTGCTTTCACTTTGTCCTTTACTCATAACCACTCTGTCCCTCCTTCTCATCAACCTACTCATTCCTACCACTCTTGAAACAAGCTTCTCTTTGAATCTGGTTTCATTCTTCTTACTCTTATCAGGGTAGACGTTATCAACCTGGGCCACCATTAAGATGTGTTATTTTACTGTTAAATCCAATTAACAGCCTACGTTGATAACAAACCTTGTAAATGTAATTGAATCAATGTAATCTCTAACAACTGTTATATGTAAGCCACATTGAACTGAAACTCATTTTTGGATAATTGTGGGATACAAGTATGAATAAATAAATAAATAAATAAAAGACGAGAGTCACTGGACATGGATTGGATTGGATGGGATGGAAGGGGAGAATGGCTGGACATGGAGGGGAGGGCAGGGGAGAGAGGAGAAATCGCTTACACGATAACCTTCCTAGGGCCCGTTTCATTTTTTGCGAAACCGGCTTTTTCGCTTGTAATCAATAATAGGGACAAGTATTTAAAACTGAGGAGGGTACACAAAATCATTCACGCAGACGCCCCGATCTACATGCTAAACCTCGTGGATTTGCCCCCCAGGAACGCCATAAGATCATCCCACAAATTTCTCAACCTGCACTTCCCCAGCTATAAAGGACTAAAATACAAGCTGATGCATGCCTCCACCTTCTCTTACATGAGCACATGGCTGTGGAATGCATTACCTACAGCCCTGAAAGCTATTGACGAAATAACCAACTTCCGCAAATCTTTGAAGACACATCTCTTCAACAAGGCCTACAAAGAGAACCCATAACCTCACAAAACTACCTCACCAATCCTTCCAATTATTAAAGTCCGCCTTCCATACTATCCTGCCTAACACCTTCCTTCTCTCTTCCCTTACTTAATCTCTATACAATACTAAGCATATCCGATATCATGGAATGAATATGTCATAACAAACGCCACATTGAGCCTGCAAATAGGTGGGGAAAGTGAATGATACATACCTGTAGCAGGTGTTCTCCGAGGACAGCAGGCTGATTGTTCTCACGACTGGGTGACGTCCGCGGCAGCCCCCACCAACCGGAAAAGGCTTCGCGGGACGGTCGGCACGCAGGGCACGCCCACCGCGCATGCGCGGCCGTCTTCCCGCCCGTGCGCGACCGCTCCCGCCAGTTGAATGACAAGCAATAAAATATGAAACACAACTCCAAAGGGGAGGAGGGAGGGTAGGTGAGAACAATCAGCCTGCTGTCCTCGGAGAACACCTGCTACAGGTATGTATCATTCACTTTCTCCGAGGACAAGCAGGCTGCTTGTTCTCACGACTGGGGTATCCCTAGCTTTCAGGCTCACTCAAAACAAGAACCCAGGTCAATTGAACCTCGCAACGGCGAGGGTACAACAGAAATTGACCTACGAAGAACAACTAACTGAGAGTGCAGCCTGACCAGAATAAATTCGGGTCCTGGAGGGTGGAGTTGGATTTACACCCCAAACAGATTCTGCAGCACCGACTGCCCGAACCGACTGTCGCGTCGGGTATCCTGCTGGAGGCAGTAATGTGATGTGAATGTGTGGACAGATGACCACGTCGCAGCCTTGCAAATCTCTTCAATAGTGGCTGACTTCAAGTGGGCCACTGACGCTGCCATGGCTCTGACACTATGAGCCGTGACATGACCCTCAAGAGCCAGCCCAGCCTGGGCGTAAGTGAAGGAAATGCAATCTGCTAGCCAATTGGAGATGGTGCGTTTCCCGACAGCGACCCCTAGCCTGTTAGGGTCGAAAGAAACAAACAATTGGGCGGACTGTCTGTGGGGCTGTGTCCGCTCCAAGTAGAAGGCCAATGCTCTCTTGCAGTCCAATGTGTGCAACTGACGTTCAGCAGGGCGGGTATGCGGCCTGGGGAAGAATGTTGGCAAGACAATTGACTGGTTAAGATGGAACTCCGACACCACCTTCGGCAGGAACTTTGGGTGGGTGCGGAGCACTACTCTGTTGTGATGAAATTTGGTATACGGAGCATGAGCTACCAGGGCTTGAAGCTCACTGACCCTACGAGCTGAAGTAACTGCCACCAAGAAAATGACCTTCCAGGTCAAGTACTTCAGATGGCAGGAATTCAGTGGCTCAAAAGGAGGTTTCATCAGCTGGGTGAGGACGACGTTGAGATCCCATGACACTGTAGGAGGCTTGATAGGGGGCTTTGACAAAAGCAAGCCTCTCATGAATCGAACGACTAAAGGCTCTCCAGAGATGGCTTTACCTTCCACACGATAATGGTAAGCACTAATCGCACTAAGGTGATTCCTTACTGAGTTGGTCTTGAGGCCAGACTCTGATAAGTGCAGAAGGTATTCAAGCAGGTTCTGTGCAGGACAAGAACGAGGTTCTAGGGCCTTGCTCTCACACCAAACGACAAACCTCCTCCACTTGAAAAAGTAACTCTTTTTAGTGGAATCCTTCCTAGAGGCAAGCAAGACCCGGGAGACACCCTCAGACAGACCCAACGCAGCGAAGTCTACGCCCTCAACATCCAGGCCGTGAGAGCCAGGGATTGAAGGTTGGGGTGCAGCAACGCTCCGTCGTTCTGCGAAATGAGAGTCGGAAAACACTCCAATCTCCACGGTTCTTCTGAGGACAACTCCAGAAGAAGAGGGAACCAGATCTGCCGGGGCCAAAAGGGCGCTATCAGAATCATGGTGCCGCGGTCTTGCTTGAGCTTCAGTAAGGTCTTCCCCACCAAAGGTATGGGAGGATAAGCATACAGGAGGCCGGTCCCCCAATGAAGGAGAAAGGCATCTGACGCTAGCCTGCCGTGTGTCTGAAGTCTGGAACAGAACAGAGGCAGCTTGTGGTTGGTCTGAGAGGCGAAAAGATCCACCGAGGGGGTGCCCCACTCTCGGAAGATCTTGCGTACCACTCTGGAATGGAGCGACCACTCGTGCGGTTGCATGACTCTGCTCAGTCTGTCGGCCAGACTGTTGTTTACGCCTGCCAGGTACGTGGCTTGGAGGAGCATGCCAAACCGGCACGCCCAATGCCACATCCCGACGGCTTCCTGACACAGGGGGCGAGATCCGGTGCCCCCCTGCTTGTTGTCGTAATACATTGCAACCTGATTGTCTGTCCGAATTTGGATAATTTGGTAGGACAGCCGATCTCTGAAAGCCTTCAGTGCGTTCCAGATCGCTCGGAGCTCCAGGAGGTTGATCTGCAGATCCTTTTCCTGGAGGGACCACAGGCCCTGGGTGTGAAGCCCATCGACATGAGCTCCCCACCCCAGGCGAGATGCATCCGTCGTCAGCACTTTCGTGGGCTGCGGAATTTGGAATGGATGTCCCAGGGTCAAATTGGTCCGGATGGTCCACCAGAGCAGTGAAGTGCGGAAACTGGTGGAGAGGCGGATGACATCTTCTAGATTCCCGGTGGCTTGGAACCACTGGGAAGCTAGGGTCCATTGAGCAGATCTCATGTGAAGACGAGCCATGGGAGTCACATGAACTGTGGAGGCCATATGACCCAGAAGTCTCAACATCTGCCGAGCTGTGACCTGCTGAGACGCTCTGGTCTGCGAAGCGAGGGACAGGAGGTTGTTGGCCCTCGCTTCGGGAAGGAAGGCCTGAGCCGTCTGGGTATTCAGCAGAGCTCCTATGAATTCCAGAGACTGGGTGGGCTGGAGATGGGACTTTGGGTAATTTATCACAAACCCCAGCAGCTCCAGGAGTTGAATAGTGCACTGCATGGACCGGAGGGCTCCTGCCTCCGAGGTGTTCTTGACCAGCCAATCGTCGAGATATGGGAACATGTGCACTCCCAGCCTGCGTAGGTACGCCGCCACCACCACGAGGCACTTTGTAAACACTCGTGGAGCGGAGGCGAGCCCAAAGGGCAGCACACAGTACTGAAAGTGTCGTGCGCCCAGGCGGAATCTGAGATACTGTCTGTGAGCTGGCAGTATCGGGATGTGAGTATATGCATCCTTTAAATCCAGGGAACATAGCCAATCGTTTTTCTGAATCATTGGCAGAAGGGTGCCCAAGGAAAACATCCTGAACTTTTCTTTGACCAGGAATTTGTTCAGGCCTCTCAGGTCTAGGATGGGACGCATCCCCCCTGTTTTCTTTTCCACAAGGAAGTACCTGGAATAGAATCCCTGCCCTTCCTGCCCGGGTGGTACGGGCTCGACCGCATTGGCGCTGAGAAGGGCGGAGAGTTCCTCTGCAAGTACCTGCTTGTGATGGGAGCTGAAGGATTGAGCTCCCGGAGGACAATTTGGAGGCAGGGAGGTCAAATTCAGGGCGTATCCGCACCGCACTATTTGGAGAACCCACTTCTCGGAGGTTATGAGAGGCCACCTTTGGTGAAAATATTTCAACCTCCCCCCGACCGGCAGATCGTCCGGTACGGACACTTTGAGGGCGGCTATGTTCCCGTGGATCCAGTCAAAAGCCCGTCCCTGGCTTTTGCTGTGGAGGCGCAGGGGGCTGCTTAGGCGCACGCTGTTGACGGGAACGAGCGCGCTGGGGCTGTCCCTGTGCCTGACGAGGCCTTCGGGCCGGCTGGTTGTACCTACGCTTTTCAAAAGAATAGGGTGCAGCCTGCCGGGCCCGGGAAAAACGTCCACCTGCTGAGGTGGATGCTGAAGGCGCCCGGTGGGAGAGCTTGTCGAGAGCGGTTTCCCGCTGATGCAGTTGGTCCACCATCTGCTCGACCTTCTCACCAAAAATGTTATCCCCCCGGCAAGGGACGTCGGCCAGTCTCTGCTGGGTGCGGTTGTCCAGGTCAGAGGCACGCAGCCATGAGAGCCTGCGCATCACTATACCTTGCGCCGCAGCACGAGATGCCACGTCACAGGTGTCATAGATACCCCTGGACAGGAACTTTCTGCACGCCTTCAGCTGCCTGACCACCTCCTGATAAGGCCTGGACTGCTCCGGCAGGAGCTTCTCGACCAGGTCCGCCAGTTGTTGCACATAGGTCCGCATGTGGATGCTCATATAGAGCAGGTATGACTGGATGCGGGTCACGAGCATGGAGGATTGGTAGGCCTTCCTCCCAAACGAGTCCAGAGTGCGAGACTCCCGCCCCGGGGGCGCCGAGGCGGTATCCCTCGAACTCCGTGCCCTCTTGAGAGCAGAATCCACGACCGCCGAGTCATGGGGCAATTGGGGCCGCATTAACTCTGGGTCGGAGTGGATCCTGTATTGGGACTCTGCTTTCTTGGGAATGGTGGGGTTAGTTAACGGTCGCACCCAGTTCCGAAGCAGTGTCTCCTTGAGGACATTGTGCAGCGGCACCGTGGAGGACTCTCTAGGTGGCGATGGATAGTCGAGGACCTCGAGCATCTCGGCCCTCGGCTCTTCCACAGAGACCACGGGGAAGGGAATGCTGATAGACATATCCCGCACAAAGGAGGCAAAGGAGAGGCTCTCGGGGGGTGAGAGCTTCCTCTCCGGTGAAGGCGTGGGGTCTGAGGGAAGGCCCGTAGACTCCTCTGAGGAGAAATATCTAGGGTCCTCCTCTTCCCCCCACGAGTCCTCATCCTCGGTATCGGACATAAGCTCATGTAGCTGAGTCCTGAACCGGGCCCGGCTCGACGTCGAGGCACCGAGGTCTCGGTGTCGTCGAGCGGTGGACTCCCGCGCCGGCGGGGACGGAGCTCCCTCCATCGACGTCGACGGGGACTCCACCTGCGTGGCGGTCGAGACCGGCGCCGCAAGCGGCGGCGGTGTCGACGGTCCCGGCGCCGGGCTAGAGCTCACCGGCGCCACAGACATCGGCGCCGAGGTGGCACAGCCTGGCGCATCAGCCCTTCCAGGATCCCCGGAAGGATGGCTCTGAGGCACTCGTCCAGGCCCGCTGCCGGGAAAGGCGGTGGGGCCGGTAGGGGTGTCGGTGCCAGAAGCTGATGGGGACCAGGAGACGGCACCGAGGTGCCGGAACCCTGACGCGTCGGTACCTCCACGACCGACGGGGACCTCTCCTCTCGACGATGACGCTTCGGCGCCGCCTCCTCTCCGATGTCCGGATGCACCGAGGGCGACCGGTGACGACGCTTCTTGTCTTTCTTCCGATGCGCGTCACCGGTGCCGGGAGGTATGGAGGAGGAGGAGGACGATCCCCCTCGGTCCCGGGGAGCCGGGTCAGACAGGGTTCGGTCCCGAGGGCCATGGGCTGAGGGAGTGACCAGGGCCGACTGCCCACGCGGCCGCTCACCTCTACCTTCGCCAGCGGACCGGCGGGCCGACGGGACCTGTTCTCCTGGGGTCGATGCCATCGGTGCCGATGTCTCGGGCATCGATACCGGTACCGAAGGGCCGGGCGTCGATACCGATGCCGTCGAGGTCGACGTCGAGGGGCCGGCGCAAGTTCCAAAAAGACGGTCCCGCAGAACTTGCCTCGCAACCTGAGTCCGTTTCCGGAGACCAAGACACAGGGAACACGACTTGATATTGTGCTCCGGCCCGAGGCACTGGAGGCACCAAGCGTGGGTGTCGGTCTGCGAGATCGGCCGGCCGCAGCGACCACACTTTTTAAATCCACTCGGGACCCTTGAGGACATCGACGGAAAAATCGCGTCGGCGAAGTCAAAGTCGTCAATGGTGGCTGAAATCACACCACGAAAAGGAAAACGACCGTGCGGCCACTAGGCCGCAATGCGGCGTCCCCGCTGGAAGCGAGGGAAAAAGGGAGTGCGTGCTCCACACGTGCAGGGTTTCTTCTTTTTTTTTTTTTTTAAAAGAAACCGGACGGTAACTAATCAAAGTGAAACCAAGAAAAAGCACGATCCGCGTAAACGCGATCGAAATCCGGCGGCTGAAACAGAGAGAGCGGCGAGGCACGACTCTCTCCAGACGCGGAAAAAAAGGAACTGGCGGGAGCGGTCGCGCACGGGCGGGAAGACGGCCGTGCATGCGCGGTGGGCGTGCCCTGCGTGCCGACCGTCCCGCGAAGCCTTTTCCGGTTGGTGGGGGCTGCCGCGGACGTCACCCAGTCGTGAGAACAAGCAGCCTGCTTGTCCTCGGAGAAAATGTGGGATACAAATGCAAAAAATAAATAACAGTGTGTGGACTAAATTTGGACAGGAAGGCCTGCTGGTGAACCAGGAAAAGGAAAGCAACCATCTTTGAGGGATTCAGGGGCAGATGTTCAGAAGCAAGAGGCCGTTAGCGCCGGACTAGTGCCCACATTTGCAAGTGCACCAGGCACAGAGGGAGACATCGCAGGAAACAACACACGTGCCGAAGAACAGCAGTCAAATGTAGTCAAAACGATGCAGATGAGGGAAGTTCCTATTCCCTCAAATGCACAGCAAACAGCACAGCTAAGAAGGGCACCCTTACCGCCACAGACCCTACGCCAGTTCTGCACAGGCTAACAGATGAATTTTGAGGTCCCTTTCCACTTCCAGGAGGCCCCTGCACAGCACGGCCCTCCCTCTTCCTGGCGGAGCAAGCTGGAGCGAAAAGAGGAGGAAGAGGAAGTCAAGCCGAGAACCGTCTGAAAAAAATTACCCACTTTTGAGAAGGCTTCTAGAAACTAGGAATTCTGTAATGCCTCACCCAAGGCAGCAGGATTGTACACTGATGCCTTGCTGCTGCTGCACCTTAGAACACTTGACAAGGGGAACGGAGGGAGACATCCAAGATGGCCGCAAGCGACTAGGAGAGCTGCAGACCTCGTTTTTTTCTTCACTCCGAAATGCTGAAAAGAAGAGGCAAGGCAGCGGTCCGGGCTCCCCCAACGCCAGCCTCCTTACCTTCCGGTCTTATTGATCGTTTTCTGAGGACTCCAGCACAAGGAATAATGCCTGGGAGCGGTTCCGTAGGAGACGCCAGCACAAGGGAGGATTCATCGGCGTCTCCCGGACTAGATATCGCACTGAGCCCGACGCAAGAGCTCCGCCCCCGCAGCCCCTTCGGACAAGCTCTCCTTCAGCAGGAACGAGTAGACAGATGCCAGGGAGAGGCACTGACTTGAACTCGGGTGAAGCCCTTTCTGAACACCTTCCGAAGGAGTTAGGGGGGGAAAAGTGTTACCCCCAGAAGAAAGCAGTCCGAAGACATGTGGCGCGGGATAAGAAGAAAGAGGTAATGGGCGGGAAACATATTTATTACAAATGCCTCTATCAATGTTAAAGAAACCTCCAGAGGAAACTCTTGACTCTTTGTGGGCCTTGGTTTCTCAAATGGTGAAATACCAACTTCAACAAATGAATGTATTATCTCAAAAAGTCATCGTTATTGAAATAAATTGTGGAGAAAAGTGAGCCTGAAATTAAATTGTGTTCCGAAAGGATAAATAACGTAGAGGAAAAAGCTACAAATTTTGGAGAATACTCAAACTTTGATCTTGAAAGATATTATAAACTTTAGGAATAAAATGGAAATTTATGAGAATCATATGCGGAGATATATCCTAAGGTTTATAAACTTTCCAACAGTAAAAACGATAAACCCATTGGAAATGATACGACGATATTTTAAAGAAGTTCTTGAAATACCAGAGGCAAATCTACCACCTTTAACTCAAGTTTATTATGTGCCATCTAGAATCAACAACAAGAACCTTTGGATGTTACAAATTTATTGGAAACATCCGATACTGAACAAGCAACTGCGGCAACTTTGGTAGTCACAGTTGCCTTATGGCCAGACAAGCAACGGCTGTTCAAAATGTTTTTTTACACATAAAGATAAATTGTTTCTGGGATTAAAATATCATTATTTCCAGATGTTTCGAGAGAAACACAAAAAAAACCCGCAAACAATTTCCATTATTGAAACCAGAAGTATTGCGGCTAGGCGCTACATTTTATTTACGATTTCCTCACAAGTGTATATTATGTTATAAGTCACATAAATATGTTTTTGTAGACCCATCACAACTGACAGCGTTTGCACCATCTAAAAGGAGTGAAGGAGCTATATACAAATAACCTTGTTAAAGTCTCCTGGATGCTATATTTACCTAAAGAATTTGTTTTTCTTTCTTATTTTCTAATCCTCCTTATGATGGATGTCTCTACTTAAAGTGGACTTCAGTATTTAATTTAATGGAATTTATATTATTTTCCTTTGCTAATGTGCGATTATGACATAGTAACATAGTAGATGACGGCAGAAAAAGACCTGCACGGTCCATCCAGTCTGCTGAGGAGGAAGGAGGTGTTTTAGAGAGCTCTGCTGACTTCCAGTGGAAAGGGAGTGAGACCTAGCTCCCTCCCCAAAGATGAGGAGGGTCCCTGGGGAGAAGGCCTCAGGAAAGTCCCAGGCTATGGGGCCTCCTGGGGCCTGGGACCAGAAGGCCGAAAGGAGTGGCTCTCTCCCTGGTTTGACTACCGGGAGAAGGGAAAGGAGTCCAGTGGACCGAAGGGAGAAGCAGCCCAGTGGAGGCCACCAGAGCATTTCCCCCTCCATGGCCCAGCTTGCGGAAGGTAAGCGAGAAGACAGTGGAGGGGGGAGGAAGATAGTACAGGCCCCAGAAGGGCGCTTCCAAGGAAGGGAGAAGGAAGAGGCGATGGAAGTTTGCCAGAAGCCTTTGCTGGAGGCTGTTGCAAAATAACTCTCCTCTCGTGTGTCTGGGCAAAAAACTCTTTATTTGGGAGTCAATCCCCTTCTTATATACTCTATGAATATTCATGGATATTACATGTATTATCATTACTATTGGTTACATTTTGCTTACACAACCATGATCATGCATTGCTTACAAGAACAACTCTACATGAACAGCTCGTGAACCTGCTCAGGAATGTACAAACATCACCTGCTATTCTGCTACTTTCTCAGGAAAGAACAAAAACATCACATGCTAGATTCTCAGGAATATACAAAACATCATCTGCTGCCTGTATCCAAATACATTCTATCTACATCTCCACCTTTTTTTTTTTTTTTTTTTTTTTAATGAAATCTCCGTGGTGTGCCAGCTGGAGATGGAGGTGGAGATGTTTGTAATAGCTTATAAACATATTGAGCAGAGTGACGTGTTGGAGCGAATGGACGAGGAAAACATAAAGAAAAAAGGTTAGGAATGCATTGTATACAACAGCAAAAAATAGTGAAAACAAAAATACCAATGACTAAATACTGGATAATAGGGCGGAGCCAGGTCCAAGGGATCCATTGCCACAATTGATCCCATACATCAGAGAGTAGGTTATTATGAATAGTAATATGAGTAGTTAAATTCCGTAGGAAAGCTAATTGTTTGTCAATGGCCTTTGAATTGTCAGATAAATTAAAACAGCACATGTCCTGAAACTCTTCGCAACCATGATGGTTAAGTAATAAAAGATAATCAATGGCTGCTCGATTTTGTAAAACTCCATGACGTAATTGCTGTTGCTCAGCATTAAGTAAACTAATAGCAGTGGAGGTTGCATTGATTGATTTAATTGCCCAACAGGCTAATTCACGAATATTTTTTGCATTTGCCGCTGCCAATGCAGGGACACCTATTAATGAAAATGCAAGTGCCAGATATTCAGTTTGACTCAGAAATTTAACATTATCATTGCAATTGGCAGCAAGGGTCATACGCTTGGATCGCATATGTGAGGAGTTAGAAAATAAAATATGTTTACTGGGAAGTACCATAGTGAGTCGACTTAGACAGCATGTAGTACCATCAGATATATTAGCTGGAATATAATTAAAGGTATACATTCCACATGACCAAAACCAGCCAGGGGGTAAATGAGTAAATTTATAAATATATGAAACATTTTCGTAGGAGCTACAATTTAACAAAGTTGGTCCAAAATTAACACAATTTGATCGGGTACAATTAACCATACGAGCACATGTCATATTGATACTAGCTATTTGATTGGTTCTCACATGCATTGCCAAAGTAGGCGGCAACAGGGTTTGTGTTCCCCAATTATGGTATTCATAAGAAGCATTTCGATAGGATGAATTAACAGGAAGCTGTGAATAAAACCAAGTATCATTTTGCATATCTTTAGGATCATGACATACTGGAATCAGGCAAGTTGCCAAAACTTCTCCAACTGCCTTTTGATGAGAAAGACAGAAATCAGTTTGGTTCAGTGAAATTGCAAACGCTTCCCAAATATTTTTTGTGGGAAGTAATTGTGACTGTCCACAGGGTATGTACAAACAACAACACAGTAGAAGCAATGTAATGGAATTAGCATTAAGCGCTGCAATAATAGCCACTACGAAGTTATCATCAGTCTTTTCAATATGAGCTTTTTCTAAAGTCTCTGTAGCTTGTTGACTCAAGGCTTTAATTTGTCCCCAAGTAACAGGAGCATTAGGTTGACGAGTCACTGACCGTTTGCGTGTTTGCATCTGCGGTCCTTGAAGGGTGAGTGTGAAATTGGGAATTGGGTTGTGAAGACCTTGATGCCACGACATGAGGTTTCACCCACTTTGCTGGAATCCACACCGGGCCAGAATCTGTTTGAACAGCAGCGTAACCACGACCCCAGGTAAGGAGAGGCACAGGGGAACTCCACTGATCAGAAGGTAGTTGTCGGTATATGACCAAAGGACGAGATAAAGGTGGGGCAGGAGTACGAAAATGTTGTTCAAATCTGGAAGAAAAAGTTTTTGTAGCAGGATTATTGATGAGATTGAGATGATTCAGTGTGTAAAGGATTTGTGCTAAGCATTCATCAATGCTTACTCTATGACGGAGAATACCGTCTTTTTTTGTAGTCAGATTACTTAAAGCAGTTTTCAGTGTGCGATTAGCACGTTCAACAATAGCTTGACCAGTGGAGTTATAGGGGATACCAAAAAGGTGCTCAATATGCCAGAGGGTCAGGAACTCCTGTAAGGAGGTGGAAGTATAAGCAGGGAAATTGTCTGTCTTGAGAGTTTTAGGAACACCCATGACCGCAAAAGCTTGGAGAAGATGAGAGCGGACATGAGATGTAGTTTCCCCTTTTTGTGCAGTGACCCACAAAAATCCAGAATGAGTATCAACAACCACATGAAGCTTAGACCATTGACCAAAAGGGGGAAAGTGAGTAACGTCCATTTGCCAGAGGCTATTAACTTCCAGACCACGAGGATTAACTCCAGGAAAAAAGGTAGTAGGAGCTGAAAAGGAACATTGTGGACAATTTTTGATAATAGCTCTAGCTTCTTCTAAAGAAATTTGAAACTGGCGAGCTAGGCTAGGTGCATTTTGATGATGAAGTTCATGACTGCAGTGTGCTGTGGAGAAAAAATGAAGATGGCGATCCGCTCGAGCATTCCCTTCAGACAGACCACCAGGAAAAGGTTGATGACTGCGGATATGACCTATAAAGAGAGAAGAAAGGCGATTCTCCAAGTAACCTTGGAGGGTTAACAGTAAAGCATAAAAAGAGGCATCCATTTTGAATGATACATAACTGTCGGGCATGCGACGGACAAGATTAGCACAATATTGACTGTCAACAATAAGATTCAGTGGTTGATCTGAAAATAAAGAAAGAGCCAGGATGATGGCAGCAAGCTCTGAACGTTGAGCAGAGGTTTGTGGAGAGGTAAATTTGACGTGCCATTTGTTCAGATTGTACCAAGTAACCACCCCACGAGTGGGACTACCATCTGTAAAGACGGTGAGAGCAGTAGGGAGTGGACGTAAAGAAATGGGATCATGAAGAGTGATTGGCAAAATGGATGTGCCCTGTATGCGAGGGTCTTTAGGATAGTGGCAATCTATAATACCAACATAAGTGGCTAAAATAAATTGCAAGTCGTCGGAGAACTGAATCATTTTTCCCACTGCCACAAAGAATGAGGAATGATGAGTTTAAGAATGTCGAAACCAGTCATGAATGTTGCTCGCTCTCGAGCTTTAGTAATCAGCAAGGCTAGTTGCTGGGGCCATTGTGTAATAGTAGAATGGAGAGTATTCTGTAAATAGACCCATTCTATCAATTTCGGAGGAGTTGTATCTTGATATAAGACACCAAACGGTTGTCGGTGGGTGGGGTCTTTGAGAACGCAAAAACAAAAAAGGGCAAATGCATCTCGTCTATCTGTCCATTTTGTTTGTAAGATTTGATCCAATTGTGACAGAATTGTTTGTTGCGATGCAGTGAGTGTAATTAATTCAGCAGGTGTTTTATGACCTTTTAATGCGAGAAACAGGGGTTGTAAAAATTCTGTAGGAAGTTTCAAGTAGGGACGTAACCAATTGAGATTTCCTAAAATCTCTTGTAATTGATGTAATGTCGTGGGAGACTGTAAATTGAGATGAGGAGCGACAGGTTGGGCTGCAGCTTTAGTCATACGGAAACCTAGATATAAATAGGGTTCCTTTTCTTGAACCTTCTCTGAGGCAATTGTTAATCCTGAGGAGGCCAAGATAGAAATTAAAGTAGATTTCCAAGAAGGGGGAAGAGTTATCCCTGCAATTAGTATATCATCCATATAATGATATACCAAAAGTTGAGGGAAATAGGCACGAAATGGTTGCAAGGCTTGATGAACATAGTATTGACAAATAGTGGGTGAATTTAACATTCCCTGGGGCAAAACTTTCCAACAATACCTAGTAGTAGGGTGTGCATTATTGTAAACAGGTACAGTAAAAGCAAAGTATTTATAATCTTTTTCCTGGAGAGGAATTGAAAAAAAACAATCCTTCAGATCTATAATAGCTAATTGATAATCATAAGGAATCAAATTAGGATTTGGAATACCACATTGTAACGGGCCCATTGGTTCTAAAATCGCATTAATAGCTCGTAGGTCATGTAAAATCTCCATTTTCCGGATTTTTTCTTGATCACAAATACCGGAGTATTATATGGAGAATTGGTAGGCTCAATGTGATTTAATTGTAATTGTTCTTCCACCAATTGATGTAAAATCAACAGTTTTTCTCTGGTAATCGGCCACTGCTCTACCCAAACAGGTTTGTCAGTTTTCCATTCCAAAGGAAGAGAAAAAGACATATTTATGAACTGTTAATCAGGTAGGATCAATGATGCATCTAATTGTTCCAAAAGGTCACGACCCCATAAATTAAAGGGTACTTGTAAAATACAGGGCTTAATATGTCCTAGAACCTTGGTATCGTTAGGATATGTAATAGATAACCATTGAGAACTTTGGGAGGCTGACTGAGTTCCCCCTATTCCTGTCACATGTGAAGTATCTTCAATGGGCCATTCCACAGGCCATTGTTTATAAGCTATGACAGAAACATCCGCCCCGGTATCTAATATACCAACAAAGGGCTTTTGTTGCAATAAAAATTGAGCAGTGGGTCGTGCATTAGAAACCGGTTTTAAAACTGCACTTACCTGTCGCGTAGATCCAAAGCCCCCTGTACGAGAGACAGTAGAAGGAATAGGTGCTGTAAAATATGGTAAAATAATTAATTGTGCCCACGAGTCCCCGGGAGAAATTGTTAAAGGTGATGAGGACCATACTTGAATTTTAACAATGCCTGTGTAATCAGCATCAATAACTCCAGGGATAACATGAATACCTGCCTTCGATGCAGAGGAGCGAGGTAATACTAAACCTACAGTAGCCGCTGGAATGGGTCCTTTAAAGGTAGTATTATATACCAAAACTTCATGAGGTAAGATGGCAGTTTTACATTCCGCTGCAATAAGGTCAATTCCTGCACTACCTTGTGTAGCAGTAGTACTATGAGCAAAAGACCCTTGCACTCCCTTTGGACCGAGGTTAGGAGTTAACCCGGAGCAAAGTTTTTTGGGGGTGGCGGTGTGGAATTAATTGGATTAGAGCGACATTGATTGGCCCAATGATATCCTTTTTGACATCGAGGACATTTTCGAGAAGGTCGAGAAGGTCCTTTTGCAAAGTTGGCACCCCCTCCTGGGGCTCTACACTGAGCTCGAAAATGTCCTGGTTTCTTACAATTAAAACACGTCCCCTGTGGCTTATTACCTTTTTGTATAGCTCCTGCTAACAAATTCATAGAATAACCATGAGTCCCCACATCTGCACATGCGCTCAATAAATCTGCTAAAGTAATTCCTGGGCGATGAGCTACAGTCTGCAATGCCTTTTTGCAATCTGAATTTGCATTTTCTTGGGCTAATTTAATCAATAACTCTGTTTGCGCATCAAGATTATCAATTTGCCTAGTTACAGCTTCCTGCAATCGATTAACAAATTGAAGGTAAGATTCGGTTGCACCCTGTTTAATTGATGCAAAAGATTTTGTTGGTTTATTCCCTTCTGGTGTTCTTTTAAATGCTCGCAAGATACAAGTGCCTATGGCTTGAAAACAGGTATCGTTTTGTTGAATTTGCATATCAAGGGTTGAAAATGGTCCCGATCCATAAATTTGATCAGGCACCAAATTAGTCCCAGTGATAAGTTGTGCTGCTTGCTTATATTCATTATCCCACACTACATATTGCGCAGGAGTTAACAGCATACGGAAAAGGTCTTTCCAATCTTTTGGAGTCATTAAGTAACCGTTACTAATCCCTTCTATCATGCCTTGAACAAATGAACTTTTTAAACCTGATTCTACGATAGCTCTACGTAATTCTCTCAAAACTTGATAAGGTAGAGCAGTCCATTCTGCATGATGTGTTTCGTTCCCTGCCTCTATTGTTGTAGTTCTAGTAACTGGGTATAAATTAGGATTAGGTTCCGAATTATCCCATAGATCATCGTTCCAAATGAATTCACCATTTTTTCGTGCTTGCTGTATACCTAATTGAATTAAACTAGGTCGTTCTACGCTCTTTGGTGTTTTGGTAATAATAACGCTATCATTAGCGTTGTTGTTTTGGATATTTTCAATTGGTTTATTAGGGGTAGTAGTAGTAAAGTCAGGAGTTTTGTTTTGCTCTTCCCTTCCCATATCGGTGGCCAGCCGACAAGAAGGAGGAGAAGGTGTAGGTCCAAGAGTCGCGGGAGGTAAAAGAGACCAGGTCTTGCCTGGCAATTTGTTGGATATATTTTCGTTAGTAATGCCTGTCAATCCAGAAGAGAGAATTACTATAGTAGAATATATCTCTCTCCAAGTCAATAATATAGGAGTCGAAACTCTAGGCTCTAAACGAAACTGCTGCCCTATCTTTTCCCATGTTTGAGGATCGAATGATCCCTTCTCTGGATACCAGGGACATTGACAAACTATTTCCTCAATTAAACGCTCTATATCTTTAAGAGTTATTGGATTTCGGGAGGAACCATATCTTTGCGTTATAGTATATAGCTCCTGTGCATGTTGTTTATGTGATGATGTTAAATTTCCCCCCATACTTACAGTGTTCCGTAGAAGGAATGGCGCGCTGACTGTTCCAGTCGTAGTAAGTACGTCACGTTTCACCGATCACGTCGGGGATCACCAGATGTTGCAAAATAACTCTCCTCTCGTGTGTCTGGGCAAAAAACTCTTTATTTGGGAGTCAATCCCCTTCTTATATACTCTATGAATATTCATGGATATTACATGTATTATCATTACTATTGGTTACATTTTGCTTACACAACCATGATCATGCATTGCTTACAAGAACAACTCTACATGAACAGCTCGTGAACCTGCTCAGGAATGTACAAACATCACCTGCTATTCTGCTACTTTCTCAGGAAAGAACAAAAACATCACATGCTAGATTCTCAGGAATATACAAAACATCATCTGCTGCCTGTATCCAAATACATTCTATCTACAGGAGGCAGCTGAGAGTGAGAGTGAGGAGAGTGGATCGTCAGATGAGGAGTTCCTTGAAGTGAGCTATGACCCTGATGATCCAGCAAGTAGTGTGGTAAATATTGTAAGACGAATTAAGCTGGTGGAAAAAGAAGTAGTGGAGCTAGGAAAACGTCTGAAAATGGCAAGAACTATGTGTAAATTTGCCCCAGTGGAGCACAGACAAATGTATGTTAAAGAGGAAGCCCGGATATCAAAGTTGTTGGGGAAAAAAGAACACTTGTTGAACTGTTTAAAAAAGGGCTCTGTGAATCCTTTGAGGGAGCTCTATGTTAACCGAGAAAGGATGGCTTCAATACCACAGTCTGGGGGTTCAGGAACACTACAGTTGCAGCAAGCTTCAGTGTCTTCAGCAGCATTAGACTCAAAAGAGTTGTCTGGGTTCAGAGGTGACCCCACTTTAAAATACATGAGACAGTTGGCAACACAGTCTAGAGCACTTACCCAGCAGCCAGAGGATAAGGAGGCAGCGGCAGGACATGGCTCTGAGGTGGGGGCTGGAGTAGAGATCCTACCTGTGGAGGGGAGGACAGAACTCAGTAACTTTTCAAAACTCCAGATAATGGAGGCAGCAGAGGGAGACGCAGGTAGCAGCCTGTTTTCTACAGAGGTGGTGGTCGAAGTCTCAGAGGGCTTACCTGCAGTTGTGCAAACAGCAGAGACAGTTGCCGTGAAGGAGGCCCTGTTGGAAAAGGGTCAGCAGAGGCAGACTCCGGTATTTTTGGCCGGGTCTGCAATGACTGAAGTGGAAACCGAAGCAGCATGGCATCTGGAGAAGCCCCACCCACGAAGTCCGGGAGCAGGGGATGTCTTCCCTGAGCATGGAGTAGCTGGCGGTTTACAGGAGAGGGGTCGGAGAGAGAGGAATAGGAGCGGGCAGCAGCTGGGAGCTCATTTGACCAGCTGTCCATTACAAGAGGTGAAATCGGGGGGTGCTAACAGCCAGCCTGTGGCGGAATCAGGAACAGACAAGCCATGCCCCCGGGAAGCGCCAGCCATTGGGAGAACGCAGGAGGGACTGCACCAGAAGCAAGGGGGAAGTAACCCGATTGTTGAGAGACTTTCGTTGACTACAGAAGTGGACATGGCAAGTCTAACAGATGTGCAGCGGGTGGTGGAGCAGACCTGCCAGCAGGACGGCTGGGAGCGAGGAGCCAAGGGGAGCGGCGGAGTTCCGGAGGCTTCGCCCCTGGTGCCGGAGGTTGGAGGGAGTTCGGGGGGCAGAGCGAGCAGGGAGTCTGGTATCGCCAGCTGCAGACCTGACTGGGCAGGTGCCAGAGTATCGCCAGGAGACAGAGGAGAGGAGGCGATTAGCCCAGAGGCTGGAGCCTGCAGTGGCAGGGACGAGCAGGGACGTTCCAGGAAGTGGTGATGGGCAGGACAATCAGTTGGAGGCAGCCCAAGCCGCAGAACTGACTATGGACGTTGCTGGATGTTTGTCTGAGAGGGAAGGGGACGGGGGACAACGGGAGGGGGAGGGGGCGGTGGATATTGAGGAAGGGAGAGGGATGAGGGGAGGGGCAGAGGGACAGAAGGGGGGGGAGGCAGAGGGAAGGGCTGGAACAAGTGTGGAGGGGGGGCGGTGGGGGCTGGGGTCCAAGTCCTTTGCGGCAGTAGTCCAGGGAGGGGGAAGGAGGGAGGGGGGGAGATCGGGTGGTTTTGAGGGCCCAGGGAGGGGTTGGGGGGGAGCGGGGACAGGGGGTGGACAGCTGCCTAAGCGGCGAAATGTGGTACAGCTCAAATGGATAGGGGAGGGGGCAATGCCCTCCAGGGATCGGGTCTTGAGGCTGGTGATGGGGATGGGGTTTATACCCGAGGACTTTTACGCGTGTATACACCCCATCAACATCCCAGAATATGACTTGAGCTTCATGACCCAGAGGGGGATGGAAATATTCTGGGAAAGGTACGAGGGGGTGAGGGGAAAGGGGGAGTGGCGGGACCTCAGGGCCATTCCAGTCAGCAAGCCGGACCTGGTGCAGATCACCCTGCTCGTGAGAAATGAGTCTATCTCTGGGGCAGATTTAGCCTACTGGCTACAGAGGTACGCGGAGCTGAGATCCCCACTTACAAAGTTACCGGATCCAAGCAGGGTTTGGGCAGGAGGTTGGGGAGCCCTGGTCAAATTGAGACAGGAGAGCCATGTGGTCCAGCACATTCCTTCGGCTGCCTTTATCGGTCGTGACAGGATACTGTGCTTTTACAAGGGGCAGCCGCGGCAGTGCTTCAGATGTGGTTCGTTTAGGCACTTCAGCATGTCATGCCCAGTGGTAAAGTGTGGAAGATGCGGGGATCAGCATGCCACAGAGGACTGCACCGCGATCAGGTGCAACCTCTGCGGCGGGTTAGGCCATGCATATCGGAACTGCCCTAGGGCGGCCCATAACGAGTGGGATATGTGGGGGAAGGGACGGGGAGGGGGGGTAATGGAGGAGGGGATAGGGCAGGGGGTGATAGGCAGGGAGGGGCAAGGGGGGGAGAAGGAGGGGATGCAGGAGGGGGGGCGGCAGGGGGCTGGGTCAGGAGTGGAGCAGGGGGGAGAGGGGGAGTGGGTACAAGTGCCACAGAGGAAAGGGAAGTTTCGGAGGGGGGGGGAAAGTAGGGGTGGGCAGGGAGGGGTCGCTGCAGGGGAAGATGGGGAGGAACAGATTTCAGGTGTTGGAGGAGGAGGAGGAGGATAGGGAGGTTGGGAGGGAGGAGGAAGAACAGGGGGAAGGAGAAGAGGTGGAGTTAATGGAGGAAGAGGGGGCGGCAGGGGGGATTGGAGAGGGCAAACGGAAATATGAGGAAGCACTGGAGGAGGGTACTGGTGGTAGGAAGAAGGGCGGGAAGGCTCTGGGGGGAGGGGGAGGGGTGAGGGAGGAGGAAGAGGGAAGGGAGGGAGGGAGGGGAAAGGGGAGTAAGAGGAAAGCTGAGGGGGCCGGGCAGGTGGTGAAGGCCCAAGTGCAGGCTTGGGGGGACAGAGTGGAGCTAGAGGAGGATCTGGAGGACTTGGAGGACTTGGGGGAGGTGGAGGACTTCGGAGGAGGAGGTAGGGGGCGGGGGTGAAGAGGGGAGAGGGAGGGATCAGGGGGTGGGTCCGGATAGAGCAAAGAAGAAAGGAAGGAAGAAAGGGGGAGGGGGGGGTAAGGTGCAGACAGGACGGCTGCGGGGGGGGGGGGAGGGGGATCTGGCAGGGGATGATGTAGACCGCATAGCAGAGGACCTGCTTCAGGGTAAGAAGGGGGTATCCCAGGAGATAAGGAAAGAAGTTGGGAGTGAGCAGACCCGTGACTCGCAATGAGGATGGCAGGCTTAGTGTTGACATTTGCCACGCTGAATGTGGCCAGCATCGCCTCTCCGAAGAAGCAGGGTTTAGCGTATGACTGGTTCGCGAGGGTCCAAGCAGATTGCTTCCTGCTCCAGGAGACTCGGCTGCGGTCCATTGAGGTGATCAGGCGGGCAAGGCGGGCCTGGAAGTGGGGTCCCTCGGTGTGGGGGTTGGCGGGGGAGAGGTATGGTGGGGTGGGGATCTTATTTAAGTCCCACCGGGTGAATATTCAGCGAGTGGTGGAGCTGGGGGTGGGGAGATGTCTTGTTGTGGATGCGATTTGGGAGGATAGAGCACTGAGGGTGGTAAATGTGTACGGGCCCCAAAGCAAGAAGGAAAGGGTGCTCCTCTTTGGGAAGATCAAGCCCTACCTATACACTTCGCGCCAAGTAGTCTGGGGGGGAGATTTTAACACCATATTGCGGAAAAAGGATAGTGGGGGACGATCGGTACAGGTGGGCTATGACGGGGTGAGGCTGGCAGGGATCATGCGGGAGGCGGAGCTGGTAGACGCGCATGTGGCCTTCTGTGAGGAACAGGAGGGGTTCACGTTCTTTCGAGGGCAGTGTAAAAGTAGATTCCTGGTAAAGAAGGGGGTTTGTCTGGGGGGTCCACGAACCGTGGACGTGGACTTTTCAGACCACCACATGGTCCTCCTTCAGGTGGGGGGGGCGGCAGCGCAGAGGCCAGGGAGGGGGTTATGGCGACTAAATTTAAAGTGGTTAGGTAGCGAGCAGGTGCGGGAGGAGTACCGCCGGTTTTTGGAAGATCAGGTGTCAGTGCAGGGGGCATTTCAGTCATTGGGGGAGTGGTGGGATACAGTGAAAAGACGAACGCGGGGATTCTTTCTCAGACAGGCGAGAAGGGAGGGGAGGGAAAGGACAAAGTTGGGCATGGCAATAAAGAAAAAGAGGGACACATTGATTTCACAAGGGGGGAGGGAGGAAGAAATACATGATCTCCAAGCACTCCTGGAGCAGGTACAGTACAACCGCTACACCTCCTTGGTGTATGAGCGGGACTTCGGGAAAATGTGTAGCCCGGACCCCTTCGCATGCTGCCGGGAGCGGAGGGCGCGTAGGGTGATGGAGGGGGTGCGGGATGCACAGGGGGTCCTGCAGGACACCAGGGAGGGGATTCTGGGGGCAGTGAGGGACCACTTTGCGGCGTTCCTTTCAGCCCAGCAGATTGATATGGAGCAGATGGAGTGTTATGTGGAAGGAACCCCGGGGATAGGTCACGGGGGACCCCAGCTTCAGGCCCTCTTGAACCCGTGGACAGAACAGGAGGTGGAGGAAGCCATCGGGGCGCTCCACAGGAAGACCTCGCCGGGGCCGGATGGGCTAACAACTGAGTTCTACCAGGCCTTTAAGGAGCAGCTGGTGCCGATCCTGGTGAGGGTATGGGGGGCAGCCCAGTTGGAGGGTTCCTTGCCTAGTTCCTTGACAGAGGCGGCTCTTATCCTACTAAGTAAGGGGAAGGACCCGGCGATGCTGGCCAACTGGCGGCCTATAGCACTGCTTAATACGGATCGAAAAATCTTTGCGCGAATGCTATTCCAGAGAATGAGGCAGGTGTCTGGGGATTTGCTAGCAGCCTCGCAAGCATGTGGGGTTAAAGGGAGAGGGGTCTTGGAAGCTGCAGCGTGGGTGCGGGAGGGGGTAGAACGCAGTAGAGTGGGAGGGCATGGTAGGCTGTTGGTAACACTCGACCAGGAAAAAGCGTTTGATAGAGTGCAGTGGGGTGTCCTATGGAGCATTCTGGAGCGCTATGGGTTTCCGAAGGGTTGGATAGAGCAATTACAGCTACTCTATCGGCATGCGGGGTGTTTTCCCCTGGTTAACGGGTGGAGAGGGCAGGGGTTTGAGATAGGGGCAGGGGTCCGACAGGGGTGCCCACTCAGCCCGCTGTTGTATGCATACGCCATCGACCCTTTTATAAGACGGCTGGAGAAGGGGGGGCGGAGGGGCTGGAAGGGGTGGAGGTGGGGGACAATAACCAGTTAAGGGTCGTGGCGTATGCAGATGACGTTACAGTGTGGGTAGCGGACCAGAGGGAGGGAGGTAGATTGCAGAACCTGATCCAGGAATACTCGCAGGCAACAGCGTCGCAGGTCAATTTTCAAAAGTCCAATAGCCTGTGGGTTGGGGATCAGGGGCTGCAATTTGAGTTGGGAGGTAGGTTTCCTACAGCTGTGGAACGTATACGGGTCTTGGGAATATACTTAGAGAAGGGGGATTATAGGCTCTACAACTGGGATAGGTGTCTCCAAAAAGTGAAGGGGAGGGTGGATAGATGGAAGGGGTGGAAAATGACCATGGGGGAGCGGGTACAGCTCATCAAGGCACACTTAGTTCCTTTGTTTCTGTTCGTCAGTTACATCTGCCTGCTGCCGGAGAGCCGGTACACGGCCTTGTATGGGGTGTTCTTCCGGCTGCTCTGGGGCAACAGGACGAATCCGGTAAAACGGAATGTTACCTATCTGCCTAGGAGGGAGGGGGGGGTGGGCATGATAAACCCAGTCCTGTTTTTCAGCGCTTTGTTCCTGCAGTTCAATCTGGGGAGGGCGGTAGGGCGGGAGCCACCGGGGTGGGCTAGGAGTGTCCTGCAGTGGTGGCCGAGATATTGGGACCTATGGCGGGAGGGGGGGAGGGTAGTGGCACTGCGAAGGGGGGCTCCGGGGGGGGTGAGTTATTGCAAGACCCTAGTGAAATTGGTGAGGGTGTGGGGGCTGACGGTGGGGGAGGTGAAGGCAGGACAACGGGGGGTCTGGATGGACAGAGTACGGGCGCAGGTGTTCTCAGCTCCTCTGGCGCTGAGGGACGCGCCGGCCCCACGGATGCAGCAGGGGTTACGGTTGATTGCTTCGAACCGCATCCCGGTGAAGTATAAAGACCTGGCGTGGCTGTCCTTTCACGGTAGACTGTACGTCCGAGGAAATTTGAAATATCGCAATGTGCGGGATAGAGGGTGCCCACGGGAGGAATGTGCTGGAACTGAAGAGACGATGGAGCATTTCCTGGTGAGGTGCCCATTTACAGTCCAGGTCTCTGACCGGGTTTCCTCGTTGCTGCAGATCCCCAGTTTCCGCAACTACAGCTATGCGGACTGGGTGTATGGCCCAGAGGGTGGAGAGGGACGCGGGGATCCGGTAACACGCTTTCTGATTTCGGTGATATTGCGGTACTGCCTCTGGATGGCGCGCTGCAGGGTGTCCCTGTACCAGGAGGTCCGGCCGGCGGAGGTAGTCAGCTGGGATGTGGTAAGGGCGGTGCAGGAAGCGGCGAAGTGGGAAAGGGTGGAAAAAGGGGTGGGGGTGGCTTCGAGGTGGTGGAGACACGTGAGGCTTAAGCCGCCATGAGGGGACATGCTTCCCAGGGGATTGTGTGCCAGTTGTCTGAAGGGGTTGTGGGGGGTCGGGGGGGGGGGTTGATCCATTGTATTATTGAGGAGGGGGTGTACATAGATAGGCAGACCATGTCTAGCTAGGAGCCTGGGGTTTGATTTGCATGTCCGGTTTTTTTCTTTGGTCTTTCTAATAAACAGTTTCCACTGTTCTATTGAGGAGGGGGAGGGGGTGTACATAGATAGGAGGACCGTGTATAGCTAGGGGCTTGTTTTTGATTTGTATGTTATTTGTTTTTAGTTTTTTCCAATAAAAAGAGTTTTCCAGTCTGCCCAACAAGACAACTCATGTGTGCTACTTTTTGTGTATACCCTACTTTGATTTGTACCTATGCTCTTCAGGGCACAGACCGTATAAGTCTGCCCAGCACTATCCCTGCCTCCCAACCTCCAGTCCCGCCTCCCACCACTGGCTCTGGCACAGACCGTATAAGTGTGCCCCGCACTATCCCCGCCTCCCAACCTCCAGCCCCGCCTCCCACTACCGGCTCTGCTATCCAATCTCGGTTAAGCTCCTGAGGATCCATTCCTTCTGAACAGGATTTCTAATCAAGTGTGACTCCTTGTAAAACTGTATACGTATAAAAATAAAATTTAAAAAAGAACACTTGACAAGTATTTCCTTGCTGCAGTCCTGGGTTTTGCCATTGGCTCATGAGACCCACAGCAGTGCGTCAGTTCAGATTCCTGATGATTGCGCACATGTGCTGGGCACGTCCCTCCCTCTTTACTTCCCAATGCTCAGGGCTAACCGCCCATAAAATTTGCATGCCATTAGCGTTGAGGATCGGGAATTTCTTCTGCGCTGGAAGGGAGATATTTTCTGATACTGTTTTTACAGTGCTGGAGTTTTCAGCATCTGCCCATTAGTGCGTCTGATTCTAAAGGTCTTAGTCGATAAAGATTATTTTCCATAGTAACAGACTTGAAATTTAGCCCTATATGCAAAGCAGTTATGTGGTCCTGTCTTTATTTCACCGTGTACTACTGCTTCAGATAATATATTCTCCTGCAGCTTGTACCAAAAAGGAGGCAATTCAGGAGCCCTTTTACAAAGCTGCGGTAGGCTCTACACACGTGTAGCCTGTGCCAACACGAGACTACCTCTAGGCAAGTGCATCCCC
The DNA here is from genome assembly GCF_901765095.1 of Microcaecilia unicolor. Lineage (NCBI taxonomy): Eukaryota > Metazoa > Chordata > Amphibia > Gymnophiona > Siphonopidae > Microcaecilia > Microcaecilia unicolor. The sequence goes on along the minus strand of NC_044039.1, from coordinate 213,299,738 downwards.
CTGGCGGTAATTTCGGATTTGCCACGTGCTCGTAACGCCTGGATAATTTATTATTTATTTGCTCCCACGCATGGCATTTCCGGCAGTAATCAGCAGTTGGCGTGCGCCGACCAGTCAGCATGTGTGTAGCGTGTAAGCCCTTATTGCTAGTGGAGTGGAGGAGTGGCCTAGTGGTTAGGGTGGTGGACTTTGGTCCTGAGGAACTGAGTTTGATTCCTGGCACAGGCAGCTCCTTGTGACTCTGGGCAAGTCACTTAACTCTCCATTGCCCCATGTAAGCCACATCATGAGTGGGAAAAAAGTGCAGGGTACAAATGTAGCAAAAATAAAATAAAAAAATTAATCAATGGTTAGCATTAAGGGCTCGGACCGGTTTTGGATGCGTGCTGGTTTCAGTTTTACCTCAAGCCCTTTTCCCGTCCCATTTAAAAAAAAAAAAAAGCCCTTTTTTGTAGACGTGGTAAAAACTGGTCCACTGCATGCCCAAAACATGCGCCTACACTGCGAAGGCCACTTTTTACCACGGCTTAGTAAAAGGACCCCTCAATGCTGAGCATGCTAAGCTTAGGAACCGACTGCTTGTGTGCCTCATTCAATCCTGATTGTTGACGGGAAAAGCAATGTTGCTCACCTGTAACAGATGTACAGTAATACCTCGGTTTTCGTTGACTTCGGTTATCGTCGGTTTCGGTTTTCGTCGATTTTTTCCGCGAAACATTTGTCTCGGATTTCGCCGGCGTGCCCGCGTGACCTCGCTGCTAATTTTGCGAAAACAAAGGGCGACCCACGCGTTCTCCTGCTCAGGAAATAATTGCCTCGGATTTCGGCGATTGCTTTCGGACGGATTATGGACGAAAACCGAGCTATCACTGTATTCCATAGACAGCAGGATTGAAAAAAGCATACAATCCCACCCACCTCCCCGAGAGTTGTCTCACTTTTTGAGTTTCGGAACTGAGGAGCTCAGGTGACCCGTTGCATGCGAGACGCGTTGCACAAAGTCAAGACTTTCTGAGCTCTGGCAGTGCAGGTTCCAGGATGATGCCACCTACATTTATATCTTTTCAATAGCCATAACAGCAATAGATGTTTATACTGTGGAATCTGTTGTCAAGACTATATGATCAAGGAATAAATTATAGCAGGGGTTAAAAAAAAAGTTTGTAGCCATTGCTGGAGGACACATTTACTAAGGAGTGACCAAGAAGGAATGACATCCTATTTAAGATATGCCAGGTACTTCCTACAGACCCAAAGTGGACACCTTCAGAGACAGCATACTGGGGTCAGTGGACTGACCCATTATGGTACTGTCCATGTTCTTATTTTGGTTTTTTTTTTAATATAGATATAACAAAACAACAGATGTAAATAGTGACCATCAGGTCTGGATGTGTATAAAGCAATGTTATGTACCATTTCAAACAGTACTAAGCTTAGGGGCAGGGCTTTTTTTGAGGGGGTACTTGGGGGTACTGAATACCTGCACCTTTTCCATTGTCTGCTAAAATTGACCCATAGACCCCCCCCCCCCCAAGTTTTAATGAAAGAGCTCAGGGTCTACACACCAACTTTGACTTCTGAGCAGTGCCGTAGCGGGGGCGGCTGGCACCCAGGGCAGGTCGCCGCAGCGCACCCCCCCCCCCCCCCCGGGTGCAGCACGGTGCCCCCCCCCTCCGGTGCGCACCCTCCCCTCCCCTGGAGCACATTGTAACTTACTTTGGCAGCGAGGGTCGCTGGGAGCTGCGTTGGCTCCGTTGGTTCCTTGCTCTCTCTGCCCCGGAACAGGAAGTAACCTGTTCCGGTGCCCCGGAACAGGAAGTAACCTCTTCCGGGGCAGAGGGAGCAGGGAACCAGCGGAGCCGACACCCCCCCCAGCGGCGTGCACCCGGGGCGGACCGCCCCACCGCCCCCCTTCCTACGCCACTGCTTCTGAGCCTTGTCATAGATTTTGCAACTGGTTGCAGGGGACCTGGCTATTGTGGAGTGGTTTCCTCAGTAATCACCCCACCCCTGACGGGTGGCCTGGTATTTGAGTGCCGGCACCTTTTTCGTTAGAAAAAACACATTGCTTAGGGTCACTGCAGGAGAGTGAACTATTCCATCCCATCCTTTTCATTCTTTTTGTTGTCTTTCTCTATACTTTTTTCCAGTTCTGCTTTATCTTTTTTGAGACAGGCTGACCAGATTAACCCGTTCGGAGCAGTAAATGTCAGGTTAGCTATATAAAATCCCTGGAGAACAGCAGGAAACGGACAACGTGTTGACCTGAAAGGTGTCCTGGAGTTGCAAAGAATCCTGGGACCAGTGAATTCACTCATTGTTGGCCATATTTTGTTCCAGTTTTATCAAAGTGACCTATACCAAGACAGATAGCAACTTTAAACCGATCACTTAAATTCCAGGCAGGTAGGCTTTACTTTCTGCACTGAGACCCAATACACCAAGATAAATCACTCTGAGACTATACCATGCATCAATTGGGTGTTCTTATAATACCAGGTGTCCAGATATTTCAATGAATAATCTACTACTTGTGTGACTCAACACCCAAGTAGAATCATTTGTCAAAAACAACCTTCCATTCAGGTATGTGCACAGCAGGGTATATCTTATGCTAAAAAAATGTTGTGTAACAGTCACTTCTGCAAGAGTATAGTTTAACATTGAGTTAAAAATGTAAAGTAAATATGAAATAAGTGAACTCATTATTGTCTTTACCTAGCTTTTTGCCCTCCAGCTAACTTAGCTTATTTTTTTCCGTTCCTTTTCCTATAATGCATCATAGCTAAGGTTCCTTAATTTTGGAAGCAGTTTAGGGATATGGAATGAGTAAGCTCTAAGCAACATAACACACATTGGCTGGATTCTATATATGGCGACTAAAGTTGTGTGCGCAAATTTGGCGGTGCAGAAAAATTGTGCAAGCAACTTGATTAAGAAGCCAATCGGCACTGGCAATTGGCCAGTATCAAGCAATTATCGGCACTAGTTAGAATTTACACGTGCAAATCTCTAAGCATATTCTGTAAAGTGGCGCATGTCAATTCTAATGCGCTGATCTCAAAAGGGGTGTGGCCATGAGAGGGGCATGGGCGGGTCATGGGCATTCCCCCAAATTACGTGCACTGTTCTAGAATATGGCTGATTCGCAATCTAAGTAAGGCGCAGGTATTTACACCAAGCTTTAGTTGCAGGGACGGCTGTTACTCACATTCCATAAACTGCACCTAACTTTAGGCAAGATTTATAGAATGGCGCCAAGGTATTTGGGGGGGGGGGGGGGGGGGTTGGCACCGATTCTTTTTTTACACCATATATGGAATCTGGTGTCTGTTCACGCTTTCCAAAAATGCTAGGACTAGGGGGCATGTGATGAAGCTACAATGTAGTAAATGTAAAACAAATCGGAGAAAGTTTTTCTTCACTCAACATGTAATTAAACTCTGGAATTCGTTGCCAGAGAATGTGGTAAAGGCGGTTAGCTTAGCGGAGTTTAAAAAAGGTTTGAACATCTTCCTAAAGGAAAAGTCCATAGATCGTAATTAAATGGACTGGGAAAAATCCACTATTTCTGGGATAAGCAGTATAAAATGTTTTGTACTTTTTTGGGATCTTGCCAGGTATTTGTGACCTGGATTGGCCACTGTTGGAAACAGGATGCTGGGCTCGATGGACCTTTGGTCTTTCCCAGTATGGCAATACTTATGTACTTATCTACTTATAAGAATAATACAGCTTTAAAGAAAATGCTTTTGACAGTTGCAGCCACAAAATCCTGCATACCAGTCTCCTCTCCTATTTAACCTTGGCTATCATTTCCTATGCCCCTCCTAGACTCCTCTGATCACTTGCAGTTCATCATAACATAGTAACATAGTAGATGACGGCAGAAAAAGACCTGCATGGTCCATCCAGTCTGCCCAACAAGATAAACTCATATGTGTATACCTTACCTTGATTTGTACCTGCCTTTTTCAGGGCACAGACCGTACAAGTCTGCCCAGCAGTATTTCCCGCCTCCCAACCACCAGTCCCGCCTCCCATTACTGGCTCTGGCACAGACCGTATAAGTCTGCCCTCCACTATCCTCGCCTCCCAAATACCAACCTCTCTTCCCCCCACCTGCTCCGCCACCCAATTTCGGCTAAGCTTCTGAGGATCCATTCCTACTGCATGGAGTGGAGTGGAGCAGTGGCCTAGTGGTTAGTGCACTGTTCTTGAAATCCAAAGGTGAACAGTTCAAATCCCACTGCTGCTCCTTGTGATCTTAGGCAAGTCACTTAACCCTCTATTAGATTGTGAGCCGTCCTGGGACAGAGAAATACCCAGTGTACCTGAATGTAACTCACCTTGAGATACTAGTGAGAAAGGTGTGAGCAAAATCTAGAATAATAAATAAACAAATTTGTATATCACTAATACCATAAAGTTAAAGAAACCAAAGCATTCACTCGACAGTTACAATTAATAGAATACAATCATCTACCAAATAAGTATCTAAGAAAATGATAATTAGGTAAAATAGATTACAAACATATAAACAAATTGTCACAAATAATAATAATAGTCTTTATCTAGTTAGGCTAAAAGATTTCCTAAATAAAAAAGTTTTCGTATCTTTTCTAAAACTCAAATAAGCACGTGAAGTCTTAAAATATCCACAAAAGTTTCCTTCCAAACCATAGGACAGTGGCATAGCCGGGGGGGGGGGGGGGGTGAGGGTGCTAGGGGAGCAGCCGCTCCCCCAAACGGAGTTCTGCCAGCTCCGGCGCCTGTGTTTTTCTCAATGTGTTGCATTGAAAATGTGCGCCAGTGGAAGTCTGCTCTCGTTCCCCCCCGCACCGTGAACCTGACTCTGCTTCTGCCATAGGAGCCCGGAAGACTAAAAGTTTTTCAAAAAATGTAATCTTTTTTGCCTTTATTTATTTATTTATTGCATTTGTATCCCACATTTTCCCACCTATTTGCAGGCTCAATGTGGCTTATATAGTTTTATTATCATTGTCGTTCTAGGGTATCAGATACAGTTAGTATTGTGCCGAGATTAAGTAGGGAAGAGGAAGGGAGTGATTAGCAGGGCCGTGCCGACACGACACGGTAAGCGAGGTAAGCATGGCAGGAGGGCGCCATCCTCTGGGGGGCGCCTCGCCGCACCATGCTTACCTCGCCCTCTTCTCCCCAGATCCTTGTCCTTTTTTTTTTGTTTAAATTTACCTCTCCGGCGCGTGGCAGCGTAGCGTTAGTGAGGAGGCGGCGCTCCCCCGCCCCGACGTGTCAGTCTCTTCCCTTCACTCGGTTCCGCCTTCTTCTGATGTCAGAAATGACGTCAGAAGAAGGCGGGACACTGAGCGAAGGGAAGAAGACACGTCGGGCGGGGGAGCGCCGCCTCCTTCTCACTAACGCTACGCTGCCGCGCGCCAGAGGTAAATTTAAACAAAAAGGAAAAGGATCTGGGGAGAAGAGGGCGGGTAGTGTAGCGATCTTTTTCGGGGGGGGGGGAGGCGCGCCGGCGGGGCCAACTGCAGGGGGGGCGCCGGAGACCCTAGGCACGGCCCTGGTGATTAGGGTAGTTGTAGAAGGTGGGTTTTCATAACTGAGTAGGTTGGTGAGGTGGATTAGTGAGGTTATCGGTTCTCGTTGTAGGCTTTGTTGAAGAAGTATGTCTTCAGGGCTTTGCGAAAGGTGGTTATTTCGTTGATTGTTTTCAGGTCTGTAGGTAGTGCGTTCCATAACTGCGTGCTCATGTAAGAGAAGGTAGTGGCATGCATCAGCTTGTATTTTAGTCCTTTACAGCTGGGGAAGTGCAGGTTGAGAAATTTGCGGGATGATCTTGTGGCGTTTCTGGGAGGTAGGTCCACGAGGTTTAGCATGTAGATTGGGGCGTTTGCGTGAATGATTTTGTGTACAGTCGTGCAGATCTTGAATGCAATTCATTCCTTAAGTGAGAAGGGAAGACAAAAGGGGAATTATTAGGGCATTTTCTGTTTCTAATGGAATTTACAAACTGAGGGTCCCTTTAACTAAGCCATGTAAGTGTCTAAGCATGCCCAATGCATGCCAAAATAGAGTTACCGCTCGGCTACCACATGGCCCTTGTGGTATTTCATTTTTGGCTCGCGTCCGCTATGCACGCCCAAAAAATATTTTTTATTTTCTGGCGTGCGTCAGTTATATGCGCCAAGTGGCATTTGGCACACATAGGTCATTACCACCAGGTTACTATGTGAGACTTTTCTACCATGGGGGGGTGGGGACCATTCCCAGCGGTAATCAGCAACACAGCCACATTGCCAGGCACTGCCTGATTACCGCACAAGTAGCACGCGAGCCCTGGCAGTAAGGGCTCAGGCCATACGCTGCTTTTAAAATTAGGGCACAGCCATTTACTGTCCCATTTTCAAAAAAGGCTTTTTTACCCACCGTGTTAAAAAAGGAATGGCCCAGCGTGTGCCAATTTCACACGCCCACACTCACACAGGCCAAGTTTTACCACAGCTTAGTAAAGGGGCCTCAAAGTTTGGCATGGAAATCAGAAATTAGGTGCAATTCTATAAACTACATGAATTTTTTTTTCGATGCTGTTGTTTGAATGTCATTTACTGAATCTAGTCCTAAATGAAACAATGCACAAATGCACATGCCAAGACCTGATGTTTTAGAGCCTTGCTTGGAGAAGGCAGGGTCCTTGGCATTAGCATTCAGGAATCCTGGGAGACAGCTTTAATATTCTGAAGGTGTACAGAAAGCAATTTCACAAAGACCTGGAAAAATCATCACTTAGCCAGGAACACTGTAAGTTCTAGGAGAACTAACCAAGTTTAAGTGAAATTGACTCAAAACTTCATACCTTGTTGGACTTCTCTTGGTATTGCCAAAGAAGGTTTTGGTTGGGGGTGATTTCACAAGTGGGTTAGTTTTTGCATATACCCTGACAGGAATGAACCTCACTCCTAAGCCAGGGTATGTGGAGTATAATCTCAGTCTCTGAAATGTATTGCTAATGCTCCATAAGTACATAAGTATTGCCATACTGGGAAAGACCAATGGTCCATTGAGCCCAGCATCCTGTTTCCAACAGTGGCCAATCCAGATCACAAATACCTGGCAAGATCCCCAAAAAGTACAAAACATTTTATACTGCTTATCCCAGAAACAGTGGATTTTCCCCAAGTCCATTTAATAACGGTCTATGGACTTTTCCTTTAGGAAGCCGTCCAAACCTTTTTTAAACTCCGCTAAGCTAACTGCCTTTACCACATTCTCCATAAGTACATAACGCTCACCATAGTACTTGCATTGTGCCAAAGAGAGCTTCTTTCCAGAGTCCATAAGATGTAACATGGATAGGCAACTTATCCAGATGTGCTTGAAATTTCTTTTTGATCAAGCCTGTGTTGCTACTAATCATTTCTATAGTACTACTAGACGTACACAGCGTTGTACACGTTATATGAAGGTACTTTCTCTGTCCCTAGAGGGCTCACCATCTTTTTGTACCTGGGGCAATGGAGGGTTAAGGGGCACTTTTACTAAGCCATGGTAGGCTCTACGCATGTGCAGCGCATGCCCAAATGAGACTACCACCAGGCCAGCATGCCCTCCTGCCGGTAATTTCAGATTTGGTACACACCCATAGCGCGTGGATGAATTATTTATTTATTTTGTCCTATGCGCACCAGTTCCGGCAGTAATCGGCACTTGGCACGCGCCAAACGGTCACCAGGGCCACCGAGAGGGGGATCAGGGGGGACAAAATTCCCCGAGCCCGGCGCCACAGTCTCCGGTCTCAGCCGCCCGCTCTCGGCTCCGTTGACCATCCACCACTGGGCCGGGCCCCCTGCATTCAAATCACAGCGCCTCACCTCCGTGTGAAAGAGCAGCAGTGGCAGATCGCCTCCCTTCAGGCCTTCCCTCCCTGTGTCCCACCCTCGTCTGATGTAACTTCCGCAAGGGCGGGACACAGGGAGGAAGGAGGGCCGAAGGGAGGTGATCTGCCACTCCTGTGCTTTCAGACGGAGGTGAGGCACTGTGATTTGAATGCAGGGGGCCCGGCCCAGTGGTGGACTGAGGAGGGCTGTCGCTGAGGCCGGGGTGGAGACTGGGGACTGTGGCGGCCTCTGGGGGTGGCGGTGGCGGCGGCGACCTTGCCCTGGGCCCGGCCCAGTCTCTCTACAGCCCTGCCAGCCACCGCGTGTGTAATGTGCGAGCCTTTAGTGCTAGATCAATGGGTTGCGTTAAGGGCTCAGGCCGGTTTTGGGCGCAGCTGGTTTCATTTTTACCGCAGGCCCTTTTCCTTTCCCATTTTCAAAAACCATTTTTTATAGAAGCGGTAAAAACTAGCCCGGCCTGTGCCCAATACATGCGCCTACATTACCGCAGGCCACTTTTTACCTCGGCTTAGTAAAAGGACCCTCTAAGTGACTTGCCCAAGGCCACAAGAAGCTGCAGTGGGAATTGAACCCAGGTCACCATTAGGATACTCCTCCACTCAGAAGAACAGGAAATATTTCTGACACATTTTCTTCATCTTTCACTGCATTTCCTGGTACTTCAGGATCTTCCCTCTCTTCATGTGATTCACCGAGTAATCACTTGGGACTGAAACCTCTATAATTTAACACATTTATATCCCACATTATCCCACTTAGTTGCAGGCTCAATGTGGCTTACACGATCCCGTAGAGGTAGACTCCGGTTCAATAATACAAATACATAGTACAGTAGAAAGCATGTAAAAAAACATCAGTATAAAACAACAAGGAAATAAAAGAGGAAAGTTATAAAAATCTAGTACGGTTCATATTTTGTTGTGTCGCATGAAGCGAGAAGTTAATTTGGGTCAGGGGGGTAGGCCTTCTTAAACAAGCTGGTTTGCAGTAGTTTCCTGAAGTTAAAATGGTTATGGGTAGATCTCAAGGTTTTGGGCAAAGCGTTCCACAGTTGTGCACTTAAGTAAGAAAAGCTGGATGCAAATCAATATCATTCTGGTGTTTTTCTCTTTCACCACTATGGGCCCACCTTTTACTAAGCCGCGTAGGCGCCTACGAGTGCCCAATGTGTGCCAAAATGGACTTACCCCCCCCCCCCCCATGACTACCGCGTGGCCCTTACGGTAATTTAATTTCTGGCACGCATCTGCTACGCGCATCTGAAAAAAATATATTTTTTTTGTTTTCGGACGCGTGTAGCGGATGCATGCCAAGTGGCATCTGACATGCGTAGGTCCTTACCGCCGAAATTATTTACCGCTAGGTATATGGCCACCTTGTTGTGCCTTTTTGTAAAAAATAAAAATAAAAATTCGCCATCCGCACTTGAAGTCTCATTCTCTGCGGAGTACCACAGAAAAGGAGAAGACAGCATGTCAACATCCTACTTCCGATCATAAACAATAATAAAATGTCTGTTTGTTCATGACTGATAGAAAACAGATTTTGAGATACCACTGAAGAATTCTTTTCCAAGAGACTGGTTTGAATTTCTCTCTCTCTCTTTTTTTGCAGACTTAATAATTGTAACAAAATCATGCAACATATGTGCAGAGGAACTATCAGAATTGCAACATCAAACATATAAATGGCGAGTGACCGTACTCACTCGCAAATGCGCAGTAGACTTCCCTCTCTGTCTCGCCCCCGCGTCAATACGTGATGATGGGGGGGCGGGACAGAGAGGGAAACTGCGCAAAGGGGAGGGAACCGCTGACGTCGCCGCCACTGGTACCCCCCCCCCCGGAGTCGCCACCGCTGCCCCTCCACCCGGCCTGTCTCTTTGATATTCAACTTACATCTCCGGAGCAGGCAGATCAGCTGAGCTGCCGTTGGCCTTCCTTCCCTGCCTGTGTCCCCCCTCGCCGACGTTACGGGCCACAGGCAGAGAAGGAAGGCCGACGGGAGCTCAGTTGATCTGCCTGCTCCAGAGATGTAAGTTGAATAGCGAAGAGATGGGCCGGCGGCGGCGACTCAGGGGGGGGGCACCGGCAATGGCGACCTCAGGGGGAGGGGCCAGCGGCAACCCAATAGCCCGTTTTAACGGGCTCAAAGGCTAGTATTTACATATTTAGAATCTTGGTCCCACTAGGTTTTGTACTGTTCCTTGATAATCTTTAAAAGGAAAACAGTTAGAAGTCAATAAATTAAATTTAAAAGAAAAAAAAGATGTTAATGGAAAGCATGCTTCTCTTGCACAAGGCTTTGCAACATTCTTTAAGAATATGTATTGGTATGTCTCACTGAGGGGCCCGTTTACAGAGTGGCGATAAGCCATTCCGCTCGCTATTCTGGGACTACCGCAGGCCCAGCATGCCAGAGGTAGTTCCAGGTCAAGCGTGGTGCAAAATCAGCCATTGTAAAAGCACTGTGACTTTTAGTTTCAGTTTTTATGTTTTATAAGTTGTTATGTGGTTGGAGTCTATTTTGCTTGGAGTTAAAATATAGTCTTTCATTATTTAAATTATTATATATATTCTGTCTTGGATAATTTTGGGGTGATTCTACACAATTTCCAGGCTCTGATGGGTATGATGCAGCATTTTAATCAAACTTGTGGTGTACAGATGCTAGATCCTATGAGAAAAGATCCTGCAGTGATTGTTTTCAAGCACAAATACTGGTCAGCTTATAATGTTAGAAGGGAAAAGTAGCAATGAAATTAAGTTTATATATTAGAAAATAATTTCAAAAATGTTTTCAAGGGTGACGATGCGGAGGAACTGAAAGAAATCTCCGTGAACCTGTGATCCACTAAGAAATTTGGATTAAGCGGAATAAAAGTTAAAAAAAAATTAAACAAATAAATCAACAAATTAAACAGTAGTAAATCACCTGGACCAGATGGCATGCACCTTAGGGTATTGAAAGAACTCAAACAGGGAATTGCTGATCTGATGTTAGGGATCTGTAAGCTATCGTTAAAATCATCCATAGTACCTGAAGATCGGAAGATGGCCAATGTAATGCAGATAAAAAATGTTCTGGGGGTGAATATTGTAAATTATGCAAATTTCTGCTATATTTCACACTATGCACTTATGCTGGGTCTATAGCTGGTGTAACTACAGGTATACAAACACAGGATCACAGATAACAGATTACACTTGTATTTTCTACTGAAAACTAGGCACTTAGGGGTCCGTTTACAATGCCGTGGTAAAACGTGGCCTTTGGTAGTGTGGGCAGGTCTTTTAGGCGCGTGCTGGGCCAATTGTTTTACCACAGCTGGGAAAAAGGCTATTTTTTAAGGGGCGGGGAAATGGGCCTACGCTAATATTAAAACTAGTGCGCACCTATTTACATCCTGAGCCCTTCCTGCCACCTATTGATCTAGCAGTAAGTGCTCATGTGCTAACCACGCAGTAAACATGCAGTGCAAACCAACGTGGGCACGCTGCAGGTTACCGCTGGGAATACTCCACGGTAGGAAAATAGAAAATTATTTTCTACCGCGGGATTCGGCACATGCCAAACTCAGAATTACCGTTAGGTGCATGTGCTACCCCAGCAGTAGTGTGATTGGGCACATGCTACCCAAGTGTTAGCCCTCCTGCACCTTTATAAAAGGGCATCTTAGGTTCTATTATAGAAGAGACTTTTCACTATGTGGCATTGGCTTCGTGGAAGTGTTGCCTAATGGTTACGGTAGTCACTTGTGAATTAGCAGAACCAGGTTCAATTCCCACCAGACCTTCTTATGACTCTGGCCAAGTCACTTAACCCACCATTGCCCTTGGTACAAATAAGTACCTTTGTATAATATGTAAACTACTTTGATTTTAACCACGGAAAGGTCATATATCAAATCCATTACCTTAGCTTAAATTGAAGCACCCAATTATAGAGCTCCCCGGAGTGGGGGAGTAGCCTAGTGGTTAGTGCAGCGGACTTTGATCCTGGGGAACTGGGTTCAATTCCCACTGCAGCTCCTTGTGACTCTGGGCAAGTCACTTAACCCTCCATTGCCCCTGGTACAAAATAAGTACCTGAACATATGTAAACCGCTTTGGATGTAGTTGCAACAACCTTAGAAAGGCGGTATATCAAGTCCCATTTCCCATCCCTTCCCCCCTTCCCCAAATAGTGCTGCAGTGATCTGCTTGGATATTCAGTGGGTTGTACCAAGGTGGGGGAACTTCATTGAAGTTGGGGGGGGGGGGTCAGATCAGATTGGGAGGTCTGAAGGACGGCCACTAGACTACAAGGGATTTTAATTTTAGGGGATCAGGTTGGGTTGGGAGGCAGAGGGAAGGAGGGAGTCGCTAGATACCAGCGACCGATGCAGAAACTATTGGGGACAGGAGTCTCTGAATGTGGGGAGAAAGGGAGTGATGCTAGACATCCCACCCCTCTCAACCAATCTTTCTATGCAAAGGAATTGATAATGACCGCATTACCATTCCTTATTGAGCAGTTGATGCTCATGTTTATTGTGCAAGTTAACGCCCACATTTTCCACCTTTTTGATTGCTCAGCCGTTAACTTTCAAGTAAACCCCCTGGTTTGGTTTGCAATAGCTTTTTTCATTGGCCCCCAAGTCAGCTGGAAATCAACCTCAAAATAGCAGGCTTTAACAATTCAGTAGTCTTGGATGCTTTACTGCTTTCAAATAGTCGAACTCCTAAATAATATTGAAAAATAGGATTCTATTGAAACAGTCGAGAAAGTGCTGCAAGAAGATTCTGAATCTTCCTAGCCTCAGTGACAAGAGGCTGACAGTGTATCTCAAATATTTAATAAAAATACCATGATTTGCTGTTTGTTTCAATATCCTGATGGATAACAGTTTGTGCACGGAGTGTTAATCTTACACCTCTGGTCCTCACCTGCCTTTCGTCAAATTAGCCCCCCCCCCCCCCCCCCCGTCATCAATCACACTGCACGTTTCCTATAGTTAAGATGCCTGAACTTCAGCCTAACGACAGAAACGGTTGCATTGAATTTCTTTTCAGTACAAACAGAAATACCTGGCCTCGCTCTCTTCCCTCTGAGGTATTTTCAGACATTAAGCAATCTGTTTCTTTTCCAGATGTGCGTGGTGTCATCCCTTGGATGGGAGGGTGGGGAGGGGGTGGTGGTGGAGAAATTACAGATGCATAAGGGGGTGTAAACACCAAAAAAAAAGGCTGAAAATGCATTCTGCTACAAACAGTGCAAGGAGCAGACACGGGATGGGATTTGATATACCAGCTTTCTGTGATTCAATCAACGTGGTTTACATCTTACATACAGAAAACTGCCCAAAATACTGCAGCCAGACTTATATTTGGAAGAACAAAATATGAAAGCGGAAAACTCCTAAGAGAGAAATTACACTGGCTCCCACTTAAAGAACAGATCACGTTCAAAATCTGCACGATTGTTCATAAAATCATCCACGGAGACGCCCCATCCTACATGCTTGACCTTGTGGACCTCCCACCCAGAAACGCCAAAAGATCTGCCCGCACTTTCCTTAATCTACACTTCCCTAGCTGCAAAGGATTAAAATACAAACTAACACACACGTCCAGCTTTTCCTACAAGAGCACGCAGATGTGGAACACTCTTCCAAACCACTTGAAAACAATTAACGAAATAACAAACTTTCGCAAATCATTGAAAACCTCTCTCTTTACCAAAGCCTACCTCGAGAATCCATAACCAACTACAACACATCGACACTCCTTCCTTATTTTGACCGTCTTCTTTCTATAACTGCTTGATCAGATCGACTGTTAGCCTGTTATCATTGATATCTTTGTACCACTAAATGTATCTCTGTACCCTGAAATGGTGATGCCATGACAGGTTTTTGTAAGCCACATTGAGCCTGCAAATAGGTGGGAAAATGTGGGATACAAGTGCAATAAAATAAATAAATAAATAAATACTAATTTTCCACCTGAGGCAACAGGGTTTTAAAAAAAATGTTGGTAAGCCCAACGTGGGTTTACCGAATGCTACATTGGGACTACCGCTAGCCTAACATGGCCATCGGTGGTAGTTCCGCCCCGAGCGTGCTCTATTTCCAGGGGAAAAAGAAACCCCCCAGAAATGGCTTGTGTGACGTAAAACTCAATAAAGAAAAAACACACTGTCTCATCCTCTCCTCCCAGTACAGTTCGGACAACCCCTCAAGCATCAGCACCCCAGTTCATACCCTCCCTATCTCAGACAGCCTGAAAATCCTTGGCGTCATACTGGACCGTTACTTAACACTAGACAGCCAAGTGAAATCCACAACAAAGAAAATGTTCCACGCAATGTGGAAACTCAAACGAGTGAAAACCATTCTTCCCGAGGAAAACATTTCGCAACTTGATACAATCAACGGTACTAAGCCACCTAGACTACTGCAATGGAATATATGCGGGATGCAAAGAACAAACCTTAAAGAAACTCCAGACCGCCCAAAACACGGCAGCCAGGCTTATATTTGGAAAAACACGATTTGATAGCGCAAAACCCCTTCGTGAAAAACTGCACTGGCTCCCAATCAAAGAACATATTGCTTTCAAGATCTGCATCCTGGTGCATAAAATCATTTTCGGCGAAGCCCCGGGATACTTGACAGACCTCATAGACCTACCAACCAGAAACACATTCAAATCATCACGAACATATCTAAATCTCCACTACCCAAGCTGCAAAGGACTTCAATACAAATCAACTTATGCATCCAGCTGCTCCTACATATGCACATAACTATGGAATGCACTAGCAAAAGCCTTGAAAACAACATACGACCACCTAAACTTCCGGAAAGCATTTAAAACTAACCTGTTTCAAAAAGGCTTATCCTACCGACCCAACTTAAATGCCTGAACTCTGCAACACTGCAAAACTAAAGTACGTAATGGACATACCGCAACTTACGCTTTATAATTCCTTAATGTGACCGCTCCACGTAAATCTTATTTTACCACATCGTCACTTTGTATTTGTTCACACCGGAGTCAGCAAATGCCTCTCCAGTACTATGTAAGCCACATTGAGCCTGCAAATAGGTGGGAAATTGTGGGATACAAATGTAAGAAATAAATAAATAAACCCAGCTGTAATTGGGCATCGCTGTGCACTGCCTGGTTGCTACCCGGTTACTGTGGGAGCCCTTATCACCACCTCAGTGGGTGGTCGTAAGGGCTTCCCGCAGCATGGCCACGCAGTAAGAGCTCTCTTACTGTATGGCCATGTTTGTCTGGTGGCTATTTACCTGTTATTATTATTATTAGCATTTGTATAGCGCTACCAGACACACGCAGCGCTGAACACCTGACACAGAGAGAGACAGTCCCTGCTCAATAGAGCTTACAATCTAAAATACAGACAAGACAATTAAGGGCGAGAGAAGTACTGGATGAGAAGGAACAAGGGGAGGGCAATTGAGTAGTGGCTAGGAGCCAAAAGCAGTGGTGAAAAGGTGGGTTTTCAGCATAGATTTGTGGCGCATGGGAAAAATCGCACCTGTCGCTAGTGCAGGGCCCTTTTCCCCCACAGCTTGATAAAAGGACCCCTAAGTGTCTTGCTCAGAGTCACAAGGAGCTAAGTACATAAGTACATAAGTAATGCCATACTGGGAAAAGACCAAGGGTCCATCGAGCCCAGCATCCTGTCCACGACAGCGGCCAATCCAGGCCAAGAGCACCTGGCGAGCTTCCCAAACGTACAAACATTCTATACATGTTATTCCTGGAATTTTGGATTTTTCCAAGTCCGTTTAGTAGCAGTTTATGGATTTGTCCTTTAGGAAACCGTCCAACCCCTTTTAACCATCTTAAGTCACTGCACTAACCGTTAGGCTACTCCTCTGATCTGTAAATTGCACAAAGCCTAGTCAGAGTCTTGAAGATAGATCGGAGACAAGTCTATCACTTGGGGCCACATACTAAGAGTTAATTCTATAATGACATATGAGTCCTTAAAGAACATTAGTGCAAGTCAGCATTGGCGCAACTTATCTTAGGCGTAAACACGTCTGTCATGTCAGTGGCTGGTGCAAATGGTTATAAGCCAGTATTTGAGCTGCAAGGCAACAATTACATTCCAAAGACATGGACATGAAACAATCAAAGAGAACTACAATCGGAATCTCTTGAGCTTGCCCGCTACTTAACTGTCATCCTTTAAATCTTACTTCTAAACTTCCTTTTCATTTTTTCTGTTCTTTTACATTTTTATTTTTAATGTTTTTTTTTACATTTTCTGGAATAAGTGTTTTCTATTATGTCTATGCTCTCCTTTCTTAGTGGTATCATCCAGGGGCGTAGCCAGACCGGTGGGAGGGGGGTCCAGACCCTGAGGGGGGCACATTTTAGCCCCCCCCCCCGGCGCCGACGACCCCCCAGAAATTCCGACCCCCCCCCCCCCGCCGCCTCCACCACCACCAACAACAACAACTTTGACCCCCCCCTGCCTACGACCCTCTCGACCCCCCCTCCTGTCGCCAACCCTCCCCCGCCACTGCCGTCGCCTACCTTTGCTGCCGGGGGACCCCAACCCCCGCCAGCCGAGGTCCTCTTCTTCCGGCACAGGGCTTCGTTCTGTTTCTGTGAGACTCTGTCAGACTCACAGAAAGGGTTATCGTATTTCCGGATTTCCCCGGACATGTCTGAGGTATCCGGCGGGTTTTGCCCGCCCACCTGTTTGTCTAGATTTTTGGACAAACGGGCGAGCAGGCAGGCGAGCGGCGACGTGGGTCTCCCCTCCCATCCCCTTACTTACTATCTACTGCCCTGGTGGTCTAGTGACCTCTTTGGGGCAGGAAAGAGCCCCCTCTTTCCTGCCCAGAGCGCTGCCTGTCCTTGCCCTGCATCCTTCTCAGTCTCGGCTCTGGATTCAACTCTCGGCAGCCATTTTCAATCCCGAGCCGAGACCGAGAAGGATGCAGGCCAAGGCAGTGCTCTGGGCAGGAAAGAGGGGGCTCTTTCCTGCCCCAAAGAGGTCAGTAGACCACCAGGGCAGTAGACAGCAAGTAAGGGGAGGGGAGGGGAATATGTGACAAGGGGGAGGGGAGGTGATGGGAGGGGAGGTGACGGGGGGCAGGGGAGGGAAATATGTGAAACGGGGGAGGGGAGGGGAATATGTGACAGAGGGCGGGGTGAAAGCGAGAAAGGGCAGGGCGAGGATCCAAAAGGGGCGTGGTGTGGGTGGGGCAGGGGGCGTGGTGTGGGCGGAGGCGTGACATGGGGCGTGACACGTGTCCTCTTTTTCAGAGGACAAAATATGGTAACCCTACACAGAAACAGAACGAAGCCTTGCAGATCAGCCAGCAACGCGGCCACTGGCTGATCTGCAAGGCTTCGTTCGTGCAGGACGTCAGACTCACAGAAACAGAACGAAGCCTTGCGCTGGAAGAAGAGAACCTTTGCTGGAGGGGGTTGGGGTCCCCCGCCAGCAAAGGTAGTCGACAGCGGGGGAGGGTTGGTGGTGGGAGGGGGGATCGAGAGGGTCATTGGCAGGGGGGTCCAGGGCCAAATCTACGGGGGCCCAGGCCCCCGTGGCCCCATGTAGCTACGCCACTGGTATCATCTGCTCGCCGTGTTTCCTTTATGCTTTAATTTGTACAGTTTTGGCTCATTCCCTTTGGCCATTCCAAAGCTTTCTCTGTCTGTCTCTGAGCTTGCCAGAGAAAGGCACTGCAAATCCAGGTCACTCTGAACAAGAGCTGCCCCGAGACAGTGATGGACATTGAGCAGAGAAGGCATCAAAGGTTTGGAAATTGAAAATTTTGCTGTCTTCATCGGTGACCTGCAGAAAGAATTTGAACATAGACTAATGACTAGCATTTCATACTGCAGAAGCTCAAAGTAGCACAGAAAATTATATAAATGTCTCATTAAGTAGGTGAACAAGCTGTATTATAAATGCACTCCAACAGAGAAGTAAACATATGTTTCCATGGAATAAATGACTCATCCTGGTCTGATCATTCAAGGCCCCTTTTACCAAGCTGCAGCAAAAGGGGGCCTGCGCAGCGCGTGTTTTTGATGTGCGCCTAGGCCCCCTTTTACCGCAGTGGGTAAAAGGTAGGTCTTTCTTTTTTTCAGGAAATGGTCACGTGGCAAGTGAAGCACTTGCCGAGAGGCCATATTTTTTTGGGGGGAGCCCTTACCATCACCCACTGAGGTGGTGGTAAGGGAACCCCAACTATCCCAGCGGTAACCAGGCAGTGATTACTGCTGATTAGAGAGACTTGCTGACCTGAACATGTATACCCTGGAGGAAAGGAGAAACAGGGGTGATATGATACAGACGTTCAAATATTTGAAAGGTATTAATCCGCAAACGAACCTTTTCCGGAGATGGGAAGGCGGTAGAACTAGAGGACATGAAATGAGGTTGAAGGGGGGCAGACTCAAGAAAAACGTCAGGAAGTACTTTTTCACGGAGAGAGTGGTAGATGCTTGGAATGCCTTCCCGCGGGAGGTGGTGGAGATGAAAACGGTAACGGAATTCAAAAATGCGTGGGATAAACATAAAGGAATCCTGTTCAGAAGGAATGGATCCTCAGAAACTTAGCCGAGATTGGGAGGCGGAGCTGGTGTTTGGGAGGCGGGGCTAGTACGGGGCAGACTTCTACGGTCTGTGCCCTGAAAATGGCAGATAGTAATCAAGGTCAGGTATACACATAAAGGTGCACATATGAGTTTATCTTGTTGGGCAGACTGGATGGACCGTACAGGTCTTTCTCTGCTGTCATCTACTATGTTACTATTACACATATGACAGTACACTGGGAGTGGGAACTACCGCTGGGCTTTTAGCAAGCAGTAATCCCATGCTGGTCTTACCGCTGCTTTGTAAAAGAGGCCCTCAGTTCCTTGAATTACTGGGCCCCAGTGTTGATAATAGCAAAAAGCCAAAGTGTATACGACAACTACCATATTGAATGTTTAAATGAAAACAGATACAGAAAAACCCCTAAAGAAACTTTCGAATTTTAGGAAATGGGCCAACCATCCAATATAGGGGTCCTTTTACTGACCTGTGGTAAGCACTAATACATGATTACCACACAAAAAAGGGCTTCCTATGGGGCATGCTCAGTCGTGCCACAGTAGTTTGGGGAGAGTTAGTGTGTTCCGTGCTAATGCAGCTAATGCAGCAACATTGCCGCACGCTAACCGATTGGCATATGGTTAGCGTGTGAGCCCTTATCGCCTACAAAATAGATGGTGGTACAAGCTCGCTTGCTAATGGCCACAAGATAATGGGCCGAAAATAGGCATGGGGCAAAATAAAAATTGGCCACCCATTGACCTAGTGGTAAAGTCTCACTCATTAAGCGGGCGGTAATCGTCAGCGCACGTACATTGACGATCACCACCTGCTTAGCGCCATGTGCCAGAAATTTCCCGGCATGTGTAGTGGATGAATGTGAAGAATTAAATTACCGCCCAGGCCTTGCGGTAGCCGGGCAGTAGTTCCCAATTGGTGTGTGTGTGTGTTGGGCGCACGTAGGCCCCTACGCGGCATAGGAAATGGGCCCCTTAGAGAGGGACTTTTCTTAAGGGTGAAGGGCAGTGTCCTATAAACCCCATCACAGGGTGTGAGCGTTTACACCTGTCAAAGGCTGGTGTAAATGCTCGCACCCAATTAATAGCAATTAGGCGTGGAAATGCAGGTACTTTATAACACCGTGCCTACATTCTGGGAATCAACTTGACCCCATCTGTGCCCCTCCCATGGCCATGCCCCCTTTGAAGTTGCATGCTATGAAATGTATAGGGTATGGCGTAGGGCAGATCTGCATGCAGCTCCTAATTATTGCCAATTAAATGCTTGTTAATGCCAATTATTGATTGCTATCACCCATTAAGCCAATTACTTTGTGCACAGATCTTGGGTCTGCACGCAAAATTAAGCACCCAGCTTTGGGCAAACTGTACAATATTCCCCTGATAACGCCAACCCGGAGATTCCTTTTTCCTCCCTCACATTTCAGCGTCTCAAGTGTAGCACAATGGAGAAGCCTGATCCAAGTTATTACGTTCCTGCTCTTTGAAATGCATTCACTACACTCCACCTCTTGACTCCCAATTTATCTTGAGCAATGCAGATATTCAAAGCTGAAAGGGAAAGGACATGAGCCCAGTGTCAAGTGAAGGTCAGAGGACCGTTGTAAACAAGATAGCAAGTGGCAGCAGTAGTTACCAACAGAATAAAGAAGATGAGGGGGAAAAAAAGATTCACTGAGCTTGTGTCTTATAGTAACGCAGTCATGTGTTTGATGGGAGTCAGTGGTTCCCTGCTCTTTACATCATGCGCCCTTTCTTCAATGCTGCTATCAATAGAAATCAAACAAAATAAAACACGGAAAAGAAAATAAGATGATACCTTTTTTATTGGACATAACTTAATACATTTCTTGATTAGCTTTCGAAGGTTGCCCTTCTTCGTCAGATCGGAAATAAGCAAATGTGCTAGCTGACAGTGTATATAAGTGAAAACATTCAAGCATTACTATGACAGTCTGACAGGGTGGGAGGATGGGGGTGGGGTCGGAGGTATGCATGGGGACATCAAAGCATATCATTGATATTCTAACAGGATGGGTGTGGATAGGTGAGGGGTGGGGTGATCAACAGAGACATACAGCTTTATGGTTTATAATGGGCTAGGAACCCCAGATCCAGCATTTTACAGGACCAGGACACTGTACCAGTGACTTCACAGTGAGAATCCTGAAAGGTAACTTTAAAACCATACAAGAATGTAAGACCTTTGAAGTCAGAATGATTGAATATTTTAACACCCAACAGAAAGGACTTAACAAGGATCTGGGGTTCCTAGCCCATTATAAACCATAAAGCTGTATGTCTCTGTTGATCACCCTCCCCTCACCTATCCACACTCCTCTACTTCAATGCTGCTAAAAATCTTGATCGAGAAAAACACACTGGGTACGTGTAGAACAATGTGGCTCTTTTTCTCAATGGACTGTGCCATCAGTATAGAATAGATGAAATCACTTGATAAATAAGATCATTTGTCCTATGAACAGAATTAGGGAGTTTGCATTTATCTGTTGAATGTTCAATGGTGAGAGGAAACCCCTGGGGCCCTTTTACTAAGGCGCACCGAAAAATGGCTGTTGCTGTTATGGGCACATGTATTGGACGCACGCAGGTCCATTTTTCAGCGCACCTGCCAAAAAGGCCCTTTTTTTGTCGGAAATGGACATTCGGCAAAATAACAATTGGCGCTGAAAAATGGCTTGCACTAGCGTAGGCGTGGGTTTGGGGCATGCACAGAATCATTTTTCAGCGCACCTGTAAAAAAAATGCCTTTTTAAAATTTTTGCCAAAAATGGACATGTGGCAAAATCAAAATTGCTGTGCGTCCATTTCGGGCCTGTGACCTTACCGCCAGCCATTGACTTAGCGGTAAAGTCTCGCACGGTAACCCTGCGGTAATGACCTACGCGCCCCACACGCCACTTGGTGCACATCCAAAAATACATTTTTCAGCTGCGCATATCGGACACGTGGCAAAAATGAAATTACCGCAAGAGTCACGCGATAGCCATGTGGTAACTCCATTTTGGCACGCTTTGGGCACACATAGAGCCTTACGCGGCTTAATACAAGGGTCCCTATATGTTCTATCTTTGCTTATACCCTACGCTGTCTATTAAAATGTTCTATTACATATTGTGTTGACATTGTAAGTAGTATGTTATGCCATACTTTGTATTGTTATTCGAATATTTTTACTGCCGTCTTTGTCTATTGCTCATGTTTGATTTATTCTTACTGTACACCGTCTTGAGTGAATTCCTTCAAAAAGGCGGCAAATAAATCCTACTACTACTACTATTTACTACTACTATTTAGCATTTCTATAGCGCTACAAGGCGTACGCAGCGCTGCACAAACATAGAAGAAAGACAGTCCCTGCTCAAAGAGCTATGTAATAAAAGTGAGCCAAGTATAGGACAATCAAGCCATTGTGACATCACTGATGAGGTTGGCTCTTATTGGTGGCCTGAGGCATTATGACATCACAATATTAGCTCTGGTTACAAGAGACTACTACTACTACTATTTATCACTTCTATAGCGCTACAAGGCATAAGCAGCGCTGTACACCATACACAAAAAGACAGTCCCTGCTCAAAGAGCTTACAATCTAATAGACAAAAATAAAGTAAGCAAATCAATTAATGTGTACAGGAAGGAGGAGAGGAGGGTAGGTGGAGGCGAGTGGTTACAAGTGGTTACGAGTCAAAAGCAATGTTAAAGAGGTGGCCAAGGATGGGGCAAGACGTAGGGGCTCAGGAAGTTTATTCCAGGCGTAGGGTGCAGCGAGACAGAAGGCGCGAAGTCTGGAGTTGGCAGTAGTGGAGAAGGGAACAGATAATCCTAATAAATAAATAAATAAATAGCAATGTACAAAGAAGTGGGGCACGGGGGGGGGGGGGGGGGGGGGGGGGGGGGGTTGGACAAACCACATGCACAATCAGATAAAAAATGTATTGCACAATAAAATCAGTACTGCATTCCCCACTTTTTTGTACAAAGCCGAGAAGATATACAGAGCTGGGTGACGGATCTTAAAGCTGCAATTGTGAGTGTTAAACAGGAGTTACATGCTGATTTGGAAAAGGTACACAAAAAGACTGAGAGGGGAAGAGACTTGGTCGATGGCAAAAGTTATTGAGCGTGATTTGGATGTGGTGAGCTTGCGGAAAAGATGCAGTGACTTTGAGAATAAGCAGAAGGAAGTACTATTAAAATTGGAAGATGGCAAGAACAGAGCTCACAGGAATAACCTGCAGGTAAGAGGGGGTTGCGGAAGCCTTGAAAGAGCAACACACCACATGGGGCAATCACATACCACCCATTAAGCAGGGAAATGATCAATCTGGGCTACCATTAACACATTTGTTAGCAGTGGCGTAGCTACGTGGGGCCACAGGGGCCTGGGCCTCTGTAGATTTGGCCCTGGACCCCGCTGCCGATGACCCTCTCAATCCCCCCTCCAGCCGCCACCTACCTTTGCTGGCGGGGGACCCCAACCCCTGCCAGCCGAGGTCCTCTTCTTCCGGCGCAAGGCTTCGTTCTGTTTCTGTGAGTCTGACGTCCTGCACGTTGTACTTGCAGGACGTCAGACTCACAGAAATGGAATGAAGCCTTGCGCCGGAAGAAGAGGACCTCGGCTGGCAGGGGTTGGGGTCCCCCGCCAGCAAAGGTAGGCGACGGCGGCAGCAGGGGAGGGTTGGCGGGGGAGGACGACAAAGTTGTTGGTGGTGGTGGCGGCGGCAGCGGGGGGGGGGGGGGGCTAAAATGTGCCCCTCACCTCGGGCTCTGGACCCCCCCTCCCGCCGAAGTCTGGCTACGCCCCTGGTTGTTAGTAACTGGGTCTAATTGCATGAAATGGGACCTGTACTAAAACAGCACAAGTCAGTGGCAGAATGGCCTAAAGTTCCTCATTTAGGATCAACTTCATCAGGTTATGATGCCTTTTTTCACTTTTATTTATAACCCATTCTTGAGTTATTCAAACCTCCTTATGCCTAAGTGGTCGTTTCACTAAGGTGCGCTGAAAAATGGGCTGCGCTAGTGTAGGTGCAGGCAGTGGCGTTCCTAGGTGGGCGGACACCCGGGGCGGCGCCCCGCCCTCCCCCCGGGTGCAGCACCCCTCCCCAATGCAGCGCGGACCCCCCCCCCGGGTGCAGCACCCCCCCGATGCAGCGTGGAACCCCCCTCCCCCGGGTGCATGCCGCTGGGGGGGGGGGTGCCGCAGCGCGTGCCTGCTCAGAGTTCCCTAACTTTGCGCGTTCGCTGGAGCTCCCCCTGACCCGGAACAGGAAGTAACCTGTTCCAGGGCAGAGGGAGCTGCAGCGAACGCACCAAGTCAGCGAACTCAGAGCAGGCGTGCGCCGCGGCACCCCCCAGCGGCGTGCACCTGGGGCAGACCGCCCCCACCGCCCCCCCCTTGGTACGCCACTGGGTGCAGGTTTTGGGTGTGCTCAGATCCATTTTTCAGCGTGCCTGTAAAAGAGGCTTTTTGAAAATTTTTGCCAAAAATGGACATGTGGCAAAATAAAAATTGGCGCGCGCCCATTTTGGGTCTGGGACCTTACCGTTGACTTAGCCGTAAGGTCTCTCGCGGCGTTAACCATGTGGTAATCGCCTACGAGCATCAAGTTGGAGTTACCACCCGATTTTCGCCACGTTCCCAAAAATAAAATATATTTTCTGGCGTGCATAGCGGCCGCACATCAAAAATGACATTTTTGCACGGGCCATGCGGTAGCCGGGTGGTAACTCCAAATTAACACACATTGGGTGCACGTAGGCGACCTTCTCAGCTTAGTAAAAGGGCCCCTAAATTTGTCATTCATCCCTGTTGAGCTCTTTCCCTGAAGGAGATTTCCAGCATAAGTTGTGAAATAAAAAAAGTAATTTAGGACTTCAGCTCTGTGCGTGGACTGGTCGTATCTTGTTTCCCACAGAAAGACCAAAGGGATCCCTTACCATATTTTTGGACAATATACTTAAAAGAAAATTTAAGGGGTAAGTTGTTTTTCTTTGATAATATTTCACTGTTAATTTTAGCACTTTGAATATTTCTTTTTAAATGTAAGATTCCCAACTCCCCTTTCCTTTCAATAATTTAAGACGTCTTTTTGTCAGACCCTTTTCTTAACATCTTAATTGCTCCACACATGCTTCATATACAGTTAAGTCTTATGTTTCTGTCCCATGGGCTTACACAGTTTATAGCAACTTTGCAAAAGCTATTCCACTGTCTTTAATTTCTGTGAATTCAAAACTGCAAAATACTCTAGTTAGCAAGTTGTGCCAGAATTTGGAGCTGACCCATGAAAATTTAAGATATATATAAATTTTATTTGTCTATTTGTTTTCTTCTTATCTTTTTCCTTTTGCATTTTATCTCCAAAAATATCATATCATACTCACTGTTTTCTACATCTACTATATCATGCAAGGACCAGATCCAAATATTTCCCCAGAGATGCCCCAATGCAGTAAGAAATATTAGGAGTCCTTTTACTAAGCTGCGTAGGTGCCTACGCACACCCAAGGCATGCCAAATTGGAGTTACCGCCCGGCTACTGCGTGGCCCTTGCGGTAGTTTCGTGCGTCGGAAAAATATTTTTTATTTTCTGACGCACGGCAGCTACACGTGTCAAGTGGCATTTGGTGCGTGTAGACCATTACCGCCCGGTTACCGTGTGAGAACTTACCACTAGGTCAATGGCTCGCAGTAAGGTATCAGACCCAAAATGGACGTTCGGCAATTTTCATTTTGCCGCACGTCCATTTTGAGCAAAAAAGGCATTTTTTTTGTAGGTGCGCTAAAAAATAATTCTGCGCACACCCAAAATACGCATCTACACTACCACAGACCATTTTTCAGCGCACCTTAGTAAAAGGACCCCTTAATGCGGGGAAATCAGTGTAAAACTTATGCACTAACTAAAGGGTAGAGCATGGCGTATGCATCACACATGCAAAATTGTGAATTAACAAATTGCTCCCTATGTAAAAAGAATATTCTAAAATCTAATGAAAATTATTATTCTTTTTCTAACACAATCTTTATGCAGCTCAGGGTCAGCGTAAAGATGAAGCTGGGTGAAAGCAAAAGGATCACCTGAGGTGAAAAGTGGTACTTCATATCAGATAAGCAAATAGGGGCATAATTGAATGGGGCCGGCCATCTATATGGGCGGCCATGTATAATGACGGCCACGTAAAGCGGCGTACCCGACTGTATTATCGAAACAAGATGGCCGGCCATCTTTTGTTTCAATAATACAGTCGGGGCCGGCCAAATCTCAACATTTGGGCCGCCCTTAGAGATCGCCGGCGAAAGAGATGGCCGCCATTGTTTTTCACCAATAATGGAAACTAATGGCGGCCATCTCAAACCCTAACACTTCAATCGCTTCTCAATAGAGTGCAGCGGCAGACGGATTATTTGCCAAACGGTCTTTTTCAAGACCATTTTTAAGTCCTTGTCTGCAGATTTTTCATTTGTGATTTGAGATTCCTTTATTATATCAATTGATGATCTTATTTCATTGTTGATCTCAGTTATAAGACTCTTGATGTAGGACATCTGGCCGAAACACAATGTTGTGTCGAGTCACTTTTAATGTGGAATTGTTTTATTATCAATAGTTTGAAAATTATTAAATGCTGTTCATTTTAAATTTCATTTTGGTTATAGTTTTTGGATAGCCTGGCTCATATTCCCATCTTTTCATTTTACGCTTCGTGGGATCTATTGAGTTCTCCACGCATGTGGATTCTCTTTAGACTCCTTGGAGTAGGCAGAACCTCTAGTGGCTGCAAGAGAAGAAATTCGACTGGACACTAAGATGATCTTGCAGGATGTAAACGGAGCTGAAATCTGCTCCTGTATCTGTCCACTCCTGCTCCCAAGGCAACTGGCGCAGCGACCCACACGCTCTCTGACATCCAACGATGAACAGCCAACAAAAAAGTGAAAAGATGGAAAGTGGCAGCCAACAAGCAGACAAAGCAGGCCGTTGTCACAGATGGAATCGGCAGGACAACACTTGCTAAGAAGACCCAACGGTGCCGCCGCAACGTCCAACAGCCAGCAACCGACCGAGCGGCAGGCCGACGTTGAGGGGAGACCCGCATCGCTGATGAAGCCCATGGCCCGGAGGAACAGAATGGTGCCCGCAGTTGGAGGGCAAAACGAGCCCCCTGTAACGTGTTGGACCCCGCTGGGGTGATCCAGAACCGATCCGCTCCCAGCTGCAGTCACCTACATGCCCCCGATGCAATTGCACCAAACCTCCGGCACACGCTAGTGGCAAGAGGGAAACTAACGACCGCAGACAGGGGAACTGGTGACAAAGCTCCGCAGTTACCAATGATGACACAACCAAAAGGTTCATGCCAGACCACAGCCAGGCAACGGGCCGCAGCGGCAATGGTATCAGGAGCCAACGGCTCCTGAGTCCACTAACCGGCAGCCATTTTAGAAGTCGGAACATGGCTGCCCTTCTCCTTCGAAAATAAGCAGGAAAGATACTTGGCAGCTCAAGTGGACCTCCGGAACCCTCACTCCAAAATGCATTGTCTTGTAGAAGAAAGCTTTGACTGATTTGCTAGACACACCTTGAGTGGTGCATCCTGATGTACCTCTGGGTCAGATGTTGAAAAGATGGCAGTGCCAGAGGTGGAAGCAAATGGGTATTATGCCTGCCTTCCAAAGTTTAGAGGTGAGTGGGGGGGGGGGGGCAGTGGGGGTGGTCTACATGGACTCCAGGATTGCTTGGAAGGTCAGTGGGAGGAGGTCAGGGATTCTTGTAGGAATCAGGATTGTGTCAGACTGTCACAACGAGCCACCAGGGAAATCTCGTGTGGTGGAGGTAGGGAACATTCACGCGCAAAGTCCAGCAGGCTGTTTGTTTTAATGTTTCCTTTTATGTCAACGTATAAGACAATCTCTGCCCTCACACTGACAAGTGAGAAATCATTTCACTTCTGATACAGCAAATATCTGAGTATTATCGCAGTTTCTAAGGGTGCACACTTTTTAACACCGAGGTATTTTGCATGCAATTACTTTACTGCATCAAGACTAAAATATTTTTACAATGTTATGTATAGCATTCTAATGCAATGTTTAATCCTGTGAAATCCCAGGTTCCAGTGATCACCTAGGGAACTGGGTACATGAACAAATGTATTGATTGGTGGCACCAAGGCCAGTACTGGAATGATCGAGGAGGGCTCAATAAACAGTGCAGACTTTTATCAAATTCCACTGAATCGCTTAGTCAATTCCCAATGTGTTGTTCTGAACCAAGAATGTACTAAGGCATTCAAAGTCACTTAAAAAGGCATAGAACAATTTCTCAGTGTGGCAAAAGACAACCACATGTAGCTTCAAATTTCAAACTATCTACCCAGTCTCTTAAGTGCTTCACTCCTGGTTCTCAGTAGTACTTTTGTAACCCCTTGCTATATTGGAGCCCTGGGTGGGAGGAGCCCAGCAGGGAAAGTCATGAGTCCATCTAACACTTGAGAGTGCCTTGAGTTGTAGAATCTCAGTGTGGGGTGGAGCTGATAACTGTTATATAAGGGAGGACAATATTGTAGAATTTGTCCTTGGTAACCTGTGTTTAAGACCTTCTATACCTCCACCAAGTGACTCGGTGGAAGGAGAAGAGGGGGGTCCCTGTTGTGGCAACCCTGACAGTAGAGCAGGATCAGGGTCATTGCTGTTAATCTCCTTAGCCAACAGAGGAGTCGAACTGTGGGCTGAGATTGGGGTCTCTCGCCGCAAACCGGCTCAAGGGGTAGGACGCTGTCTTCCCTCGGCTGGTGATTTCTTTTAGGGCAAATCTCTGAAAGATTGGGACGATAATGCTGGATCCAGATCTCCAATGGTAATGGTGTTATACTGGAGAAACTGACTGTGGGGTGTTATCTGGCTACAGGTCAGGCGTAAGGGTTTTACACATATGCATAACCCAAGAAGGAAAAGTTATCTGCTCTTGTGACACTGTAAGATCAATACCTGAGATGCCACCATAACTGTATGCTGAGGACTATCATGTCAACCGATACATGGTTCTAATTTGCAGTGGCGTACCAAGGGGGGGACGGTGGGAGCGGTCCGCTCCGGGTGCACGCCGCTGGGGGGGTGCCACGCATCTGTCGGCAATGCTCGTTCCCTGCTCCCTCTGCCCCGGAACAGGAAGTAACCCATTCTGGGGCAGAGGGAGCAGGGAACGAGCGGTGACGACAAGACGCGCGGCACCCCCCAGCAGGTAAAGATGCACCCAGGGGGGGGGGTGCATCGGTGATCCACCCTGGGTGTCAGCCACCCTAGAAATGTCACTGCTAATTTGTTAAATAAAGTTCAGTGGATACTGTTCAAAAATACCATACTGGAAGCCCAGGTCAAATATATTCCATGTATTAAAAAAGGAGAAAGGAAGACCAAATGATAGCCGGCATGGTTAAAAAGTGAGGTAAAGGAAGCTATTAGAGTTAAAAGAAAATCCTTCAGAATAAGGATGAAGGATCTGACTGAAAATAATAATAAACAGCATAAAGATTGGCAAGTCAAATGCAAAGTGCTGATAAGGAAGGCAAAGAGGGACTTTGAAAGAAAGATTGAGTTGGAGGCAAAAACACATAGTAAAAATTTTTAAGGTATATTAAAAGCAAGAAGTCAGCAA